>NC_135719.1:132253883-132576083 GCF_964656455.1 Halichoerus grypus | reverse complement strand
ACAAAAATCACAAACTATAAATTAAACAGGGAAAACATTACAATATTAAAAGAAATACTATTCATAAAAAACACCAGAAATTGAGAAAAAAAAATTGAACCTCAAACAGTCAGAAGATATTGACAGTATACACAACCAAAACTGGAAAAAAAAACATATATCAATTAGGAAAGAACAATTATCTAAATTTTAAATGACCTAAATTCATGGAAGGAGCACTTAGCCGAAGAAGAAACACATATGACCTACACATATATGACAAAGCTTAGTAATGATTAATCATTATTACTATTTCTCATTAATAATAATTCAAATACAAATTATAGCCAAATTAGATAGAATCTAATCACTTGTTTATCAAAAAAATAAAATGTCTGACAAAACTGAGTGGTGGTGAAGATATATAACAGGGGAACATTCATACACTGAATATACATTCACGCACTGAAGAGAGTGAGTGATAAAGAACTGTGAAGATTACAAAACAATTCACATTATATTTTAAGGTTAAATATAATCCAGCAAGTACACTCTCAGACATGTGACTTAACAGAATGATTTATGTCCATTTGTTTATTTTTTAAAATTGAGCGTTGCTACATATTAGGTTGTGCAATTATTTTGGTGGGTCATACAAAGCATTTTTGAAAATGAAATAGAATAGAGAAGAAAAGATCAATATTCTCCTAACATGTTAAGGGTAAGGGGTTCAGTCATGCACATATTTGTTGGAAGAGGCAATCCACCCTGGGCCTTGGTGGCCCTGCACATTGCTGCTACATGGGCCAAGAATGTAAAGCTCCACCCACTCTTTGTCCAGGCCACTACTCGGGGTGGTATTTGCAGTGAACAGCCTTGAGGGATGAGGTAATGTCTCCCCCCAGACAAAGTGCAGGCTTACTATGTAAGCGGAAGATCACCCAAGCTCAGTGTTTCCCTCCCATAACACAGTGCACTGCATGTTCAGGCATCCATCATGAACCCTTTGTGTCACACCTGTGGGACTTTGAGGTATGGGAAATTGATGCCAGAAAGCATGCGGCTCTGGCTACTGCTTTTGCCATGAGTAATGAGGTCCTTTGTCTCTGATTTGAGAGTTTTGTGTCTCCTGCCAGCATCCATGAAATAATAACAGGCTAGTTTATTAGCTTGCAAGTAAGATGATATCCCACACTGCACAATTTTCCCCAATGTTTTCCTGGCCACAATGTGAAACTTTTCTAACTGTGGATCACTATCAGAAAAGTTTGAAAGCCTTTTCACGAATCAAGAAACATGTAAAATACGATTTATAATAGTAGAATTTGTAATAGCCAAAATAAAACAAAAGCTGAAAGAAACACAAATGTTAATCATCACGATGATGGATAAATAAATTCTAGGATAGCCATTCAAAGCAATATACGTAGCAGTGAAAATAAACAATCCACAGGAACATGCTACAAAATGGATCATAGAAACAATGTGGGGCAAATCAAGTCAATTTTGGATGACTATCTGCAATATGACAACATTTTTAAGAATTTTTAAAGTAAAGATAATTAAGCAATATATTAAGACTACATACATGTGTGGTAAAAATCATTATTTATAAAATAGAATAAAAATATAAACATAATATTCAGGATAGTGCTTAATCCTGGAAAAAAGCCAGGCTTATGTGATTAGAATAAGCACATGAGTAGCTTAAATGAAGAATGTATACACAGGAGTTCATTAATGGTTCATAATGCAAAAATATAAAACATATATTAATTTCATGTGCAAAATATTACTTGGTAACTTTTTTTAAATGACCCAAATTCCAAAATTGGAAGAGGAGAATGGGCAAACTATGAACACTAATGATACCAAAAACTATTTGTTTCAATCTTTAATATAATTGCCACCAATGGAGAGTAAAATAATTTAATTTCAAACTGCATTAGTTTTTACTGTTGGGAGCACAGACTATGAAATTTTAAAAGATGTTCTTTAAGTAACCAGTTTTATATTAAATTCCATTTTATTTTATAGAAATGGAAAATTGAAAATAGCAGTAAATTCAGATTTAGAGATGAATATTTTGTTTGTAATTTGGGGATTCATATGGAACACCCCCACCACCACTTTTCTGCGTTGAAAAGAAGCTCAAATAGTATTGTACCCAGAGCTTAAGAAATCCAAACACAAGAATATAGAGAAAATGTTTGAGAAGCTGGAAGTTAAATGGATCACTCTCTATATGCACTATGTTGAGTGAAACATAAAATTAAATTAAATTCACAAACAGAAACATTCCAGCTTTCAAATGTTGCTAGTTCTCCACTACTCCAATGCTACAAGTAGAGATTTAAAAAGGTACATTGAGCTATGAAGGCATGAGTTCTCCTGATGATAAAGCAAAATTTCCAAATATAGACTCATATGACCAGTGAAGTATTTAAAAGGGTGAGGGGGAAAGGAAAAAAAAATCTTAAAAATCATTTCTCAAGCATTATACTCATTTTTACAGCATGCATTGGTTTATAAGTTAAGTGCATAGAGTACCATTTATTCTTCCTTTTGTAAAAAAATGAAAAAATAAATAAAAGTAATATAAGGTAAATGTTCTTGTGCTAGTTTGCCCATGCCAACGTATAGGGTTTATTTCTAATTCTGTTTGTATGTATGGTGCAAATGGAGTCTTATTAAATCTATGGCTTCTAGTCTCATGATTACTTCTTCACAATTTATTCCATATGCCATCCTGCATTTGTAATTCTTACTCCATTAAAAGCCTTTATTTTTCTAGCTTCTCAATGATCCCATTACTTTCCAGGCAACCCGAGCCCAGTTGGTTTTGCAGGAATGTCATCTCAGCAAAAACCTCTCTGAACAAAGATGTTTGCCTGGTCCAGAAAGCTGTGGGGTCGTGGCTGGCTTCCTGCATCTTTGGGGTCAGCAGCAACCCACCTTCTCACTGCCCAAGCCCTCTCTTGGCCCTCCACATTATATATTTGGCCATTCTTGCTGTGGAGGGAGAAGCAAACCATAGTTACTTTATAGCCAGCAATTAGACTCAAGGTTTTGGGAATTTACTTCCCCCTTAAAAAAATAAAAGCAATAGTACCCTCAGAAAGGTATGGGAAAAGAAAATTGTTTTAAAGGAAATAACATGGAGTCAGTGTGAATGTGCTACAGCCCTAAATTGAGGCTGGGTTTGGCTCTAATCTGCTGAGGAAATTTAAGGCTTCTCAAGGCCTGGACATACTGTGGCAGAAATATAACAAAAGCCACAAGAATGGAATTCCAGATGGTCACACTGACATTGCTCTGCATAGAAAAATCCACCATCTCTAAACTTGCTCGAATCCTCTTACTAATATGAGCATCATTCAAATGATTAAGCACGTGATTCCTACAGAAGGAAGCAGTGTATGGCATTAAGTGTTACCACGGCAGATAGAAACACATTTTCCTACCTATAATGTGTTAATAATATTTAGAAACACAACATGCTTTCAGTTCAGGTACAGGGTTTGTGATGAGACAGTAGATTCAGGACAGCCTGTGTTCTTTGAATTCTGCCTCACCCTCCTGCCAATGAAGGGTATCACTTGGATTTCTCAACCTAAATTTATTTATTTTAATTCCCTCCGGGAGGTAGTATCTGAGGTAGGTCACACTAAACACTCTTTTAATTCGGTGTGATATTCTGTGTGGCCTCACCTTTCTATCATCTGAGCATGCATCTAAAGGATGGTAGAATATGCCACCCCAAAATACATCGCTTCGGCATATTATTTTGAGATGTAGGCACTTGAGAAACAGCCTATGTAAGGAGAGGCTTTCTCTGAATTGCCCTTCTCTGCTTAAAGACAAATCCTCCAACAGGAACTCAGTTGTCTAAATCTTCCCCGCAGGAGCTTCATCTGCCAGGGAAGACTGACTCATCACAGGAGAAAAGACTGGAAGTCGACACCATACCAGACACACTTTGTCACAAACCGTCATACCTCCCAATCTGTTTTCCTAAGGGCATCAAAGACCACCTGTTCTTCCTCTTTCCTAAAAATCACTTCATCCCCCTTAAAAAGTCTACCCCCCCCACTTCTCTTTCCCTATTATGATAGTATTTAATCCAGAATTCTATACCAACTCCAGGAGTTAACTCATTTTCCCTGAGTATCTTCCACGTATATATGAAATATTTATGTTAGTAAACTCTATTTGTTTTTCTCTTGTTAATCTGTCTTTTATTACAGAGGTCTCAGCTAAGAATTCAGAAGAGTAGAAGAAAATTATCCACCCCCATCCCTATAACCACTTTCCCAAAGCAGAATGCCTGTCAGCCTCTGTGACGTCTTCCTGTGTGGCCTCATCACTGCTCCTCAATGTTGATTTGCCTCTGTGTCCTCTTCATTGAAATAGTAGATGTTGAGAAAGAGAGTTTTGGACTGAACTAGGCTGAAACCCCAATACAACCATTTATCGGTTATAATATGACCCACGGTCAGAGAGTGAATGTCTCCGAGACTTAATTTCCTCCTCAGTAAAACACTCGCCTCATCCTCTGGTTGTAAAGACCTACTGAGCTGATACAGGGAAAGCATCAGCCAGTGACCAGCACAGAGTACTAACTTAATTCACGGTACTGATGATGGTGAAAATGAGGAGGAGGCAACAGGATGGTAAGATCAACAATTATAAGCATTATTGTATAATCCAATGAATTTAAATCTCTCTCAATATCAGACTGTTTTCTATCCTGAATATGATCTAGGAAAATGATAAGATATACAAGCACAAGACTAGAAGATAGGAGGAATGAAACTTAGAATCATGAAATAAGGGCGCCTGGGTGGCTCAGTTGGTTAAGCGACTGCCTTCGGCTCAGGTCATGATCCTGGAGTCCCGGGATCGAGTCCTACATCGGGCTCCCTGCTCGGCAGGGAGTCTGCTTCTCCCTCTGACCCTCCTCCCTCTCATGCTCTCTGTCTCTCATTCTCTCTCTCGCAAATAAATAAAATGTTAAAAAAAAAAAAAAGAATCATGAAATAAGTTCAAAGGACTTTTTCTAACCACAATGGTTCTTTTAAAGAAAACAATATTTTTTTTAAGATTTTATTTATGTATTTGAGAGAGAGAGAGAGTGAGAGAGTACGAGCAGGGGGAGGGGCAGAAGGACGACCAGACTCCCTGCTGAGTGGGGATCCCAATGCAGGGCTTGATCCCAGGACCCTGAGATCATGACCTGAGCTGAAGTTAGACACTTAACCGACTGAGCCACCCAGGTGCCCCATCAAGGACTTTTTCTTGGTTCTTTTAAAGAAAACAATCCTAAGGGATGAAAACTACACATGTGCTAATGTGAGGCTATAGCAACACTGCCTTTATGATTTGTATTTGAAACATTTTAATTACCATTATACATGCTTTTGATGAAATGTGCCAGTACAGTTCAGAGAGTAGTTCATTCATTTTTTCATATTGCTTGTATTTTAATAGAAGTCAAAACATGCTCATAATTTTATTTTATCACCTCTCTGGATTGCAAAATATTTTCTTTCTTAGATTTTGAAGAATTAGTACTCAAAGCTTCTCATCTTTCCTAGAGCATTTAAAGGATTTAAGTGTTTGTTTTATCCCTTTTCTGACAAAAATGTGTGTTTTGGGAATTTGGAGGATACAGAATGGACTTTTTTTTTTTAGTTTTAAATTGTCCTAAAAAATTCAGGGAAATCATGAAGAATAAGTAAAATTGAAAAGTGTGGAAGTCAGTAGGGGAGCATTTTATGGAAGAAATTGGTCAAGCAAAAGTACATAGACCAAAAGCTTAGAATACTGCATTAGCAAAAGGACATTTGACTGAGTGCAGTGGAAGCCAACTGAGTGGCTTATACAAAAAGGGAAAACTTAGTGGAAGAATACCCGGTACTACATCAAAGCCGCTGCCAACAGTGTGTCTGGATTTCACCAGAACCTGGAACAAGAACATGAACATTGATGAGAAGGCAAGCAGTTACTGTTTCCTCTGCTTCTGTTTTAAGGAAAACAAGTGCTCTTCTCTGTTTCTCCTTGTGTCATCTTTTAGTTTTCTCCTCTGCATATTCATATTCATTTCCTCTGCTCTTCTTCTACATGGTCCATTGGGATTGTCTCAAAATGGTACCTCTGGTCATCTTTCAACTTGAGTTCCTGTTACTAACCAATGATCCTCTGTCCCGGTTTAGGAGAAAGAATAGAATTGACTCAGTTTCAGTCATGATTTATTCAGTCATCTCTGACGTCAGGGAGGCATAATGTGGTGTATAGGTCTACCAGGCCCAATATCTGTGAGATGTGCAATGCACAGTACAAGATATGTCTTTTACACATGGAAAGATAAAGAGGTATAAATTCACTCTGACTAGAGGGAAGTATTTCTAAAGGAGAATGTTCATATAAGTCAGGTTATATTCATTAATATATACCAGATGATATAATCAGTAAGCCTTCAAATCTCAATGACTTGACCAAATAGAAATATACTTCTGACTCATGTAAAGTTTAATTGATAGATGTGTCGGAATTGTAGACAGTTTGTCTGCTACAACACTTTCAACCATATTGTCTGTTGGAGGTTCTGCCTTCTTTAACATAAGGCTTCCAAGATTGTCCTGGGTTTTTACATCCAGCCAACAAAGAGGAGAAGATCATGGATAATCATGTGTTGGACTTTGTCATGGACCGGTCCTGAGTGGGAGGCACATTACTATGGTTCAATTTCCATTTATTAGTATTCAGTTATATGTATACATCTTACTTTAAAGATGGCTAGAAAATGCAGTTTAAAAAAAATCCAAGAAAAAAAAATATTTGGGACTTTGATTACCAGTCTCAAGAGGCTGGATATCATTCTTTTGTCAATGTGGAATTATTGAACATTTTTGAGTTAATAAGGTGAATTTGAGCAGTGGTTCAAGTGATGTAGTTTGACTTCTCTGTATCAAATAGAAGTGGAGGATGAGTGATTTAAATTTCTAAAAATCAGGACAAAATGGTGAAATGCAAGGTTTTTATAAAAGTAACTTTGACAAATCATGGAAAATAATAAGACATAGAGACCAATGTCTTCTTTTTCCATTCAAGAACTTTTTGGGGGCACCTGGCTGGCTCAGTCAGTAGAGCAAATGACACTGGATCTTAGGGTTGTGAGATTAAGCCCCACATTGGGCATAGAGCTTACTTAAAAAACATAAAAACAACAATAAAAAAAAAACAATAAAACCTATTTATTGAATATTTACCCTGTGCCAGAGACTGGGTGATATACTAGTAGTAGAGTGGTTTACTCTTCATGCATCTATAGACAACTGTAGTCTAGTGGGATTGGGGGGTGGCCGTGATTAAGTGTAAATTATTAAATTACTAATGCAGTACCTAATTAAATTGTGATCAATATTGTGAAAAGGATAGAAATCTATGAATGAGTATAACAGACTAGGCAAGGGCTCTCAGAGTAAATGAATTTTAAACTGTGTGCGTGTGCATGTGTGGGTCTGCATGCAAGTTTACATGACTCAGAAGAAGCATGTGATGTTACAGATTAGGAATTCCAAAAAAAAAAAAGGAAAAAGTTTACCCAAGAAGAGCATGTCTGGTGGATACAATGATGAGGTCAGATCTGGAGCTACCAATTTGGGAGATGTCAGCTAACATCCAAGACAACTATCTATTAGTTAATTATAAATGAGGGGCAGGAAATGATGGTAGGAATTCAAAGAAAGCCAGATTTACACACGCAGACAACTTTGATATGATGTTAGCTGTTTTGGTGCCACTTCTGACAGGATCCAGGCCTAACTTAGATCCTGCACAAGGATATTTCTTACAAAGTATTGGACTGCATATTTGCTTTTTGCTTTCAAAAATGTATGTTTCTTTTTCTTAATTTAGGTCTGATGCTGCATTGCAATTAAATGTGTATGTAGTTGAAGTTCCCTCTGGATTATTAGTTCCTTGAGATTGTGCGTATGTATTTATTCCTTTCTTCCCATGCTTCGCACAGAACCCAAAACAGAGCAGGTGCTCAATAAATATTTGATGAATGGGAGAGAATAAAGAAATGAATGATGAATGGGTACTGCGTATGCAGAAATGCACAAGGTTTGTAGAGCAGAGAAAACAGAAGAAGGTCCAAAATCTTGGGGGGGAATGAGAAAGCCTCTGTGACATACAGCAAGAGCAAAGTGTGGGTGCAGAAAGTGGTGGGGACAAATCAAGACAGATGAATTAGGGCCACACAAGGCAAAGCCCCTAATGCCTAATAAAGCAATGTCAGCTTTATTCTGAAGGAAGTAAAAGTCATTATAATGCTCCAAAGATGTGTATAGCTAAAGAAAACGATGGAATGTAAGAGTGGAAGATAATTAGCGATTGAGGCAACAAAAAGCTATTTTCACATTTCAGTTTAAGAATAGTGATGATGAGGGGCTCCTGGGTGGCTCAGTAGGTTATCCGTCCAGCTCTTGATTTTGGCTTAGGTCATGATCTCAGGATCTTGAGATTG
The DNA here is from genome assembly GCF_964656455.1 of Halichoerus grypus. Classification (NCBI taxonomy): domain Eukaryota; kingdom Metazoa; phylum Chordata; class Mammalia; order Carnivora; family Phocidae; genus Halichoerus; species Halichoerus grypus. The sequence continues at coordinate 132,567,571 of NC_135719.1, read as the reverse complement.
AGCCCCATGTCAGTCTCCACACTCAGCAGGGAGTCTGCTTGAGATTGTCTCTCCTTCTCCCTCTCCGTCTGCCCCTCCTCTCACTCACAAGCTCTCTCTCTCTCTCAAATAAGTAAATAAATCCTAAAAAAAAAAAAAAAAAGAATAGTGATGATGAACTAGAACATGTTCTGTATCTCTGTGTGAAAACAAAATTTCAGTTTCTAGAAGATTCTTTAAAAATCAGAATCTAATAAGGCTGACAAAATTACTCCAGAAGGCAAAAATGACTAATGCTATACCTGTGAAACTTTTCAGGTAAGTTTAGAAAGTGTAATTTAAAAAATATACATATGGTTATGAAATGCAGAAAGAGGCATCATGGAGTTTTGAAAGGAAATCTTGCAGAAAATTTTCCAGGGAACTGTGAGCAAACTCCCCCATCAGCTATGGTGCTACAGAATACAGGGTCCCACTGTGGAAACTTTATCTGGGAACTCTGGTGACAACAAATTCAACATCACAAAAACAGCCAAAGACCATACAACAAAGAATGGGTGTGCTATGTTCCAATAAAACATTATTTTCAAAAAATGCTGGTGGGCCAAATTTGGTTTCCAGGTCATAGCTGGCCAAACCCTGATCTGGTACCTGATTATTGTAAGAAACAGTGTGTGAACAAGGAAGGTCAATACCACAAAGAATAATAAAATCTCCACTAAAGTTATCTCAGAATCCAATTGCATATCATGCCATGATATTACTAATAGATTATTATCTGGGAATGTGGGGGGGAAATATCAAAGTGGCACAACAGTTGGCTTGCAACTGAGGCTCATGCTGAAAATTATTTTTTGATGTTCAGAAGGTCAGTAGCTTTAGGGACCCGATGGTAGGAATCTTGGGGACCCAATACTAGGAAAATGAGTCCCTTCAGATTACACTAATCTGAAATATCTGCTTCAATGATCAGTCACTTATTTTATTAGAGTAGCAGGCTGTCTTCATCAGATCAGGCTGCCAAAAGAAAATACCATTGAATGGATGGTTTCAACAACAGAAATTTATCTCTCACAGCTCTGGAGACTGGGAAGTCCTAGACCAAGGTGCTGGCTGACATTGCTCCTAGTGAAGACCCAGTTCCTGGTCTGCAGATGGTTACCTTCTCCTGTAGCTTCGCATGGTGAGGAGAAAGTCAGCAGAAGCAAGCGGTCTCTTTTCTCCTCTTATAAAGACACCAATCTTATCATTAAGGCCCTACACTCACATCCTAATTACTTCCCAAAGTCTCCATCTCTAAATACCATCACATTGGTGATTAGGAGTTCAACATATGAATTTTGGGCTACACAAACTCAATAGCATAGGTCAAAGCCAACTTGGCAACTGAAGTCAAGTCATTGCAAAGTCTTCATAGTTCTTTTCTCAGTCACCATGTCACTCTTAACAGCTCCCTCCCCATCCCTAACTAAGATAGTATATTGACCATTTAACCTGTTGATGACTAAAGAGATGTTTTCAGCCTTTACCTCCGGCTTTATTTTCCTCTCATTGCTTCTTTTCACCTACATGCCACCCCTCTACCAAGACCCTTGATTCTGAAACTTCGTATGGCATTCAAGTTTCACTCGTAATGAAAATTTTTCAATAAACTTCTTTCTATTCTGTCATTTGAAGTCCTGTCCTTGCTCATTATGGAGCCCAATCCAAGGTCCCAGAGTTTCAGCCTAAGCCAGACACCTTTGTCCTCAAAGGGAATTCAGATGTTTACATATATATTTATAGCATTCATACAAAGAATAGTTTATAATAATCATAAGTAAATTATTACAATAAAATTATAGCAAGAATAAATACTTCCTTTGTGTTAAATAAGTGTACATGAACCTTTTTGCCATTCTTTTAAAGATAGCCTTGGTTTGTTTTTCTTATTTTATCCCTTATATTATGTATTTCTGCATATGCTCTTGTACACAAACACATATTTATACATATTAGGGTTCCCAAGCACTCTCTATTTAAGGAGGAAAGTTTACTTTATTTGTGGATATTTTTAAGAGGCGTCTCCTCAACTACTCACTACATTTTGACTTCTTTCTTATGAAATCTGAAGTTTTCTGAGAATTCAGTCAAGGTCACATAACATTTAATTTTTAATTAGTTATTTAGACCCAAGATTGATAGTTTTCAAAGTCAACGCCTAGCACTCCTGGAAGGTGTACCTGTGTTTTCTGAATCTCTTCCCCATCACTCTCTTTTATTATCCTGAAAAGAAAGTATTATTTTTGATTTTATGACAGCTCAGCTGCTTCTATCAAAGAACAATCTTTGTCATTCCTCACTACCTATCTTCTTCTTTGCTGATCTCTTGCTCCCTCTGAACCAGAAACATTCCTTAGATTTATGGACATTTCTTGTACAATGTTCTTTTCATTTTGTTGCTTAGATCTTTACTCATTTGGGTTCTAGTTTCTTTAGCTCCATTTTGGATTTTTTCCAATCCCCCAGTCTTTGAAGTTTCAATCTGTCTATTAGTCTTTTTTTTTTCTGTTTGTGCTTTTTATTCACCCATAGACTAGTCTAACCATTCATTTCTCTTCCTGAGCAGAGAGAATTTTTCCCTTTGAATAAATGATGTTTTTCTTCAGCGTATTTTTTCCCATATAGTCTTCCAATATTAAGTGATTAATTTGTTTTATTTACTGAGGGCCTATTGTGTATCAGAGAGTATATACAAACAAGGTTAATGAATTATCACAACAACTATAAAATTGATATAATTCTACAGATGAGTGAAGAGAAGCTCAGATGAATCAAAGGGTCGACATTTATACAAGTCCTGGATCTATTCTCCAAATATTTACTGAGCTATTTCCAAACACCAGCCACTGGGTCAGATGTTGGGAGTGTAGCTGAGTAGAAGACTACTGATATCCACGTCTTCATGGAGCATTATACAGGACATTGTCAGTATATAAGTAAATGTGCAGCCCGACATAAAATAATATAAAATTTTAAACATAAAATAGGCATATAAGTTGTAATACACACAATGAAGGAAATGAATATGTGTTTTGATAAAACATAAGTGGGTGTGAAGTGGTTGGAATAGGCCTCACTGAAGAGACAACATGGTAGCAGAAATCTGAAAGGGTAGAAGGACTTAGTTATTAGAAATGAGATGAGAAGAGTATTCCAAGCCCAAGAATGTGAATAAGGGAAGGATGCATGCCAGGAAAAGTTGTAGGTGTGTTCAAAAACACAATATATCCAACAATGTTAGGGGTTAAGCATCATGAGATGAGATTCGGAGGCGGGACTGTCATGCCCCAAAGCACTTATTCTCCCACTTCTCCCTGAGAAGTTGGAGTCATTTTCTTGACACAGCAATAAAATAGCACTGACTCCATGGCATTTATTGGCATTTGTTGTTATATCAACATTGAAGTGTCTCAGGTCTCAGTCCTGGTTACTCTTACCTAATTATATTCACTCTCTTGGTAGACTCATTAAGTCTCAAGGCTTTAAATACACATGTATCCCAATGACTTTCCAATGTTACCTATAGCCTGGACCTCTCCTCTGAACCCCATATCCCCGTATGTACTAGACACCTCCACTTGGATGTTTGGTAAACATAACAAAACACAACTTCTCTAGAAGTGAATTCCATCAGCAGATTTCTTATGAGATTTGATTTTATCCCCATTTACAAGCTAAGAAGTTAACTTGTACCATTTCATGGATGCTGTCAGAAGACACAAAACGTCTGGTTTGTGTTGTTTCCCTTGCCCCTAAGTCCCATGATGTGGAGGGGGCCAGAGAGATGCTACGCATGCAGTGGATTTTCACTGTTGCCAAGGGACTCTGACTTAGCATAATCCATTGCTTTTATAACAAGCAGTAGGCAAGCTTGCTCTCAGTCCCTGAAGCAGACATTACCTCATTTTTCAAGATTGGTCTCTATAAAACAACCCTCTGAGAAATGGCCCAGGTTAAGGGCATTCAAGGCCTGGCATTCTTGTCATACCTAGAGAGACAAGTAAGAATTCAAGAAACCTATGGAGGACTGTCTCAGCCAACAGTTCCATAAAATGGATATGAGGTGATTGGCGTCATGGAGGCATGTGGAAAAGGCCCCAGGTCTACAAGCTGCTACCGTATTCCTTGGCAGTAAGGGTAGTTTAGTGGCACTGGTACTCAGGTCAAAAATGTCAACAGTGAACTTGGTTGCACTTACCTCCTCCTCATCAACCCTGGTGGGCCAATGGGTGCCTGAGAAAGGCCTAGGTACCTGGATCAAAGTCTGGGTAGCTCCCACTAGACTCTCTCTAATGAACTTGTTTCTTTGATGTCCACTTCAGAAGGAGAAGGAGAAGGATAGATACCATTACCTGGGCCACCATTCCAAAACCTCCCCACCCATAATTTGTTTGCTCTTCAGGTAACCTCTCATCATGGCTTGTCACTCATCTGGGGACAAATTGTTGCCCCAAACCACTCAGTTGTAATATCAGCTTCTGCACTCTCTTCTTCTGAGAAATGAAACTCTATAGGCCTCCTCATCTTTTGCCCCTCTTAAGATCATCTTGTGAATATGGTATTCTTTCTGTTGTCACTCCAGTTGAGGATTTGATAACCCATTTCTACTGTCAAATCATGTAAAGATGCTCAAGATATGGGGCCAGCGTGGCTCCTCCCATCTGGCTATGGGCTGAGTTGTGGAGATTCCCTAGCTGTGCTGCTGCCCATGGGTCCCCTAGCCATAGCCTGACTCACATCTAGCGTTTTGTAGCTCCCCCACACTCAGAGACTCCACCACCATTATTGTCCCTGACCTCACCTTGTGAAATGGGCCTGCTGGGTTCCTCTTGCCCCAGGATTCCCACCACACTACAGACGGCTTCCTAATATATTTGTATTTTCTTATTTAGTCTGTTTATAGTTCCTATCCCCCACTAAAATCGAAGGTCTCTGAAGGAAAATAGTTCTGTATCTTATATTCACTTATATCTCTAGCACTTAGGACAGTGCCTTAAACATAATCAATCCTCTTATTATCATTTATAGAATGAATGGATATATGTCACTCTTAATTTGTTCATCTACTGCCTTCACCCCTCGAATGTGTTCTCTGTTGGAGCAGGGAACGGGATGATATTTTTCACTGCTGTATTCCTTATATCTAAAATAGGAGCCAATCATAGACTTTTCATAAATGTACCCTGAATAAGTGTATTGAATGGTCAAATGAAGTGAGTCTTAATTAATGAAATGTAATGGTTAACTTCCACTTAGGCATTTTACTAATCACTTAAAAAATTAAGTTTATTTTGGATGATGTGATTCATTTATTGATTCAGCAAGGATTTATTATTTGCAAGCCTGTATTAAGAGTTCATCCCTCACCAGGCTCAGTGGAATTTGTTAAAAAATGAATTCAAAGAATGCCCATTGAGTGTTTCAGAGACTGCTGGCTCTTTGCCAAAACCTGCTTTCTCTTCTTCTCAGGCTCACACAGCTCTCCAGGAAGCAATGCGGCACCAGGAGGGTTTTCTCACCAGGGGAGGCAGGCTGAAGGGACATGTGACACTTCCAGGCCTAGCCTATAAAATCCTCCCGTGTGCCACCTCATTCCCTTGTTTCCCTCTGGCTATCAGGAAGGGGGCAACCTCCAGGGCAGTTTTGGAAGCTGCACATGGAAGACATCAGAACCTCATTCAAATTTGGGCCCGGAACGATTTGCCTGGCCAAACTACTACATCCCTCTCAGAACTGCTCTTAGAATTTAATTTTGGTTCAGGCCATTAGATATTTCAGGGGTCATTTAAAAAAAAATATTTAGCATACCTTAATTCATGGAAGGAATAGTTTTGTTTGCTTTTAAAAAGCAAATACTTTCAGGAATATTTTTTTTCTTTCTAAATAAAACGGTAGCAACTCAATATTCAGTATCTCTTGTTTTCCAGGGTCACACTAAGGGTGAATGCATTAAGGATAATAAAATTTATTCTGTTGGATTTTCCCCCCACAAGTTATTTGAAGGATTCTCACAGAAATTCTTCATACAATTTCACTCAAGTTTTTTTTGGAAGAATCCCCAGAGGTTGCGTCTCCTGTGCGTGGGAAGTTGCATTAGCTCTCTCACATGTTGACTCTCCCTTCCTCTTCCTCTGATAACCACAGGCAGTATTTCTTGGAGGGGCCTCTACAGTCCCCAGTCTAGTGAGGATTCTACCCAGCAGCCTCTGGCACTTGCATTGAAGACCTCCCACCAGGCACAGCCAGGTGCTTCCAAAACTACAGAGACAAAGATGTCAACATGCAGAGGGTGCTCTGAGCCTCAGGGGAACAAGCAATTGCGGGGACGACTCACTCCCTTTTCTGTTATTCTGCACTTACAGAGTGAAAACAATTTATTAATCTTTCCCTAACATTGTTTCCTACCTTTAATCCTTCAAGACCTGGTCCCAAATGTGATTCCTCTTCCTTTGGGGGTGCCACTAGGGAAAATTAAACCCAGTACTCTACTCTGAATCCCCTTTTACACTGATAATTGAGGCTGTGATACTAGGCTAAGCTTTTCTGTCTGGTCCTCTTTGTCCTTCAGAGAATTCTGTCTTTATTTCTTCATGCAAATAAATTCCTGGCCAAACAAGCACACAAGTGCACCAGAAAAAAAACAAAAGTTTGACCATCAAAACTGAATTGAGCTCAAGGCTCAGGTTTAGTCTCATTACATAAATTAGCCATTGATTTACGGCCAGCACGCTGCTTGTCTCTAGAACATACACCAAATAATAGATGGAAAGAAATTTATAAAGAAATGAGGAGTGAACTTTGGGGTTTTTAACCTTTGTTTAGTTGTCTTAGATCAGTTGTGTGGATGTGAGTGTGTGTAAGTGTGTATGTGTGCGTATGTGTGTGTGCAGGTATGTTTCGTCAACCTTATTGGAATAATACTATTTACTTCCATTTACTTTACAGAATTAAAAAAACATATTATTCATTTAATCATGACTACACAGACATCTCTTGTTTATGTTTTCATTTTAATAAAAATAACATGGCAAAATAAAATTTCTCTTAACCCCTTTTGGATGTAGATTCAAGGTGATAAATAAGGGGAGAATATAGATTTTTAATCAACCATGTGGCCTCAGATAAAGGTAGTAGTGAAGTTTATAGAGAACAGAAGCAGAAACCACAAATATGCTCACTTAAGCTCCCTGTTATTAATATGTAGCCTCTCTGAATTTAGTTTCCTAATTCTTAAATAAGGGCATTATTTTTTGCAGTGGCATTATGAGGCTTAGATATAATGTATGCAAAGTGACAATCTTATTAGGTACTCAGTAAATAAAAATTTCTTTTCTTGAAATTTGCACTCTGGTTTGAGCAAATGATTTAACCCTCTAGTTGCTAATTGACTCCTCTTAAAATGGGGAGAACGTTACCACCTATCTTGTGATGTTGAGCTAAGGCATGCATCCCACTACACTGGACTCATAATTAACTAGATTAGGTAATCATTATTATTGCCAAAAATTAGATTACTTTTCTAAACATAAGTTAAAAATCTGTAGCTTATAACTTGAAGATTGTTCCTAAATGTTTTTCCTTTTTAAAATTTTTAAACTAAGCTCTAAATATTGAAGTGCCTGTATCCTCATAATATTATTTTTTTAACTTTCTGTTTTGAAATAATTTAAGATTTATAGAAAAGTTACAAAATAATAAAATTTCAATATTTTATTTACTTAACTTCCCCTAAAGTCAACTTTTTACATAATCATGATACATTAGCAAAAATGGAAAATTAAGGGGTGCCTGGGTGGCTCAGTCGTTAAGTGTTTGCCTTCGGTTCAGGTCATGGTCCCAGGGTCCTGGGATCGAGCCCCACATAGGGCTCCCTGCTCAGCAGGGAGTCTGCTTCTCCCTCTCCCTCTGTGATCTCTCTTGCTCTCACTCTCTCTCAAATAAATAAATTTTTAAAAATAAAAAAATGGAAAATTAACATTGATATACTCCCATTAACTAATCTACAGACCTGATTTGAATTTCATGAGTTGTCACAAGAATGTTTTCTTTTCTTTTCTCTATCCAATCCAAGACCACACATTGCATTTAACTGACATGTCTCCTTAACCTCTTTCAATCTGCAAGAGTTTCTCTCTCTTTCTCTCTCTCTCTTTCTCTCTCCTTTATAACCTTATTACTTATGAAGACTTCCTTCTTTAGGGAGTTACAGTGCAGCCATGCAAATATCCTATTCATTATAATTTTGCTCACTAATTTTAGTTATCATTGATGATCTTTGCCTTTGGCTATTATACTGTGGTGTTTGCCCAAAGACGATTTTCTAGTTCCCTCATTTCTTGTACATTACTTTATTATAATTCTACTGTAAAGAACATAAGACCTGACACCACAAAACTAGAAGAAAACACAGGGAAGAAGCTCCTTGACATTGGTCTTGGCAAGGATTTTTTAGACATGACAACAAAGCACAAGCAAAAGAAACAAAAATCAACAAGAGGGACTACATTAAACTAAAAGTTTCTGTGCAGTAAAAGAAATAATTAACAAAATGAAAAGGAAACTTAGTTTCAAAATTTTTGTCTATATCTGGGGTATGTGAAACATTACCTTGAAACTTATTTTCAGAACTTTCTTTTTTAAGATTTTATTTATTTGTGAGAGAGAGAGAGAGAGCACAAGGCGGGGGGGAGCGGCAGGCTGAGGGGGAAGCAGGCCCCCCTGCTAAACAGGGAGCCCAATGCGGGACTCAATCCCAGGACCCTGGGATCATGACCTGAGCTGAAGGCAGACACTTAACTGACTGAGCCACCCAGACATCCCTGTTTTCAGAACTTTCTTGAAAGTACATCCCACATCTGTACTATTCCATTTCTCTTCCCTCATATCTCCATTCTGCCTTCACCATCTCCCTGTCAGTAACTGATCTTAATAGTTTCTGGTTATCATTTCCATATTACTTTTCTATAAATAAGAATATGCATATATAACATATTATATTTCTATCATTTTTACATGAAGTATATTCTAGACAATTTGTTGCATTTTGCTTTATTTGTTTAACAATATATTCCTGAAATTACTCCATATTTGATCATGGAAATCTACCTCCTTTTTACAGTTCCATTGTACTCAATTATGTGTCACATATACTTCATTTATAAGTATAAGTATTTAGGTTGTATCCAATATTTTACGATTATTAACAATGCAGAAATGAATAACCTTGTGCATATATATTTTCATACAGTTGTAAATGAGGTCCATTTTTAGACTGTTTTTTCTTTATTTCTATTTTTATACCATTTTTTCTGAACCATCAATATAAATACTTTAAATATGATTCAAGGTCATTGTGACTAATTATGAAGACTCACAACTTACTTTTTAAATTTTTAATCAAAATTTGTTTAAGAAACATAACCAACACCTATTCACGTAACTCTCTGTTAAAGCATTCAATATACTCATCGTTTTAGTCTTTTCAGGCTGCTATAACAAAGTACCACAGACTGAGGGGCTTATAAATGACAGGAATTTCTTTTCTCACAGTTCTGGAAGTTAAAAGTCTGAGATTAGGGTGCCAGCACATTGGGTAAAGGCCTTTTTTCAGGTCAGACTTTTCACTGTGTTCTTAATATGGTGAAAGAGGAAAGAATTTCTCTGGGGTCTCTTTTATAAAAGCATTAATCCTATTCCTGAGGACTGTACCCTCATACTCTAAGCAACCCCCTCCCAAAGGCCCCACCTCCTAATACTGTCCTAGGGCATTAGGATTTCAACATACAAATTTGGGGGACATGCACATTCAACCAATGGTAGGCACAATGCCAATTAGTTCAAGAAGACAGCAAGATTATCTTAAACTTCTCTCATCCCTGTGGGCACACGGAATTTATTCATCTAATGCAAATTTATTTACATCCCTATGTTTTCCATCCCTTATGCTTCAATAGAATATCACATTCCTTAGTTCTTACAATATATGAACTAGTAAATAGATTTGTATGCTTTTGATGAGCAGTTTACCTTCCCAAAGGTTGTAATAAATACACTACTATACCTTAGGGGGACAAAAAAGGTCAACAGTGGTACAGAGAGTTTAATCAATGCCAAAGTTACACAGCGAGTAAGTGCAGTCAAATATGAAACCTGACAGTCTGCTTTCTAAATCGACAATATATTGAGCAAAAGTCATGAATACTGATGGATTTTAAATGACAGGGATAAGCATTTTTTGTGTCTGTATTTCATGAGAGCTTATTACACACCAACTACCGGGCCAAAATGAAACCCACCCACTCCCATAACCCTCACGACATCTCTCTGAGAAGGGCACATGAGCATTACCGCTGTTTCAAACCACCCAATTCATAAATGTGAGAAAAATGGCAGTCCCAGGGACATCGTGTTCCACAGACTCTCTTCTGAGCCCCTACCCGGCCATGGTGATTTCTAAGGCATTACATACATTGATTGAAATCTATAGTCATCTTCCTTTACTTTTTTATTTCAGCAGTTGGTAGTACACATAGCATTTTACATGTTCTTCGTAAGTCTGAGAGAAAGGCTGTCCTGTCCAGGTAACTTGTTTTTACTCAAAGGAACACTGAATTTCAGAGAGGTGTAGTGACATCCTCGGGATCACAGGGCGACATATGATACAAGGGTTGAAACCCTGGGTGAAGGATTCCAAATATTTCAGAATCCGGGGTTTGCCTTCCAAAATTCAAATGTATTGCATTATAGATATGTAAGGAGTCTTATACCATCTTTTAAAAAGAAGAATATTCTTATGTGTGCTTTTGTTATTGGAAATGAAGACACCTGCAGGACATTAGTAGTTCTTTAAACACCTCAAGTAAGAATCAAGAGATCCATTCCTGGTCTTGGTTTCACTAATTACCTGCTATACAACATTTGGAAATCCATTTACACTCTAGTAACTGTTAATTGGAGGCTTGTCTAGCACACACACTTTTTCAGAGATCTACACTGAACTGACAGGCCCATAAAGAGCAGTTGTTCAGACTGCAGCCCATTACCTTTCAAGAAAACTCCTGGGGGGGGGGGGGGAAATCCATATAAGGATTAACTCTCTCATCCAGAAGATACCTAAGAATATGGACCTCAAAAGCACTTTGATTTGCATATTTTTTCTCATAGCATTTGGCCTTATATTTGGCTGATTCTGAATCTCTACTTGGAGGGGGAAAAAAAAGTGCTAAAATTCGGCTCTTAATTTATTCAGCTAGTCACATATGCTGTCTTTCATCTTGCTAACTTGTAATAAGTGGATGTCCTAATCTCATTGTTCATACCCTTTCCTTGCTGGCAGGATTTAAAAAAAGAAGAAGAAAAGCAGAATGAGCAATTTGTAGAGAAGAATATGATAAAGTTCTCTGGTCCCCCTAGAAGGAACTTTTTTTGTTAACAAGACCTTACATTGTCCCACTGAATAATGCAAAATTTGTTTGGTTGTACCCTGCAGGGCTCCCAGGCCCGGAAGCCAGGGGCAGCAGACGTACTGGGTTGGCACAAAGTAGCAGAAATGTCATTTTTTAATTATGTGGTTCTGAGGGGAATCTATTATCCACCGCTGAGATGCTGAAATCAGACAATTTATCTCCAAGGCAGCTCTGTCTACAATCTAGAATATATATCTCTTGTCACTGCAGGAAATAGAACGAGGGGATGTTTTTATTTCTGGTGCCTTATGTTTATAAATTTATTCTTTTAAGTTTCGCCAGTGAAAGGGAATAACGTCCTAAAGTATTGCTCTGCCCGCTTCTCCTTCCTGAAGGGTGTTCAAGTCACCCCAGCTCTTTTTCCGCCTCCAGAGCTGGTATCCAACCTTGTAGGCCTCACATGCAGTAAGTCTTTGCGTGGCCTCCAACTCATGTTCCAAATGTCCGTTGCCAAGGTAAATAGAAACAAATCTTTAAGAAGGACCCAGCGAATCAGAGGCTCCCACCTAAATTAGTATAAATACAAATTGCTCTTTTGCATTTCAAAAGAGATGCTGGAAACTATTTGAAACATATCCTTTCATTTAAATGTAAACTAATACTTATACCTACCAGCTTGTTCATAAGGACTCTTCATTATTTCTGATTTTTTTCCCTTAAGGTATCGAAGCAAATGAAAGAATTATGTTCATATTTGTCTACCCCTCCCCCTTTCCTTAAAAAATCGGCCAAATTCATTATGCTCACTGCTCTGTGTGCATCAGGGCTCCAAGCAATTCACATCTATTAACCATCAGGTACAAGCTAAGTGCTTTTAAAATAAATGCGTGCAGTTTATTTTAAACTAACTTATGCTTTCTATATTCTGTAACAGCATCGGGAAATGGGATCCAAACCCGGCATGGCAGAATGATAATAGCTGGACTGCCCTCTAGTGCACTGATATTGGTATAGCAGCATAGGTCTAGGAAGACAAATGCAGAGGATTTTTTTGTTTGTTGCAGGAGGGCACCAGTGTGCGTGTGTGTGTGCATGTGTGTGTATGTGTGTAAACTTTCAGAATCAAAAGAAAGTGCAATGTCACCTTCTAAGCTACAGAAGGGGCTTTATTCTGAAATACAAAGTTTTCAAAGACTGTCGGTTGGTCTCCTAATGCCAGAAGCATACATCACTAAGGTATTTTCGGCTAGCCTTCTTTGGCAGCAGGAGCAAGGGGAAAATGCGATGATCTTTACTATAGACTTCCTTGCTGTAAATATTAGAATATAAACATTTCCAATCAAAATGTTCATCCACCCTGGTTATTCTTTTATAAACTTATGCAACTCAGTTGAAAAGAAGAAACATGTTTCAACAGTGTCATTCATATTCATGTATTTAATAAAATAAGTCAAAGAGAAAGAAAATCATACTTAAAAGGATTTGCCCACAGATAATACATAATTACTCATCATTTACAAATAACCATTACTACTAAGCAATATTAGATTCATTTGGGGATTTTATTCTGAATCTATCAAAGCAAGCCGTCTTTGAAAGCTCTTCCAGACTGTGACCAAGAATACTCGGGAATTTTGACATACAGGATAAACACACACACACACACACACACACACACACACACACATGAACCTTTGGGGTAACTGGAATTTATATTTTACAGCTTCTGTGGGACTTGAATCATAATATAAATACATGAACATCACAGAATCTCATCCCAGACCTGCCTTTAATTTATGGAAATCACCCTAACTTTGTAGCTTCTTATACATACCACACTCCTCAGCTGGATCTGTGATATTTCCATCTTATCACTTCCCAGTTCCTGGACTCTAAGACACATCACTGAACAATACATGTTTTTCCTAATTAACTGAGCAGCATAATAGCCAATTCCAGAGCCAGACTTCATGTGTTTAAATCCTGTATCAGACAAAAGCTCTGCTACTTCGGGTTAAGTTACATGACGTTCTGAGCTTCAGTTTCCCATCTCTGAAATGCAGAATGTAAGAGCATCTACCTCACAGTGTTGCATGAAGATTAAGTGAGCTAGGACATATATGTCAATCAGCATAATACCTATCAAATGTGAATATATCCATTCAAAAACTGTTAGCCATATAAACTGTTTACACTTCAAAGCACGAAGTGAGATGACCAGTTATCATTTCCAGTTGAGATCAAGTCCCCAGAGCTGACAGCAAGAGAGAGAGCTTGTAGAAATTGGAGTCACCTGTGTGAAGAAGCACACTGTTAACATTCCTTGAAATGCTCACCATTGCATTTATTAAAGACAGCAAAGCAGGGCGGCTGCTGAATGCCTTACTGAAGGCACACGAGTGGCTGGAGGTCCTCTGGGAAAACCCTCTGTAATATATTAATGGATAGAAAAAAAGCCCTCAGGGGCGCCTCAGTGGCTCAGTTGGTTAAGCGTCTGCCTTTAGCTCAGATCATGATCCCTGAGTCCCGGGATGGAGGCCCCCTGTCCCAGTCTGTCTCCCTGCTCAGTGGGGAGTCTGCTTGTCCCTCTCCTTCTGCCCCTCCCCCTACTTGTGCATTCTCTCTCTCTCTCTCAAATAAATAGATAAAATCTTTAAAAAGAGAGAGAGAAAGTCCTCAAAGCAATTGACTGGCTCTGTCTGAATCCCCACAAGGGTTCTCTCCTTGACCTCAGAACTGTCATGTGGAGAAGAAAGGGTCTTCTCTGTTTCTTCCAGTATATCCAAAGGGAATCAAACACCCCAACTTATTAGGGTATTAATGTTAAAAGATCATTTTATAGTCTAGGAAAAGAAAGAGGTGTTATTGCTCATATTATTGTCAGCTTTCGTTTTATGTAGTTAGCTACTAAATCTTAGGAGAAAACCTCAATTCTCAGGCTATCGGGGTCCTGATTTGAGAATAAAGAATTTAAATCTCTCCCATTTAGAGATTTCACATTTGATTCTATTACTTGATCATGTCTTAACTGGTGACATAAAACCTGGTTCAGAAACCTGACTCCATCTACCAATCCAAATACATATAGTAGATTTTATATATATATATATATATATATATATATATATATATGTATTTTTATATATTTTATATATATGTGTAAAAATACATATATATAAATACATATATACTTATATATAAAATACATGTATATTTTATAAATATATTTATATAAAAATACATATATAATACATATTTATTTATATAAAATACATATATATGATATTTATTACATGTATCATAACCTTAAGAGGAAAAATAGATGAACTTCTTTCAAAAATTAATTGAAAAATGATACAAAAATATCCATGGCATTAATACATTTAATTAAAAAGATAAAATAATAAAATTTTGAGAGATAGTTTTGATGATGAAATCGCTACACTGAAATAAGTTGTATATGAGAGATTCTATCAAATTCGATACTAAAAATAAAACTATTTTTCCTCACCAAAATTCATAGCAAGGCAATTTTCTTAGCTTTCATCTACTTAAGTGGGATATCATCTACTTATTTCAGAGGTACTCAACTATTTACAACTATTTATTAGTACCTCCACAATTAGATTATTTCTTTCAAATTCTAATTTAAATTTCTCCACCTATTTCATAGTTGAATATGTAAACGTGAAGAGGCGTGCGCATGCACACACACAGACACACACACGGCTGAATGGTTGTCTAGGCTTGATTTTTAGGCTAGAGTGCAGTGTACTAAATCTTGCCAAATATTTTGTTCTATTTTTCCTCTGTGTGACCAGCAGGTATTTTTACCATTTTCATGAATATTCTCACAGTCTGGTCTTCTATATTCCATCCTATTAAAAGACACTTTAACAAAGGATCAAAGAAAATGTAACCTTTCTTAAAGACTCTTTGGTATTTTGTCCTTTTTTTATCCTTTAAGACAAAATTATGACTTTCTACAAATCTGTTTCTAGTATAAAATTTTCGTATTGGATAGAAAAATAGAAGAGGCATTCTTATAGCGCTTTCCTATTACGTGACGGAACTTTTTCCCCAAATGACATAAAGTACCTTTTGTTTCCTTATTTAAAAAAAAATGGCTAGAATGAAAATATTCTCCTTCTTTTGTTTTTCAGCAAAAACATTTCCCACCTCTTCCCCGCAAAACCATTCAACTTAGTTTTTTGTTCATTCTGTTTACTTTTAATTTATTAAGAAAAAATATCTTTTTCAGTACAATGATATCATTATTTAGCAGTAGCAAAATTTTGCCTAAAATATTCCAGGTTTTCATAAGCCTGAACAGATTCATCCAAGATTAGGATGAGAATAGCAAAGCAGCAGGTAGTCGATCTTGGTTTTAGAAAATAGAATTATGAAATAAAATTAAATCTGTCCATTAGTGTTATATATATATATAGTAAGGGAATATTTGATGAACATCTTTTTAAATGCCATGTAAAAATCAAAACACAAACAATGAAGATCCAGCAATGTTTTGCATTTATGTCTTTTGGTTAATATTTTGTCTCCTAAAAAGGAGACAGCAGGCCCAAAATGGAGTTACTTATGCTAAAACCCACATCAGCAAACCAAGACTTAATACCTTACCTAATTGCAGTTTCAACCTTTTCTAGGAATGCAAACTTATCTTGTCAGTCTGGAATTTTCTCAGCACTAGTGATGTCATCTGTCTAAGAGCCCCCTTTACCTCCCAAAGGAAGGTGACTTTTCCCTAAATAATCCTTTTTCTTGTTATTGACTTCCTTGCCCTACCACTTTAAAAGACTCTCCTTTTCTGTAGCTGTTTGGAGTTCCTTTCTATTGCCAGATGGGATGCTGCCTGATTTATAAATCACTGAATAAAGCCAATTTAATCTTTAAATTTACTCAGTTGAATTTTGTTGTTTAACAAGTCTGAAATATATATAGAGACTTTAAATAAATGATTGTGAACATGGAAACTGGTAAGCTGGTGTGGGGATATAGGCATATTATAAAACCTTCTATTCCCCAAGATGGTTACCTCCTCCACTTCTATTAAAAATGATAGAGAGAAGTTTATTGAAAACAGGAATATTGCCTACCTACATTGTTATTTTAAAAGAACTAACAAAACAAGATTTCATATTTTCTGCTGCCATGATTATTTCAAACAAGTATATAATTTTATAGCATTACAGTAAAACAAAAATGCTTATGTTTAATTAAAATCTTAATTAAAACATGTGTATTAACACCATTCTTTCTATCTTTATTTAGAAATATGTTTATTTAATCACAAGCTCTATAATTTTTTGAACTATGATTTTGATCCTAATTTGTATTTTTCCCTTTGTAATTTTTGAATGGAAATTCCACATATTTTTCCCATTAAAATTTAGTCACATCAGGCTATCTACAACATATATGCATAAGGAACAATGAGAAGAGTACACTTACCACGATAAGCACTGAGTAATATATAGAATTGTTGAATCATTATATTGTATGCCTGAAACTAATATAACATTATATGTTAACTATACTAGAATTAAAATTAAAAACTTAATTTAAAAAAAAGAACAATGGGAGGAAAGCAGGAAAAGATAAAATAAATAGTCGGTTGCAGGCAATCCATACATTTTCTTTTAAAGAAATATCACTTTGACTTCTTCAGGACAATTCTTCTGAGGGTGAGTGGTTTGTTAAGCTGAAGATAAAAAGAAGGAAAAATAAAATTTGGGCCATTTTTACATTGAAAAAACTGTAGAGGAGCAAAATGAAACTGAGTTTAAGGTCTACCAGCTCCCCTGTGTCACCTGCCACACGTTTAGCCATTTAGTAATGGCCAGAGAGGCAATGAGAAAAGAAATCTATTCTGAAGGTTTTACTGCAACGATTGATTCTAGCTTTCCTAACCTAAACTTAGTTTGGTAAGGGGTAGACCTGAGGAAAATATTTCCTTTTTATCCTGTTGAATAAATACTAATTTTGGAATGCATTGAAGATTTTTGAAATGTTCAGCTCAAAATATGTAGCAAAATACATTTTGCATGAGATCATCCCTGACAAAGCTGGTGCAAGTCCAGAAGAGGTTAGGATATGAAATACAGACTATTGTATTTTGAATCTCCAAAACCTTATTGGGTCATGTGTGGAAAACTGCCCTCTTTCTCATTTCTCTTAATGAACTGTTCATTCTCTAAGTAAAAAAGAAAAAAAAAGTAAGTTAGAAATTTCTCCATGCTGCATTATAATGTTATAGTATGTTGTTTTAGAGAAATGAAAGTAAATTAAAATGTGAACCTAATATGTCAGGCAATAAAAGGATGATGATTAGAAGGCAGACAAGCCTCCCACGTCAATGAACACTACTGAAGACTAAAGTAGATTGACATCAGACATGATTCAGTAGTCAACTTTTTACATCTTCTGGCACTTTGAATAAGGGGATTCATCACATTCATCCAATCTTTTATTCAACAAGTGATTACTGAAGATCCACTATGTGTTAGCACTCTCCTAGGTGCAACAAATGCAGTAATAAAAAAAAAGACAACGTGTTTGCCTTCATAGATTTATATTCTAGTGAGAAAGTTAAAATACGCATAAATAAATAAATTTTAGTTCTAATACCAACTACAAGGAAATAAAGCACAATAATGAAATAGTGACTAGTACTTTGTGTGTAGAGAACCACTGTAGTGTGGTTAGAGAAAATGTTCCTAAAGGGGAAAACTTGAACAGAGATCTAATTGATGAAAAGAATGTATTCTTACCATGATCCAAAGGAAGTGGCTTTTTGAAGGTGGAAGAAGGACCAGCAAGTTCAAAAGCTCTTACGTGGCAATACATCAGTCATGTTCAAAGAATGAAAAAAAAAGGTCAGAGTGTCAGGAACTAGGAAGAGGTAAATGGATTGTATGGGATCAGGTCAGAGAGGTAGGGAGGATCCAGATTGCATAGGCTTTGTGGGTCATTGCAAGGGTTTGGGATTTTGTTCAAAGTGTAATTGGAAGCCATTAGAAATCTCACTTGCATGTTATTTAAAGAATGAATAGAATATGCATGGTGAATGGGGTGAGAGTGAAGAAAATCTACAATCTGGGAGGCTGTGAAATGATGTAGCCAAGATATGGTGGTGTGGTCCAGTGTCTTATCTTTGAAGATGATGAGCAGATCTCTGATATGGGATTTACATTGGAGGTAGAAAAGGCACAGTTTTCTAATAGTTTGTATGTGAGATGTAATGGAAAAAGAAAAAAAATCTATCCTTTCTAGTGTCCTGATTTGAGCAGATGGATAAGTGGTGTCATTTACTACGATGGGAAAGATGGGTGGAGATAATGTTAAAGGAAGAAAAATAGGAGTTTTGCTTCATGTATATTAATTTTGAGGTGCCTGTTGGTCATCAAAGCCGGCTGTTGAATAGGGAGTTGGATAAATGCGTCAGTGTGGAGGTAAGGAGAGAGTTTGGGACAGAGACTAATATATAGGAATATTTTGTAGGGAGAGGACATTTAAAGCCATTTGACTTGATTAGATCAGCTGAAGAAAGCTTGTAGTTAAAGATAAGAAAAGACCTAGGCTATGGAGTGCTCTCTTGTACAGATTAGGGGAAAAGACAAGAAGTCAACAAAAAAGACTAGAAAAGAATAGTCTACAAAGAAGGAGAAATACCATGAGAATGTGGTATCAATAAATCTAGAGAATGAAGAGGATGATGCTTCCTTCTTCCAAATTCTCTCAGAAGTAATACAAGGAAAGAAAGTCAACCACTGAATATGGCAAGATAAACCTTCATTTCAACTCTTTCAGTGAAGTTTAATGGAAAAAAAAAAAATCCAAATTAGAGTAAGTTGAGAATGGAACAAAGGAGACTTATAAGAAGATATTGACCATAGTTTGGAAGAGTTTTGCTGTGAAGGAGAACAGAGAAATGGGGCAGCACCTGGAGGGTGGCAGTGTCAAAAAGTTTTGTTTTCTCCCTATACTTTTCTTTGATACATTTTTAACAAACTATAACCAATATGCAACCTCACTATTATAGCACTCTTTACATTTATGCTATTATATTTACGTAAGTATATTTACCGATGTGAGCATGTATTATTATTAACTCATTGCTTTCACATTTATGACATTTATTATGATTAGCCCTGATTTCTTTTTGATTCCTATTAAGATTCATATTTCTCAGGTGAATAGAATTTTATTAATCCCTCTGCTCCAGTGTCTAGATAGTTGTTGGTATGGAATAGGCACTGAAAAGTTCTTGTTAAATGAGTAAGTAAATAAATTATTAGCAGAGTTCCAGAATAATGCACCCACTAAAATTTAGACACACCTTGTTATGACTAGCTAGCATGTACCCATGGTACGATGGTAACACCATAGCAACTCCAATCCGTATTAGTCAAAAGACTCCTGAAGTGAAAAAGAATGACACCACTAAGGATCAACAGTGAATTCACTTTACTAGAAGGATCGAGAAGGATCATGATTGCAACCTTATCCAAAGAACAACACTGGAATATCACCAACACTGCTGCATCTTCTGTCTGATGGATGCATTAGAGTTGGGATCATAATCACAGTGGTTCCATTCACATAATGACCTGTATGAAAATGTCTGGAAAAGAAAGAACTTCAGTTCATTTTCCTCTGATACTGCATTTCCCAAACCCCAAACTTTCAACAGTTGTCTTCACCAAGATGTAACAACATTGATGCCTCTAAGTCAACATATTAAACAGGCCTTGTCTTTTCTACCTTCTCTGGGTACCCAGGCTTATTTGATAGATGATAGATAGATAGATAGATAGATAGATAGATAGATGATAGACAGATAGATAGATATAGAGATACAGAGATATAGAAATATATGGCTCCCAATCTAATGATTTGTTCAATTCAGTCAGGCTTTTCCATCTAATATTGGATCTCTAACCTCTTTTTCATTCCTATGTCAACATATTAATCAAGGCTCTTATTCTCACTCAAGTGGTATGTGATCTCAATAATAGCCAAAGTCAATGTATCTCTAAGTCATTTATATCTCTCTAGAGGTAGTTCTTTTCACAAAATATCTTTTGTTATTTCCAGCTACCTAGTTAATAAAGTTCAAAATCCTTGGTTTGTCATTTAAAGTCCATTGTCATTAAAGTCCATTTTAGTCTTTACCAATTTGAAGAATCAATATTTATTCAAATAAGGAAGAAAACATTGGAGAATTTCTTCCCAAGACTTCCCCTACCCTTCTATTCAATGCAGCTCATGAATAAAAATAATTTAATGGAATCCTGGGCACTGTTTCCTTGGGAGTAGAAGTAGAGTTATGAGAATTATGTTTCAGGATGTTTCATGTGCACAACCTTCTAAGACTCTGAAAGAGAAGGAGTTTTGTATTTATCACTTTGTATTCTTTTGTATTTAAAAGGACTTACCAAATCATACAAGCTTCAGGCTCATTGATTTGGATCAGCCTTAATGTTTGGCCTGCTACCCAAACCAAAGTTATTTTTGTCCTACAAAGTCTCATAGGCCTCCTTACAGTATATATGATATTCAATCTTATGTCACAGCTATATGTTTATCTCTATTTTATCTTCCAAAGATAATACTCCTTGAAGTAATATTCCATGTTTATTGCCTAATTTGTTGACTCACACAGAGCTGAGTCTATCTGTTCAAATGAATCAAAAATTATCATCTGAGCTCTGTTCTTAAACTTTATTTCTTTAGGATATAATGCAGATACTTCCAAGAGGAATAACCACCTTGACACCTTTTATATAAGGATAGAAATGTATTTAAATGCAAAAGTCTAGGTTGAATAAAATCTAATTTACTTTTTAAAAGGTCCCTGAATTGTGTTA
Source organism: Halichoerus grypus (assembly GCF_964656455.1). NCBI lineage: Eukaryota > Metazoa > Chordata > Mammalia > Carnivora > Phocidae > Halichoerus > Halichoerus grypus. The sequence goes on along the minus strand of NC_135719.1, from coordinate 132,546,258 downwards.
TGAAAATTAATATCCCGTGAAAATTAAAAGTTCCAAGCATCTGAATGTTCTTCACTTGTTTGCATTAATCTCTATTTTAATGGGAGGGCTGGTTTGCAGTTTTACTTCTTCTTCTTAGTATCAATACTCATTTTTCAAGTACTGTGTAATGTAAGATTTTAAAACATGTCACCCAGATTCATATTGAATCTGAGATCACAACAAGGATCATAGCTGTCCCCTATAATGTCCAGTCATCACTGATATTTTGTCATATCTCATCCTCTTTCAAGTGTAATGAATCATCCTTCAGATTTTTATCTTATTAAAAAAACTGCTGCAAAGCAGAGTGCATGCTCTAGCTAGCACTTGAGCTTGTTATTTTAGCACCTGATGTAAAACAAGTAAACACTATGTAAATCCAAATCATTTCACCTGTCTTATTTTGCCAAAAGCTTCACCTATCTCAACCATGAAAAGATAGATGCTTTCTATTGAAATTGCATTGAAAAAACTAATTTGTATAAAATATAATTTCTACTATTTAAACTAAAAGCTAATTTTGAACTCCTTTTAAAATGTCAATGATTTCTATATTTGCAGTCTACTTTTTATTGCTGTATTATTTTTATCTATATTTTGAGTTCATTTTGCAAGGACATAATTCTAGAATATCCAGTTGGTTAAAAAATAGATAAAACTCCTTGGTCTCACTAAGGATGATTGGGAAAAATCATAACTTGAAAAATTCCTAGATTTCATCTCTATCCATTAAGAAGTGTCTTATTCCTCCAGGATAGCCAGCTTTGTTTAACTCTAAAGTGATTGCCAGAATGAAATTAGATTCATTTTATTTGACAAAGTAAGAACATAAAGTGACAACTAAATTTAAAGGCAGCACAACTTCACTCATATAAAAAATGCTTGTATTAGCTTTACTATTAAGGATCTCTCACTGGGGCTTTAGAGATGAAGAGATGTTAGAATCTATGCAAACATGTCAGAGACAAATGTGCATTTTGTATATTTTCACTCGGACATTTGTAGGAAGGTTCCTAATTTTTCAACTTCATTACATAGGGCAATGTATTATCGATGGTGCACATCCTCAACTACATTTAAGCAGTTCCACTGAAACAATTTAACTTTGTAAATTAAGCTTGTTATTCATATCCCACGGTCCATCATTTTCAAGTTCATACTTGGCAATGCAGATATTTAAAAAGAATGACTCTCAAGAATTATTTCCTTCTGAGTTTCCTGGGCAGGGCTCTTCTTTAAACACTTAACCTCACATATTGTTAGCCATTTGTTTCTTACCCAAGGTTGTCTACACCTTCCTATCCATCTTCCCCTTAATGCATTCTCTTTTCTCAGTCTCTGCCTCTGCTTTTCTTTTTGTGCGCACACGCGTGCACTCACACACGTGCTCACGCACAAAGATGATAAAGAAGCTTCAAGTAAATAAAAAATTCCTCACCATGCACTCTTCTTGAATCTATCAGTGACAGGATTATATATACAAATGGCTTAACATTACCAATAATATAATAAGGACATTTAAAAAAGCAAAATTGGGCAAACTCAGAACCAGTCTTTCTGAGGAATGAAACAAAAACATCCTGTTACTTTGTTTTCTATTTTCTTTATTCCTTCTCAACTTCCCACTGGCAAAGCTTACACTTTACACCACTCAAAATAGACTTCTGTAGTTCTATTGTATAACGAAATTGGTCAACATTAGTTACTGGCTTGTTCATCCTAAATATTTAAATGATTAAAAAGCTAATATTATATTAGTCATCACCAGAATCAATTTGTATGTGAATTCGTGGGGGAACATGAAAATGACTGGTTCCATTTGAAAGTCTTCTCTGCTACCCTGAAAAAACCATTTTGCATTAACCTCAGAGTCACCACCATCATCTGCATCATCCTTTACATAAGGATGAGAATTTGCATTTTGTAGTCCTTTTTAGCAGTAAAAGAAATAATTTGTTTCTCAACAAACATAGAGGTAGTATCTCTTTCAGTCACTGATGTCTATTTTTGGAAAACTAGTAACTAAATCTTTAACAAATTAGCATGTAAAGTCTAACTGTAAAATTATTAAAGACTTTACCCAACTAAGTAGTTATTATCTTCTGTTACTGTGGTAACCAATGGTACCTTTTGAACCAGAGGAAATAGATTATAATAGCAATTAATGCTTGAAACTAGTTATTCCTAGAACGGCTAATCCTTGGCTATTGCAACCTAGTGGGTCCCTGGGACTGTTAATTAATAGTCATTAACTGCACTGCGTTTCCCCGGCAAAAAGTTTCTTGCTTCTTTTCTTGAATTTGCTTTATTGTGAATATCATTTGCCCGGTAACAAACACTACTTGAAAACAGTGTTGCATGGCATTTATTTCTTCGTATAAAAATTCAGAAAATCTAATGCAAAACCTTATACATTTAAACCACTGGCATAAATGGAAGTAAACACAAATCCAAAATCAAGATAAAAGAAAAACCCCTGAAGTGATCCAGTTGTTTTGCTAATGCATATCATGATGCTACCAGGCCACGCTGACCTTTCCTGCTCTGATCTGCAGTTGTTTTTATGAAAAGGTCAAACCTGCCCTGCTATAGACCAGTTACACATTGCGAGAAACACATGATAGGCATTGACAATTGTGATGGTTAATTTTATGTGTCAACTTGACTGGCCTAAAGGATGCCCAGGTAGCTGGCAAAATATTATTTTGGGTTATGTCCGTGAGGGTGTTTCTAGAAGAGATTAGCATTTGATTAGGTAGACTGAATAAAGAGATTCACCCTAATCAATGTGGGTGGGCATCATCTAATCCATTAAGGGCCTAAAGGCAACAAAAAGGCAAAGGAAAGATGAATTTCCTCTTTCTCTTCTTGAGCTGAGATGTCCCTCTTTTCCTACTCTTGGAGAGCTCCTAGTACTCATACTTTCAGACTCTGTGACTAACAGCCGCAGCCCCCTTGTTCTCAGGACTTTGACCTTGGACCGTGAGTTACACCACCATCACCCCTGGGTCTCCAGCCTTGACTCCTACAGGAACTACGCTACTGGCTTTCCTGTTTCTCCAAAGTGCAGACAACAGTTATATGACTTCACAGCCTCCAAAAATCCATGAGCTAATTCCTATAATAAATATCTTTATATGAGTATCATCTCTATACGTATCTATATCTATATCCTATTGGTTCTGTTTCTCTAGAAAACAGTGACTAATATAACCATTTAAGAAGTATTTCCAATGTGGTTTAGATCAATGAGGGTAGATGTTCCCCACTACTTACTAAAGTTGAAACCTTCTTCCTTTGAATATTGTTCTTCCTGGGAAATACAGCATTGATTGGAAGAAGTGTAATTTTATTGCAGTATACCTAATATTGGGGATTAAATAGATAGACAAACTCCCCAGGCATTTATAGAAGGCTGGGCTGGGTGCTCACTGATGTTTCACAATTTCCTGTTGACTTTTCTAAAAAAAAAAAAAAAGAAAGTTTGGCCATCTAATTTTCAGGTTGAACTCAAAGCAAGAGATTGTTCTAAACAGCACACAATTCTTACCCTTACCAAAAAATGAAAAAAATAATAATAATAATAAAGTAAGGAAAAGCAGGGAGGGCAGGGAGTGTTAAGCTATTTATTTTGTTGTATTCAGGAGAGAACACAGTTGAACAACAAAAATATAAAACAGTTCTCAGCACTGACTATACATATAAATTTTCCAAGGAGGATTTTATTTAAAAATATGTATTCCTAGGCATCAATTCCAAAGTTTCAATTTTAGGGGTCTAAGGTGAGGGTCTGAAACACTATGATTTTTCGCAGTTTCACAAATGATTCTGAAGTACACCCATGGGTAACAACCACTGGATTAGAAAGTGAGAGGTGAGGAGTTGAAGCCCTGTATTGATAAATACAGTTGCCATGACTTTATGGAATTTATTGCAGGATCCCATATAACTGTCATAATAAGAGTTTTTAACAAGTTTACAACTTGTTTAACAAGAGGCTGACAATAAAATTCCCAGTAAAATAAAAATGTAATTCCAAAAATGCAGCATTGAATACTAGGGCCTCAGAAGGAAAAACAGAGGTGGGAAGAGAGAAAGAGGAAGAGGGAGTCTGGAAGATCAGTCTATACTCATGATAGTTTCACCCTTTTACTTGGTTAGGCCACAGTCACCGGTAAATCAACCAAACACTAATGTAGATTGTGCTCTGGAAGTTTTTTCTAGCTGTGATTAATGTTCATAATCAGTTGACTTTAAGTAAAGATGACTATTCTAGATAATCTAGGTGGGCATGATTCCATCAGTTGAAAGGCTTTAAGAAGAGAAATGAGACTTCCCAGAAGAAGAAGAAATTCTACTTGTGAAACGCAGCTTTAACCTGACCTTCCATGGAGCCTGCCCTGAAGTTTTCAGACTTGCCCACGAAGACCCCACAATCACACGTCCAATATCTTGCAGGATAGCTCTTAATATATATCTCCTACTGGGTCTCTGGATGAACCCTGACTGATACACTACTATAAGACTTCACTCAGCTCTACCCACAAAGAGCTGTTTGTCACTCATTCTAAAGGAACCCATTTCCATCAGGATCTCACTCAGGAGGAGGTCCCTCAGGGACCCCATTCACACTGTATATGAGGTTGTTCTCCAAGGGATGATATTTTTCATGGAATACCATGTGAATCAAGATACCTGTAGTTGCACAAATCTATGGTATTGATCAGTCCTCCTTGCAGTTTGTCTTATATAACTGTCTATAGACAATAAAGTAAAAATATTCCTCACCTGGAAGGAGGAATATATTCATTTTCAACTGATCACTTCTTTGTCTTAATGATGTTACAAATAAAAGATTTCTATATCTTTTCATATCCTAGGTGTCAAGCCTATAGCCCTGTGTATTGGTTTTAAAGAAATATTTGTTAATGAGATGGTTTTTACACTAGAAGATTTGATGACATTAATAAACAGATCATACAGTGGCGCGAGCCAAGCTACTCATGCTGTTTGACAAGGTCCAAGTATGGGGGACGATCCTGAAAACAGGAGACTCCACAGCTGGCTCCTGCTCTTCTCTTTCATTTTGTTTATGGCAATCTTTATAATTGTGGGAATATTTCTGGGGTTTCATGATAAAGTGACTACTCATCTTAGTTACGCCTATCTAAGCAATCATAATGAAACTAATTCCACGAAGAATTAGTTTCTATAGAACAAAATAACAAGACGGTCACGCTCTGTCTAGCACCTTTCTCTTTGCGTACTGTTTTTTAGTTTTAGCGAAAGCCAATAAGCAGAAATCAATAAAGGTCATGTTAATCATTACAAAGGAAAAATGAAAGAAGGCTATGGCTGTAATCCAGAAAATGATCTAAGATGTGGAAAAACAAAAATATCCTAACATATAAATAAAGTTCCTCCGAGGCTGTCAGGAGGAGATGCTTGCAACCTGACCCTGTGTCTGTGTCTCCTCATTCGCCGACGCCGTCCTTTCCTACGAGAGACCCACCCTGGCTGGAGCTGGACTCCGGCAATATAGAACATATAAAATCATCTCTTTAAATTTATCAGAGAATATCCAGAAGGGTCTTTAATTATTTGTAATATGTAATAACTCAGGTTTTTATAATTCTTTTTTCTCTTCATTTCCAGCAATAGAGGTTTGGGCAGATCTTTTTCTTCCAAGTCAAACTTCTTTTTTTTTTTTTTTTTTCAAACTGTTTTAATTAAACATTTCTTTTCAGGAAAATTTTTACTTAAATCCAAAAGTAATTCTCTAATATGAAAGAAAAAGGGCTATAAATCAGATATGTCCCTAACGGCATGATGAACTTAATACGAACATTTCAATTCACTCATTTCTTTAAGAAATAGTATTGAGCACCTATGATTGACAGGATATTGTTCTAGGTATTATACACAGACCAAAATCCCTACCCTCATTCGGGAAACATTGCCATGAGTTAATAAGACCAATGAGTCAGTCTTATGGTTAATGGAGGGCCCAAAGTATTGTAGAGAAAAATTTAGCAGGGAAGGAGCATGAGAAGGACAAGGGCAAGAGTAGGGTAGGAATAGAGAGGTAGTGTACAATTTTGTTTGAGATTAATTAATTAATTTATTTATTTATTTATTTATTTGAGAGAGAAAGAGAGCACCCGAGCATGGGGAAGGGCAGAGGGAGAGGGAAAGAGAGAATCTCAAGCAGAGTCCACGCTGAGCAGGGAGCAAGACACGGAGCTGGATCCCAGGACACTGAGATCACAACCTGAGCCAAATCAAGAGTCAGACATTTAACCAACTGAGCCACCCACGTTCCCCAGTAGTGTACAATTTAAAAAAAAACAAACGAAAGACATGACTGAGCAGGTGACTTGAAAAAGACATAAAGGAAATGAAGATGTGCACCATGTGGAAAGGTGCAAGGAAAGAGCTTCGAAAGAGAAAATCGCCTAAGGTAGAGAGTGTCAGGAGGCTGGGGAGGTGATTGCAAGAGCAAATGTTAGGAGATGAAGGTGGAGGACAGAAGGTGTATCTGCCATGCAGTGCACTATTGTAGGTCACCTTTAGGTCTTCACCATGTCTTCAACCATGAATATGATGCGGAACCATCAGAGGGATTTGAGCTAAGGGGTATCAAGATCAGGTTTAGACGTTAGAAGCAGCATGTTGGTGATTTTCCTTAGAAGAGAGGACAGGAGGGCAAGAGTGCGAGAATGGTGCAGATGGGAGGTAGTGCAATGCCCCAGGAGGTGGCTTGTGTCAAGGTGAAGGTAGAAGTGACTGTGCTGAGACATGGTGAGATGTATGTTGAAGTAAAGCCATTAGGATTTCCTGAAGGACAGAAAATGAGCTGTAAAGGAAAGCGGGTCAAGGAAGCCTTCCAAAAGGAATGTTCTCTTTATAGACGTATCATTGTGTGAAGAGATGTGTTTTGAAGACTGAAATCACCTGTACTGTTGATGTACTAAACTCGTTATCAGCAAATTTCCCTCTTGTAAATAATACAAACCTGCTAATGAGTTTCAATTCTATTAATGAGTTCCAGGGAACTAAACTTACTTTGTAACACCTGACAAGGAAATTTGCTATTAACAAAAAAAAGCTGTGAAAGAAAATAGACTTAATAAATATCAGCCCCCCACGTTTATTAAATAGGCTAAAAACAAGGGCCCACTGGAGCTGGCTTGCACCAACTGGAGAGAACGATTGTGTGCATTTCTTCCCAATTCGGTGTTCATGTAATGCCTTGAAACTGGCCACGCTGGGGATATTCACACCATGGAAGCTATCAAGTGCTACAGACTCGGGTTTTTCCTTTTCCCTTCCTACCAAACTGGTTGTTAAGCATTTACCAGCACAAGGCTGCTAGCAACAACAGATTTTAACATTGAGTTAAAATAAATAAATAAAGGGCAGTGTTTGCCTTTTGCTTTCTAAAGTTAAAGTTAGGTATCATCCTTTTGTGTTCCACTGGGGCTTTAACTAATATAAATAAAGGTTTTTAAAGCCTTTTTCATTAATTCTTCCACAAAGTGTTCAGGACAGCACCAGGCAGAACTCTCGTAAGATGCAACGAAGTGTGTCATCTTTCAAATCTGAGTGACCCAGACATGGACTCTTCTGTCACATCTTATAACAGTTTTTATTTTAATCACAGTTTTCTCCTCTCTAAGATAGGGACAGCACTGATGTCACAGCGGGATTGTGGAAATCGAGGAAATTGGTAAAATCCCAACGGGACCACTGGCACTCCTTTCGTGATAGTTCCATTCATTCCTCTTTGCCTTAAACACCTTCCACGTGAACAACACACATTTCACTAGGAGTGACTTGACTCTAGAATAAATTAATCGTTCCTCTCATGATGAATGGTATCATCTTATTTTCTTTGTCTTCCATTTATTTTTGAAACAAACTGTAATGAGGTCTAAGGGTCGTGTAATAAACTGTACCATTTAAAGGGTAGAATTCAGTGAGTTTGTCGGACACACACTTCTACAAACGCTGTCTGTTTTAAAACATATTTTCCTGATTTATCGACACTTCTGTCACTACTGCATGTTCCTGTTTGTTTTTAGTAACTCTTCTTGTCTTGCGATTTAATTTTTCCTGAGATAAATATGACCCCTCCGACTTTCTTCGGCTTACTGCCTACATAGCGTATCTTTTCTCAGCCTGTTACTTTCTATTTTTTGGATTTTATATTAAAAAAGCATACAGTTGGCTCTTGACTTTGTGAAGAGTCTAAAAATTACTGCGTTCTGATTGGCTGCTGTCAAGAGCTTAGCTCCACTACTCCATGGTATTGCTGGCTCCGGCCCATTTTGTTTGTCCAGGCAGCCATCAGGACCTTAGCCTGACACCAGCCCCCGAGGCAAGTGCGCCTCCTAGAGAGCAGTCACGGAGTCACAAGCCTACGTTTGTAGGTTCTTGATAGGATTTCTCCAAAAGCTCCTGCGATCAACAATCTCCCCTGCCTCCCCGAGCCTGAATGCCTTATGTGCCCCTTAAATAAGACCCTATGGGGATGACCAGAACTCCGCTCTTTTGGATTAAATTGACCAATCCAGCCCTAGCCTGGGAACTCCAAGCATTCCACCCACAGACTCTAATAAAGGCATGTGCCCCACGTCCTGCCTCCCTCCATTCAGCCTTCACCTTCCCTTATGGCTCCTGGAGGCACAGCATGTACTTTCTCCAGGACACCTCAGTAAGAACTCAACTTCAGTCTCTCTTGTGGTCCATTTTTAACTGTGGCTCACCGTCTGGGACCCGGCGCTCCACTTAACAAATATTAATTTAACAAAGTCATAACAGGCAGGTGTTAGTCTATTTATATTTAATAGAAAAATTGTTTGATAGACCATTTTGCTCATTGTTTTCTATTTTCTCTCTCTCTTTTCTTTTGTTTCTACTTGCTTTATTTTCTGTTAATCAAATAGTTCTTTCATATTCCATGTATTTCCTATTTTTTGCATTCCAGCAATATTTCTTTGCATCATTTTTTTTGGATTGTAATTAAAATATATATATTTTAAAAGTCAAGGAATTAAAGTATGTAACTTTAACTTATTCCAGTCTATGCAGGGCTAATAATTTCACTTCTATCTTTGTACCTTGTGTCATTATTACCACATATATGTTATTAATTCTCAATAGTATCTTACATTTTGCTTTCAACAGATAATGATCTTTAAGGGAAATTAAGAAAAGACAGGGTAAACATTTGGTTAACAAAATATTATGTTATCCACATATTTACCATTTGCTCATCATGCTTTCTGAAATTCAAGGTCCCGTCTGGCGTCACACTCCACTGTTAACATTTCCTGAGGGTCTATCTGCTGGCTCCAGACTCTCTCCATTTTTGTTAATCTGAAATTTACCAGTTATAGAATTCTCAGTTCACAGTTGTTTTTTTTTTTAATTTCATGATTTGAATATATTATTTTAATATTCGACCTTCATAGTTTTCCTTCTATTTGTAACTCTTCAAGAGTAAACTCTCTTCTGGCTTCTATCATCTTTTGGATACTTTCCAGTTCCTTTAAATACCTGGCTTTCAAAATTAATCCTGTTCTTATTATTTGTGGGAGGGTTTGAACAACCACTTCACTCTGCCACATTACCAAAATATCAGGTAGTCTCATCTTGAATAATTTCATATTTAGTGCTAACTTGCAGATGATACTTTAGATGTAAGAAAAAGTATAAAACCTGAGAAACCTGTAAGAAAATGTATAAAACCAAGAAAAAACTTGGTTTGCATTTTAGTTGTAAAAATAATCTGCCTCATAGCACATATTTTTAAGCGTAGACAGAGCCTTAAGACTATGATACCATGCTCTGCTGCTTTTAATCTCTTTTTAAAGCCAAAAGATATTTATTTTATATGTGCTTTTCAAGCTAAGTATGTATTTCATTGCAGAAGTAAGGAAGTAGGGAAGGCAGATGAAGCTTTAGGCAGAGAGAAAAGTCTATATTTGAGGATATTTGCTGAAGATATTTTAAACTGTTCCTTCCTATAGAATTAGAACGTTCTTCTTGTTATGTTTGAAGTTCAAAGGTCAACACTGGATTGGTACCTTGGTAAACCTTTCATTTGGAAATTGAAGTGCACACCTATTGGTAAAATGGCATTTTATAAGTTTGGGGAGGGATAAGTAAAATAACGTTTGAATGAAGAGGACAGTGGAAAGAAGCAAAGGTGATCTGTTCCAGAAAAGCTCTGAAATGCTCAGATAAAAGACCTTCCTCTAAGTACATCAAAACAAAACCTGATAGTGGTAAGAGGTAGTAGCTTGAAGTTACTGTAATTTTGGTTGGGAAATGACAGTGTTATCTCAGAAAACCAAATGGCAAGGGAAACCAAAGTTTAAAGATGAAGAGTTAAAGACAAAACAAGAAGGACAAGCATCTTTATTCTTGATAAAATGAGTCAGGTTACATTCCTATCTTTGACTTCTACCTTATAACATCTTAATCCCCCTCTTATTTTTAACCAGTTTCTCTTTTTTTGCATTCTTTGTTTTCATCACTTTCTTTAATATTGGTTCTCTCCCCAAATGTCTAGTGATTGTCACTCTTTATTCATATTTCAAAGCAAAGCATTTAAAAGCTTTTTGTGAGCTCAGATTGCTGTGGGCTGGGTTTGGGGTCTAATGAATTTCCTGCAATGTGAAGAGGCAATGAGCCAGGCTTTTGGAGGCCTAACAATGTGTGCTGGGGAGCTCATCTGACTTGGTTAATAAGCATCATGGCTAATCCTCTTCAGTGCGTTGTAATACCGTTCTGATGACCCTGGGCCTCCCTCCACTAGCCTGATATTCCCAGGTCCAGACCAAATTTCTCTAAGAAAAGCTCAGGTGTCCTATGGTGTTAGAGAATGGATTGTTGTAAACTGGTACTGGGTCCGTGAGGAGACCAGAAGTAAAACTGTTCCACAGGGTTTAAAGATTTTATTTATTTATTTATTTGACAGAGGGAGAGGGAGAGAGCACAAGCAGAGGGAATGGCAGAGGAAGAGGGAGAAGCAGGGCTCCATCCCAGGACCTTGGAATCATGATCTGAAGCAAAGGGAGACATTGGCCGAAGGCAGATGTTTAACCGACTGAACCACCTAGGTGCCCCTGTTCCACAAGGTTTAAACCAAGCTGCATCGTCTAAGATTATCTCTGACTTCAGTGGGTTGTTCAACCTGAGCTTCTATGCCCCACAAGGTGATTCAGCTTTTTTTTTTTTTTTAATTATCCCCGTTAAAAAGCATTTATGTTCCAGCTCACTGTTCTACTGAACCCGTTGCTTTTTGACTTCCAAGATGTCGTGAAGACACTCTCTGCTGCTGTCTTTTCCCTTTTTCTATGTCCCTGCTCATTTATTTGGAATAATCTCTTAAGCTCACTTTGGTGGGTATAGACTTAATGTATATATTTTGTCTGATGAATTGGAAGTATCAAATAATAAACAAAGCACAAGTTTCAAGATTGTTTTCATTATTCTTTTACAGATTGTGATGCTTTAAGTGAAAATAATATGTGGAAGTTTTGTGTTATTGTTTAACTTTCCTAATTGCTTGTAGTACTGATTTTGAAAAAGGTTCTTTCTTACTATAGAGATATGCCGTCACAAATGCTTTGCAGAGCAAATTTGTAGTTACTATCATCAACCTTTCCTGTTCTAATCTAACTTGAAGGAAAATTACAAATGATCACTTTTTCTCATTACCTGAAGTAGTAGGTGAAAAGGAGTCTAGGATCTGGCTTCTTTCAGCCTTTATCCCAATTCCCTCAATGATTGTTGAATAATCCCCTCAATAATTATTGAATTCATATCATAATATAGTATTATGCCAGGCACTAAAGAGATGTAAAATGTCTACCAATGAGCTCCTGACTCTCCAGAAACTTACCATGACATTATGTAGAAATACACACACGTATACATACATAAAACTAAATATACACACCACAAAATAACTATATAAAATATGTCATAATATAGTCTATAATATCTTACATTGATAGAACCAAACATAAACATTGTAATTCCATAAAATATATCATTTTGGGCTAAAATTGCCAAAAAAATTCTAAAAAAGAAGTGAAAATTTTAGGAGGAATCTTGCATCATTTATACAAGATTCAAAAAGGACGGTTTAAAAGGTGAAAATAGGAACAAAGACGTAAGTATGGAATAGAAAGACCCGTTTTTAGGTTCCTTTCATTCTTTAACTCTACAAACATTTGTTGACTTACCATATGCTAGTCATTATTCTAAGTGGGGACACACATCATCTGAATGTGAGGCGATTGATCTGATTTAATCAGAGGCTTTAGGGAGATTATAGGGAATTGAGGTTGACAAGGCAGTCAGCTTCCTCATGCTTTAGTATTTCTTTTCTTGTTTATTCTACAAACATTCTGTGTATGAAAGACCCGTATCTTTACCTTCACTAGTTTTTTTTTTTTTAATTTATTTTTTTTATTTAAATTCAAGTCAACATACAGTGTAGCATTGGTTTCGGGAGTGTACCTTCATTGCTTTTTTTTTTGAGAGAGAGAGAGAGAGGAAGAGAGAGAACATATGCACGTGCAAGGGAGCAGAGGGGCAGAGGGAGACAGAGAGAGAAAATCTTACGCAGGCTCCACTCTCAGCACAGAGCCCGACGTGGGGCTCAAACTCACAACCCTGAGATCATAACCTGAGCCAAAATCAAGAGTCCGACGTTTAACCAACTGAACCACCCAGGCGCCCCCTTTCACTACTCTTAATGAATGCCCCTTCGTTCCTTCTGTACTCCGCCCTCTTGTATTTATTCAGTCCTTACTTTGCTGCCCCACACGTCTCCTCTCTTATTTAATTCAAATAAAGGAGCTACATATCTAGCTGTGCAAAGTAAGCGCAGTTATTCTAATGCTATATTCTAATCACTATAAGCTATGCCTTCATAACACTGTATTCTTAGTCTCCGTGCAGCTTCCTCGAATATGGTTAGTAATTTAGGTTGTGGCTGTTAGGTTGTGAATAACTGAGATGGTCATTTCCCTTTTGCTTCTAAAATGCCTGGCCTCGGGTAGATATTCACTGGCTGCTACAACTGCATAGACGTCTGAAGACGTTTCTCTGCCTGGAGTGTGATCTGTACTAGTTACGGCAGCATTACTGAGTGGCGATGCTATAGCTGCGCTGGAAGATTCTTCACTCCGCTGGAGGTGATGGAGAAGGTCACAGTTAAATACACTTCATGCTTTCAGGCACACTATTACATACCATTTTTGCATTCTTTGAAATAGGGATCTTTTGTGTTAATAGGTAAACTGGTTGAAGCTCTGCAGGAAGAGTTCTACAGTTCACAGATTAACAATTCCTACTTCAGCACTCATCCATGAGAAATTCCTGTAGCCTCATCAACCTTCCTTAGCAAAGAAACACAGAAGCGCCAAGGGGACGGGGACGGGCACCCCGTATAAGCAGACCTGTAGATAAATGAAAGTGGGCAGAAGAAATAAAAAATGAACACTGAGCATTTTGGCTGTTTTTGTTCACTCTGTTCTTCACTTAGTAAAGGTATTTTCAGAGAAACTTCCGCCTCTCATAATCTATGAGATTTCCTTTGGAAGAGAACACTTGCTTTGACTTTTTGTTGAGTTACTGGGGCTGGTGAACATGTTTAAGTGTTTGCTATTTTGCCTTGCTTGCCCCCGGGGCTAAAAGCGAACACGGTGGATTGTGAGGAATCAGAGAACTCCGTCCCCCACCCAGTGCTCTGCTCTTCTCCGAGATGACCCTTGTGTCTGTCAGTTTCCACCACGTGGGTCTGCCTATCTCCTCAACTGTGCCCTTGTCAGCACTTCCTCCCACTTTTCATCTGAATCACATTTAACATCTGCCCTTTGATGATCGGACCTGGCTATTAGCCTCTCGTGGGTGCTTCCTTCACCAGAGTCCCTGGCACTGAGCTCACATTGTGACAGGCATTAATATTGATGGTATTCGTGCTTCTGTCCTCTGCTCTCCTCATACAGCAGTCTGCCCCCCTTCCGATCCTCTCCGCTCATAGCAGTGATCGCCACCATGGGGGCTTGTCACAGCCCTCCTTGGTCATTAAGCTGCAAATGCACAGGCATTGCACCTATGTCTGTATCTATTACCTAAAACCTTGACACAAGCCAGAACCAAATCACTTGGCTGACGGCAGCCTTACCTGCTGTTCGTGCTTTCAGCTTCGGGACGGAATTCACCGTAGCAGTGTGCAGAGAATTCCAAATACATGAATTAGGAGAAGGAGCGTATTTCATAGAGATTAAAACCATAGTCCTTGAAGTCAGATGTGGTTTTCATTCCACGATCTGCTAGGGAGCCTTGGAAAGTCACACACCTCAATATATCTCTGTTTTCTCGTCATTATAAAAGGAATAAGAGCCCCTACTCACAGGTTTCGGGGTCAGAACTAAAGAAGGCAAAGTCTACAGAATTAATCACACAGTTGCTTGGTGGTTGTGGACCAATGAATGCTAGCTTTACTTTTTCATAGTAATAGGTTTTGGCAAAAGTGCTATTCCATCCTTGAACTGAAAAGAATGTATCTTTATAAATGCATGTATTATTGATCTGAATCTTCTGCACTATATCTATTTGATATTCACTTTATTATCTGCAAATTATTCAATATGTTAAATTTATTAAGCATGGTTGGGAAGCTAAATTATACCAGATAGAAAAGTTCTACCACTATTGACATTTTATACTTTTTTTAACTGGGGTGCTTATTTGTTGCCACAAGTAATGTAACATTTGTCACGCCCCACCAATATATTCTTGATATTGTTGCCAGAGTGAGTCACATCACAAGTCAGAACACGTCCTTTTCCTACATTAAAGCCTTTCTTTGTTAGCTCCCTGTAGCTTTTAGAATAAATCTGATCTCTTTAATATGGTCCGTGATGCGCTCCATGACAGGCCTTCAGCTGTCTTCTCTCCCCCATGTCCACATTCAAACCAGGCAGAAGTATTTGAAGCTCCCAGAGTCCACCAGGTTCTCTCTCAGCCCGGAGCCTTTGTAGTTATCACTCTCTGTAACACCATAGGAATAACTTCTATTCAACCAGTTTAGACATTGACTGCCCTGGGAAGTCTTCTCTGACCCCACTCCACCCCATTCTCCATATCCTCCTGAGTACTCCCACTTTACGTGGAGTGCTTCTTACAGGAGGGGTACTGTCTGATTCCTTTGAAGACTGCCTTTGAGATCTACAATATTGAATTATTTCTCTTTATAGTTACAGAAATTAGCCCAATAGCTAGCATTTGGTATTATTTATTAATAGTTTCTTAATTAATGAAATGTAGCTTTTTACAATGAAATTTTAAAATAAGATGTTATTTTATAGAATTAATTTTCATGTAGAAGTCTTAGGCCTTAAGCCTATTGCAAAATAACCGATGTGGAAAAAAGAAAATCTCCCTCTCTTTTTTGACTTTGATTTTAAAGAGAGTTGATGATTTATGTTATGGTAAAGTTTGAAAAATCCTTTAAGCTTTGAGTTGCTGATTTTGCAGTTGTATAAAGATGTTTTTGGTTTGAACCTTGTTAGTGAGTTTTGCAAATATGCCTCACTCATTAAACAAATATTGATGTTTGAAAAATTAAGATATTACCATTTTAGGTCCCCAAGGAGAAACAACAGGGATAGCATTACTCAAATCACAATAGAAGGCATAAAATTCAATGCATTCTGCCCAAAGCAGGTGTTGAAATATCTGCTTCTTGCAGCCAAGAATCTGCTTTTATCTATTGCTAAAAATGTGTTTTATGCTAGTAGCAATTTATATAACATAGTCTTAGGAAAGTCGTTAAGGAAAAAAAAGGCAGCAAGAAATAATGTGTCATAACAGTCTACAATAACTTTTTTATGTGTCAATAAAGGTAAACTTCAATGCTTGCCACGGTGAATGCAGGAAAAATACCTTTAATGTGAAGTGTGTTTAGTTTTTCTCGTGTATTGTAATACTTATAATCCCCAATGAGGCACCATCTTGTTTTTACCCACTCGACTACTGACTTTCCTTCTGACTTACTTATCCTTTTATAATCGGCAATTCTGATACCTATATATCATGTCAATCAAGATGTCAATATCCTTGGGGCGCCTGGGTGGCTCAGTCGTTAAGCATCTGCCTTCAGCTCAGGTCATGATCCCAGGGTCCTGGGATTGAGCCCCACATCGGGCTCCCTGCTCAGCAGGAAGCCTGCTTCTCCCTCTCCCACTCCCTCTGCTTGTGTTCCCTCTCTCGCTGTGTCTCTCTCTGTCAAATTAATAAGTAAAATCTTAAAAAAAAAAAAAAGATGTCAATATCTTATTTATTTTTTGCTTCCTCATCATTTGTTTAGAAAGTGGTTGAGTTCTACATTAAATTTAAAGCTCCTTTTAGCAAGTTATAGTTGGAATAGGGAAGAAAACAAAGAAAGAGTATGGGGTCGCTTCCACCAGCTGGCCTAGATTTCACACTAATGGTAGACTGCACGCAAGACAATGAAGGTGCCTGTGTGGTGACCCAGGTGAAGGTTAGGTGTGGTGCCCAGGGGTGCAGTCACTCTGAGTCAGTCCTCTGGACTACCAGATTGTGAAATAACTTTTGATATGGGTGAATCACAGAGGCGAAGCTCCTTTGTTTGGAGCACCCAGTGTTTTCTTTTAGATGTTGCAAATTCCCTTCCCTAATACAGCATGTGCTTCAGGGAGGTTTAAATTATAGTCCTTTTAATGTTGCTTTATAAGTATAATTTGGAGCATATCTATGACAGGTAACAGAAGCTCACTTGAGCGCATTTAAGAAAATAAAATAAAATAAAATAAATAAAATAAAATAGGACAAGATCTGTTGTCCTCAGAATCGGAAGGAGGGGATTGGTCTAAGAACTCAGGAACACCCCTCTGTCTCCATGGCTTTGGTAGCTCCTAAGTTATTCTCTCTAATATAAAAGGCTCAATAAAGAGTAAGTCAAGTAACAGCCACAAAAGTAGCTGAGATGTACCGGTTACTTATAATGTGTCATTTAATATGCCAAGTAACTTAAATACACCATCTTGTTAATTTATTTTATAGCATTATGAGGTTGATTGTTACACTGGTTATATATTTGAGTAAACTGAAGTTTAGATTTGTTAGTCACACTTGAGACAAGAGTTTGTTTAGTTTACAAGTTAGGAAATGCCTATCACCACTTTCCAAATGTACCTTTCCATGCTCTAGTAAACATGAGATCAAAACTGGAAAACTTTTCCAATTCCAGATTTCTGGGGGGTACTTGATGTGCTCCACTTTGGTCAGGAACCATCTCTGAGTCCACTTGCCTGCGTCTCATGACCCTCTCCATCTGTATTATCTCTTTCTGGTACTCTAAATGTCAGTGTTTTTAACTTTGACTCTGTCTTCGGTGATTTGAGATCTCGACCAAATTTCCCTTCTCTTTGTGTCTTTATACTGTATTTGAGAGGTGTTTTGTTACTCCAATTCTAATCTACTCATTCTTTCTTTAGTTTTTTTTTCAAATTAGTTATTAAATCTCTCCATTGAATTCTTAATTTTAATGACTACAATTTCATTTCTAAATGTTCTACTTTTAGAACCACTTCTACAAGTGGATCTTTTTCTAGCCTGCTTATCCATTTTACACAATATTTTAATTCTTAGCAATTTTTTTATGAGCTTAGTCATTTTTGATTCCCTTTTTATAATACACTAGACATACGTAATTTATATTCTGTATTTGATCATTCCAACATATCAGACTGGGCAGGGGTATAATTATTCATTATTAATATTCTTTCTATAGTTCCTTATTTTCTCTGATGTAATATTATTTAATTTTGAGTTCATGATCTATGAAAATTTTTCTTCAAGTATTCCTTTGAGCCTTGCTATAAGGTACTTCCTGCAGAGAGATTGTGATCTGCCACTCCATTGCATTCCTTGGAGCACTGACAATCCTAAACCAATTTTAAATATCAACTTGGCTATTTGGGCCATACAAGCAATGTGAATAGTGCCTTAAAAACCCTCATGAGGGTCATCTTCTAGTTAGGAATTCTCAGCAAAGACACTCTCCTCTCTGAATAATACAGAAGCGTGAAAATTGTGTACAGACTCTCTAACAGGGTGAGGCAGGAGGGTATCACTCTGTGGTCTGATGTTTAAACAGAGATGTTTGTCACAACTTCCTACCTTATAAGGGGCCTCAACTTTTTCCCTTGTTCTGTGTTCACAGTCCATAAAACCTACCCCATTGGCCACCGGGGATTGACAGTCACTAAAATAAGTTCCCATTAATCTCCCTGGTCTCATGATTCAGGGTCAATTTAGCTTCTGGGAATTCTCTTACTTTCCAAATTGGTTATGTTCATCATTGTATGTATTTTGTGTTGGGTGTAGGAGGGCACTTTAGTATGATCCATAATCGTCCATTTTAGAGTAAACATTAAAGTATTTTGTTGTGTTTTGGGGGCCAGTTGATCCAATCATCTACTTAAAGTGAGAGAATTGAACAACAGTTAAGGGGCAAAGAAGTTCACCACAGTACTGTTTATAAGAGAGAAAAAAAAATGAGGCTACAACCAATAATAAAGATGTGGGCAAATAAATAATGGCTCAGACAACCAGGGATTTTCAATCTGTTTTTAAAAATAAAATCCAAGAAGATATTTACTTATAGAGGTCAGCAGTATATATTATATATAAATGTGGTTTTTTAATTAATTAATTAATTAATTTATTTATTTATTTATTTATTTATTTTTGAGAAAGAGTACATGCATGTGTGGGTGAGGGGGTGGTGGGAAGAGCAGAAGGAGAGGAAGAGAGAGAATCTTAAGTAGGTTTCATGCCCAATGTGGAGCCCGACATGGGGCTCAATCTCACGACCCTGAGATCATGACCTGAGCCAAAATCAAGAGTCAGACATTTAACTGACCGAGCCATCCAGATACCCCTATATATTCTTATCTCAATTTAGAATACACACACACACACACACACAGAAGGAAGCACATCAAGATGTAAACAACAATTTTGTTTGGCTGATGAGAATATGATTGATCTGACCCTGGCTGTGACCTCTTCAACATGTCTGAAATTATGAAAGTTATTAAACTTCTCTGAGGCTCAGGATTTTGCTAGCAAATTCAGGATCCTTATACTAACATCAGAGGTCTTATTTATAAGGAGAAACTAAGATCACACATGTAAATACCTTAGTAAACACTCAGTAGAATTACGATGACAATTTTTACACATGTCTTTTAAGACTTCTAATAATGTAAAGATATGTTAATTATAATTACAATAATAAAAAGTAATATTACTATTATTCAGAAAAAGAAACAAAGAAAATATTGCCTTTCAATATACTAACATGTCTGGAAAGTATAAAATTAATTTTGGCATCAAAAAGCTTTTCGATTTCAGTCCCATTACTTGTGGCCATGAGGAGAAACTTGTTTGTGTGTGATCCCAAAAAAAAGTCCATGAATGTGAGATAAGAACATATCTGTTTTGAGATTTCATTGTGAATGTGAATTCTAGCCCTGTATTTTAAATGCTGCTTACATCTGAAAGTGTGTTTTGCACTTGTAATCTCTGGAAACTAATGATCACAGAGGAAACAACTAAACAGCAAATTGCTATGGATTATTTTTGATTTGTATGGACTTAAGTAACAGAGGTCATCAGATTCTTTTGTTTCTTCAATTATCTCCCTCATTTTTATCAGCTATGCTAAAGCTTCATTGACAATTTCAACTTTATCATAGAGGAAATAAATTAAAAAATAATATAAAGAATCCAACTAATTCACTTTCAATGCATTTTTTTATGAGATAATATTGCTGATACCCTGCTTTCTTCTCGCCCCTTTTGTGTAATACATTTCGGTCTATTTTTCACCTTGATTTGTATGTCTGAAAAGATCAGCAGAACAATGTGAGTTAGAAGTTAGCCTTTCATACTGATTCTTCCAAACACAGCAATACAAACACTGCCAACATAAAACCTAAAGGGTGCAGTTCAGCATTGCTCCTAATGTAATTAACTACAGCAATTTTGTCTGCTTCTAAGACCCAACACCGTGTATCACATACTTTTAACTTTGTCTAACTCCACCGCAATCAAAAACAAGCATTCTCAGTATGTGGGAAAAAAATAACTAGTTCCTCATTGGAATTTCTGAACTTGAGACTAAGACAAAGGAATCAGCAGATAGAGAAAATGATGCTTGTATTAGTGGAAAGCTAGCGGGAGATGTGTCTTATTTGAAAGCAAAAATGGGCTTCCAAGTTCTCCACATCTTTCTCTCCTTTTTAGATTCTGTAAAAGGCCACCTGTGAGAGTTTGACTTCATAGAGCAAAAACAGTTCATAATTACACGTGTTGCTGCCTCTGATGATATAGGCAAGAGAGAAGAGAGAGAGAAATAATTTCTCATGCTCAGCAACTTTATTAGATGGATCCAACCAATTCCATCAATAGTTGCGCCCAACAACCAGGTAAGCCTCTTCCCCTCAACTCAGGAGGGGCACCAGAAGTATTAGGAAAAACTCCTCCTCATGGACAGCAGAGGAGTAAGGAGTGTGCATCCGAACACAGAAAGAGCATCTGGGAAGGAGTTGTGTTACCAATGACAACTTGTTTGTTCTCATTTGCCTGATCCAAGGAAATCGCCAGTAAGCATTCCAGAAGAAATTTCAACATGGAAATGAAAGATCAACCACTTTCCTTACTAAGGGGAAGGGTAAAAATTCTCACCACAATCTATTCTCAAAGATTTGTTCATAAATTAACAAAATTCTTAAGATAGTGTCTAGCAAAATACAATAATAATAAAGATTAATACATACTTGTTGGATAAATTAGTGAATTTCCAAGAAAGCTTAACTCCTTTCCTGAGTACATTTATGCTGAAGTTTTGTGGCATATAATTGAGAAAAAAGATCCACAGAATTTTCTTTCATACATTTTTAGAAAAATGGATTTCTAAACAGTAGATAAATTAAAATGAAAATAACTGAGTTTGATTTTTAGGGCCATGAGATATATGTGCAGAACAAATCAGCTTGTCATTACCACTAAGAAGCCTAACTCAGACACCTTTAAGAAGTGTGATCAGGTGTGTGCAAGAATGCTTAGAAGAAAGAGCTCAGAACAGAGATTGGGTTTGAAGCCTATCTCTTTTGTCATCTAGTTTTGTTACTTTTGACAAATGTCTTCAAATATTTCTAACTTAATCCTGGTCTGCAAAATTATTCCCAGAAAGGACATTTGTTGGTCTTGCTGCTTGAAATAGTTTATACAGATAAACTACTAAGTTTTCTTTGAAGAACTTCCTGCCCACCCTCTTGTTCCCAGAACTGCTCAGAGTTCTAGAGGGATTGTTTGGGTTGTATTTCCCACATTACTATATGTGTACCAGAGTGGGTCAGTGATGTAGAAACATACTTTCTTCCATTTTATTCCATCCCAACACCACCACTATGTTTGGGGTGACAAACAACAGAAACTGACTCTAGGTAATGTAAGGGAAGAAAAACAAATGGGGAAATTTTTTAGCAGTATTAGAAATTTGCAGGATACCTCACAGCTTGAAACAAAAACAAAACTGAACAACCAGAGATTGGTCATTCCTGAGTCTGAGATTCCAGAAAAACTAAGTATTAAAATTAAAAGAAAGTCTCATCAAGGGAAGTTTTGGGGAAAAAGCCAAGTCCTTTTTTTATCATATGAAACTCCACTTGAGATTCAAAATCCAGGAAGAAAAATAATTTACAAATCATCGAATTCTTATACAGAGTTCCCACACCAACCAAACCAAAGGAATCCTGGGGGTGTAGGTTATGGCAGGAGGAAGATTCTTTGACTACCTTCTAGATGTTTGTGTTGGAGCTGCAGCATTTATGTCTCTTTTTGTTTAGACCCATCTCGATTTGCATCTGTCATCCCATTTTAAATACTAACAGTATCTCTTTAACCATCAAAATTGTACCCGTTTTGGTGACATAGTACGTGTTCACCCAGTTGTCTGGAGAAGCTAGCTCCTCCCATCTGGCACAAATTCATTAGGTGCAGCTCTTTCCAAAGCCACGTTCAGTGACAGCATGTGGGTAGTTTGAAATTAGTAATAGCAGGTGGTTTGCAGCATGAAAATTGGCAAGCACTCCAAATCAGGTCTTCTAAAACCCCAAAAACATGGCCCCCAAGGGACGAAATAGCAGGATACCACTGCATTCATCCAAAGTATGTTGGGCCGATTAAGATTATACACACACACACACACACACACACACACACACACACACACACACACATATATATACATAACGTATTCTTCATCCATTTGACTATGGAGATATGCATATCTCCATAGACGTATATAATATATATATATAATGGAATATTACTCAGCCATAAAAAAGAACAAGATCTTTCCACTTGTGACAACATGGATGGATCTAGAGGGTATAATGTTAACTGAAATAAGTCAGTCAGAGAAAGACAAATACCATATGATTCCCCTCGCATGTGGAATTTAAGAAACAAAACAAACAAAGTAAAAAGAGACAAACAAAAAACCTAACTCTTAACTACAGAGAACAAAACTCTGGTGGTGCCAGAGGGGAGGTGGGCAGGGGATGGGTGATATAAATAAAAGGGATAAGATTACACTCACCATGATGAGCACTGAGCAATGTATAAAAATGTTGAATCATTATATTGTACACCTGAAACTAATATAACAGTGTATGTTAATTATTCTTCAAGTTTAAAAAAAAAAAAATTATGAGCTTTGTTCTGTCTCCCTAGCAAACACCTTCCTTTTAACAACATCAACAATGTGAAATAAAATTGCCCTCGAAGTTAACCATTGGTGGAGGGACAGATAAAGATGTCCCCAGAGGCTCATCTCTTTTGTTTTCTGGAACCTGCAAAGAAGAGACTTCATGGATCTGAGTTAGCTCAGGGAGGACCAGGAAGATGGACTGGGCTCTGGGGGGCTTCCTTTCCTACCTGCCCCTTTCTTGGACCAGGAAGCACTAGAGGCCCCAGCTCTCCCCTGCCTTCACGTCGTTATAAATGGTAAGAATGTTAGAGACATGGGAAATCTCTCCGCTGCAATGCTTCTGTCCAGCTATGACTGGCCTAAACCTGTTCTCCGTGGGCTTAGGATTGCTCTAGAGCCGTGTGTGCTCTGGGACTTCTCTGCTTGGTATTTCTTTCCCAAGCTGCACACTTCAGGGTGCTAACGGTGTGTTGCATCTGTGTTCCTTTGCCTGACATCATTTCTTGAAAAATAATGTCTAATAAAGCAAATATTGGATTAACTCTAGTATTCTAATAGGAAAGTTAGCTGTCTCCGTGTCCCAGACTTGGAGACAGTACTTCAGCTATTCAAGTGAATTACATTCGACTATAGCAGATCAGAAAGCATAGTGCATTCACTCTTCTGTGGAAGGGAAAATAGTTACAATTGTAATTGCTCTCAAACAGTAAGTGCCTAATATGGGCCTTGCATCCACCAGGCAATTTATATACATCATCTCATTTCAGTTTCATATGTGTGTGTGTGTGTCCACACACATATAACCTCCTAATAAATGAAAGCAAAAAATTCCAGAGTCTTCCATGCAAAAACATTTTAAGAAGTGCACTCAGAGCTGGGGTTCCAGAACCATAGTAAGGGACCTCAGCCAAAGTCACGTACCTACTAATTTGTATCATGAAACATATTGAGCAAAATTGTCAAAAACCTTGACAAGATTTTGCTTTTCTCTGATTTCTTTTTGAGTAATGACAGTGTGTAATATATTAGATCTAGTGAGCTCCAACAAGAACAGTCTGGGCCTGAGATTCAGAAAATCTGTATTTGAGTTCCAGATCTGTCACAACTCATCATGTGATATCAAAAGATCTTGACCAATTTATTTAAACTATTTTCCCATCTGCAAAATGATAATCATTAAAATCTCCACAATTCCAGAGGATATTTGTGAAGATAAAAATAGATAATTATTCTGAAACACTTTTGCACATGGTGTTTTCTCTACATCTGGACAGTAATATTAATTTAGATCATAAGAAGCAAACATTAATAAAAACACAGGTATTTTTTAGCTACCTATATACTTTAGCTCAGCCTTGAAGTCTGAATTCAATTTACGCTTTCCTTTATTGTAAAATATATTCCAAATAATTCTCCTTACTTCCTGTTGTTAAATGGTGACTTTTCATTCTTTTTTTAAAAACCATTCTGTATTCTCTTTATCCCCTAAAGCCCTGCAAAGCTGAGAATTTTGCAGCAAAGCTATATTGAAGTATTTTTCTTGCATCTCACATTTTCTAAATTCCTTCAACTGACTTGATTATTACTGATAGCATCATCCTGACCTGAATTCTCATATTTTCATTTTATGTATTATTTCCCCAAACCAATGGTAAAGGGAGAAGATACTGAGGCAGAAGCTCTCTCTTCACCCACTCATGCTGGCTGCTCAGCCTACTTCTGTCCGCTTAGATTGGGGAGGCCTGTGACCTAATTATACACTTATTTTTCTTGGACTATGAATTCCCTGAGCTCTCCTGAGCTAGGGGAAGAACAGAATAATATTATAATGCCATCCAGAGAGAAAAGAGTTTGTGCCAGAAAAAGGCCCTATTTTTATATCAACAAAGTGAGCAAAGAAGTAAAACGTTGAACAAGGAAGTCAAAGCTACAGTGAATTCAAATGTTGGCTACTTTTTTTGTTTCCATTTCTATGTTCATGGCATGAACATAATAGATGATAGATACATAGATAGATGATAGATAGACATTTCTCTGAAATTCTTAATGGCAGAGATATGCATTGCATCCTAAGTATTTTAGTAAGCAAGTAACATTATTTAGAGGTATCTTATAAGGAGATTGTCAAACCAAATCCTTTTCATCCAATTCAGATTTCAAAATTTGGGGTATTTAAAATTAGCTTTTCTAATTGTAGGTGTTTCTTTTTTCATTATTTTATTTTATTTTTGTGTACTTTAACTGTATAGCTAAGAATTACTGAAGCATGCAGAAATTTCTTCCAGCATTTTAAATTGATCCAACAGATTCTGAGAATAAAAAATTAATTATGCATGGAGCATTTTATAAGAATGTATTGAAACATTTACACCTGTCTACTGTCTTCCTTTAGCAAAATGATGGATGGATGGAAGACTAGAAAAAGAAATCACTGAGATATATAGACTGCAAGGGATTGTAAACATATATTTAAGTCAAAAGTAATTTTTTCAAATACCTTTAAATACTTAATTAATGAAAATGTTTCATATTTTACTATTGCCATTTTTTAACTTTCAAAAGCCTAATATTAACCTAATAAGTTTAGTTTTTAATTGCTTGATGATAAGTTATATTTCAGTCTATTTAATAGTTATTTGCAACTTAATTCTTTAAAATTTCTTTTAAATTATGACTTGCTATTTCCAGTCTTAATCTAATGATTCGATCTGTCAAAATTTCCAACTATCCTCATGAAATAGTTTTTAGAAAACATCACATAAGTGTTAACATGTTTTTTTGAAAATATAATTCAAAAAAGAAATAAACTGTATTATATTTCTACTCAAATCTCATATTTTAGGAGTTAACACAGAAGAAATATGGTACATGACTATAGATTTATATATTGTTGGGATTACCTCTACTTTGCTGTAGATTTTGTTTATGTCACATATGTAATCTAGGGTTATTCCGTGTAATAAAAGTTAAAAATACACTTGGCAAAGTTTCAAATTCTAAGACTTACATATCAGGCCCTAGTGGATAGTTCCTCACTGCCTTCAGAGAGAGTACTCCAGGGAAGCTACAATGTATTCCTGCCCACTATATAATTTTTTTCAATTGAGATTTTATTTCATTTGTTATTTTCTATTTAAATTCAATAATTAACATATAGTGTATTATTAGTTTCAGAGGTAGAGTTCAGTAATTCATCAGTCTTATATAATACTCAGTGCTCATTACATCATGTGCCCTCCTTAATGTCCATCACCCAGTTACCCCATCCCCCGACCCCCCCCAGCAACCCTCAGTTTGTTTCCTATGATTAAGAGTCTCTTATGGTTTTTCTCCCTCTCTGATTTTGTCCTGTTTTATTTCCTGCCCCCCTTCCCCTATGATCCTCTGTTTTAAAATTCTCCTTCCTTTCTGTAGTATACTAAAAAAAAAAAAGAAAAAAAAAAATTGGTCTTTATCCCCACCCCTGGCACAGAGCTCCTAAAACTCATGGAATTTACTGACCTTTGCATGTTAATGAGATAACTGTGGGGAAGGGTGGGGGGATAGTGGGGGAAGTCCGATAACTTCAGGCTGAGGGCAGGTCACCAGAAAAACCAAGTCTTAATTAGAGAACTGGGACTTTCTGCCCTACATTCTCACCTCCAGGGAGGGAAGAGGGGCTGGGGACTGAGTTCAGTTACCAGTAGCCAGCAAGGTAATCAATCATGCCTATGTAATAAAACCTCTATAAAACCCCTACCTGTTGGGGTTTGAGGAGCTTCCAGGTTGGTGAACACACTAATGTGCTAGGAAGGTGGCATGCCTAGAGCAGGACATGGAAGCTCTGGGCAATTCCCACACCATACCTTGTCCTATGCACCTCTTCCATTTGACTGTTTCTTAGTTGTATCCATTAAAATTAACTGGTTAACTTGAGTGAAGTGATTTCCTGAGTAGAGTGATTTTCTATGAGTCATTCTAGCAAATTATCAAAAACGGGGAGGAGTTATAGAACCCCAGAAGTTATAACTGATTGGTATTTGAAAAGTATGGGTGGGCCCTGGGACTTAACAACTCATGTCTCAAGTGGGGGCAGTCTTGTGGGACTAAACCTTTAATCTGTGAGGTCTGGGATGACTCCAGATAGTGTCAGAATTGAATTCACTGAATTGTTGGATACCTTGTTGGTGTTGGAAAATTGGAGAATTGGTTGTTGGTGTGGGAAAAACCACAGACACCCTCTGATGTTACCTTTAGAGGACAGTGTATACATCTTATATTCCACCTCCTAATTTTCACAGATTGAAGATGCAACCAAGGCAGAAAAATGTGTACATTGTGAGCATTTTGCATCTTTCAGGGCTTCCAGAAGTGCACAAGAACAACATCAGTAGACCACATCCTGACACACTGGGCATTTTGTCAAGAAGGTCACAGATTAAGTGCTACTTTTATCCTGGTGTTCATATTTATTATGTACCAGAAGACAAAACTACAAGTCCTAACCATGTGCCTACATGACACAAACATCAGCTTGATCCAATACACGCTGCATCTGAACCAACCTTTTCCTTGAGAGTGTATGAAGAGGATCTTCACTGAACTATAGCGTAACATTTGTGAGTAACACGATACTGTCATTTGAAGGACATAAGGAGGAAAGACCTGTAGTTATTTGATAACCCAAATGTCACTAGTCCATGTGTCAAAATAAGGACTCATTAATATGAGAGTCATCATTTTGCTGGCTTGCAATGATCATCTGCTGACCAGGGAGAGATTCCAGACCCAGAAAATTTCTCCCTTCTTCCAAGCATGTCTTTGAATTCCCCAGATGTGTTTTTGAGGGGCTTTGCATTGTTTTGCCAGCCACTACTGTTATTCCTCAGTGCTCCTTTCCTGGACGCCAGGGTATCTCTTGATGCTCCATATGTCCAGCATTCCCGGGTGGGCGCCAAGTTGGGTGGTCACAGCAGGTACATCTATTACTCCAGTATTGCCTATTCTGTGTAATACCTTCTCCAGCTTTTCCTCTGGACTCACTGAGCACCCAAGTCATCAAAGGTTTATGATATTCCATAGAAGAGACAAGAAGAGTCTGTCTTTCCTTTCATGTTGTAGTGTGGCCTCATGAGTCACAAAAGCAGAAAGCTTGGATTACAGTATATTCCCCAACTTAATCAGTGTTCAGCATGCTTACTTACAATCATCTCTTCTCAAAGGCCTGTCTGTACGGCCTCAAGGATAGAAAAAGAACGTATTTCAATCACAGTCATAGAACTACGCTCAGAAACACTCTGTGTACCCTTTCAGCATCGAGACTATCTATGTTACATTCAGGACAGCTGGCTATTACTTACTTCAGGATTAGTTCTCTTACAAAGATAGGTCAGGCGCCCTGCAAACAGACACTCAGTGGCTCACCACACTGGTTTCTAAACACACTAAGGTGAAGATAAACCTCTAATATTAGACAGAACTGGAACTCTGTTACAAGATTGCTTTAGCTTTCAAAAAATGGAAATCTATGGAATCTTACTTCACTAGTTCACCAGATAGCACCTGTCTACTCTAAACTCAACCTAGACTTAAGCTAAGGTAGGAGGCTGAAAGTATATACAGGGCACTTTTGTATAAATACAAAAATTAGTATTTATACAAATTAATTAGTATTTATACAAAATAATAAAGTTTGTATTAAGTCATTTATATTTATTATTCTTCAAAAACCCAAATAAACAAACAAAAAAAAACCCAGAAAGCTTTTTTTTCTGATAGTGTATCTCACTTAAAGAACATACTGAATTGCATTTACTAATAATAAATAAGGAATTACGTATATTCCAGGTCTTTCGCCAAGACAGCTAGTGAGATCTCCTTCACCAAATATATGTCCCAGCTCACCATTCCTTCAGCCCTTAGGTTTTAGGGACCAAACGTTTCAAGGTCAGTGTGATCATTATTCTCTCTTATGTACAACCAATGTTTATTTTTAATTTGAGACTGGTAAATAAAGCTTTAATGGGATTTTAATGGCATGTTGGACACACTTCAGTGTCCAGAGATGTGGCATCACATTCAGGAATGTCATTATCTAGATTAATTATCAATAGCAGACTGATATCATTAGAGCAATGTGAAAATGAGAGAGGTTGTAAATGAAATCTGCTAGGCAGAAAGGCCAGAGGGAAACAACCTCTGATTAGCGACTATTTACTATATGTATAATCTTTTTTTGTAATTTGTGTATTTTTTGTTGTTGTTGCTGAGAATCTGCCTAAATAACTCCAGAGAGGAATAGTAACTAGTTAGTTTAATTTTTAACATCAAATTATTTTTAAAAAGCCGGACATGTGTCTGGCTAGACCCTGGTCACGAGAAGAAGAAAGAATACACTCTGCTCAGTGTATATATCTTCTTTTTTTCTGAATTTTGTTATGCTCACACACAAAAAAAGTTGAAGTATATTATGTCCTGGTCTTTGCATATTGCCAAAATTCACTAACTGGTTGATTCAGTTTCAATATATTTAAAAAATAATCAAAATGGTCAAGGAAAAAAACATCTTGAATAAGAAAATATTTTATTCACCTATCAGGGTCTCCATACTCGACAACACCAAATAATTTAGGCAGTATTTTTGTGTTTAATTATTCATCTTTGTTTTAAATAATATAGTTACACGTATATTTCTATGGCATTTAAACAGTTGTATATAATATAGCTTGAGGGGAAAAAATCCTAGAATAACATAATTATGCCTATTTTAGAGGTTTGAATACCAACTTACCTACACAATTTTGTCAAATCAAATGCCTTGATTATAAAATACATTATTTTATGTACCACATTGAAAAAAAATGCCTAAACCACAACTCTTTGTTTCAGAGTTACACTGTAGAATCATGCAATGTCTTTGAAGACATTTTAGATGGCAATTACTCTCAATATCTGTAGTTTTTATAATGTACATAAACATAACACTGTTGAAGAGATGATATTGAGAATTGCTATGACCAAGTTGAACCACTGGCAATGACAAAGTATGTCTCCCTTTATGTCGGACAAAAAGTGATCATAAAATGAATCCTGATTTCAGAGATATAAAAAAAGCAAAACAAACAAACAAAACAAACCCTGCACCTTAGAATTGGTGAAACATGGTATTTCAAATCTCAGATTATTCCCTTTGTGTGAGCAAACAACTTTAATGTTTCTAAATCTTAGATTTCACATTCTTGAATTGGATGTAACAAGGGTACCCCCCTACCACATATTGTTATGAAGATGGATTAAAATAATCTTTAAAAGCAGATGGCAAAGTTTTTTTTTTTGGACAAAAATGGTGACATAAGAGGCTCGTGAATTTCCCCCTTCCCATGCATACACCGAATACACAGCTACATATGGAGCAATTCTCTTTGAGAAAAATCCAGAAACCAGCTGCATAATTCCAAAACAGTGAATGATAGAGAAAATACCCACATCAAAATGGGTAGGAAAGACCGACAAACACTTGTCATAAGTCTAACCTCTAGCACTGCATCGTACAATCAGGAAAAAACCTCCAATTCCCAGGTCCTCACTGAGGAGCAAAGGACTTAGAGAGCACATCCATGGTCCAACTTTAACACCCCATCCAAAGGATGGGTCCCCAAGACACTTAACTCTGAAAATCAATGGGTCTTGCAGTGGGTCCCACAGTACTATAGAAAACATGGGCAGTTCTTAACAGGTGCACAAGGCTTGCTGTGGCTATTGCCCCAGGGTTCAATACACAAGGAGCAGGAAAAGACCCCATCTCCCAGTCTTTCCCTGGAAGAAGTTTGACTGCATACTTTATTAGTGGGTGCTGAGGGTCCACCTTCTAATTAGCATACATCTAGATGCCGACTGCTATTCTCCTTGGAATCCAGAACTGGTGGATACTTACCCCGCCTTCTCCCATTGGCTTGCTCCAAAAATAAAACCAAATTGTCACTATTGCCCTGGAGGAGCTTGTTGACACATCCAGTGTCCCAATTTTATAGCTGCCATTCGAGTCCCCCAATCACCTCGCTCTGAGAGCCAATGAGGCTTACATTTATGAGTTGTACTAAGCAGTTTTTAAATAGCACAGAAGCACCTCCATGGCTCTATTGAAGAAGGAGCAGGCTCACTGCAGAGGGAGCAGGCAAAAATGCCTATATCCCAGTTTCTCCCTGGAGTGGGTTTGAATGCGTACTTTCCCAGCTGCCACCTGCCAGTCTTGCTTCTGATCAGCCTGCATCTAGCTACTGACTGCAATCCTCCTTTTTGGGATACCAGTCGGTCTCCACACACCCTCCACTAACAGGAGCTATTAAGGATAAAGATGGCAACGAGAACAGTCACAAAGGTTTGAGAGGCAACAAGGCACTTGGGAAGAGGAAACCTCCTGGGAATCCCTTGAAAGTGACTGAAACTACATTAAAAGGAATGTACACCATGATCAAGTGGGATTTATTCCTAGGATGCAAGGATGGTTCAACATACGCAAATCAATCAATGGGATACACTACATTAACAGAATGAAGAATAAAAATCATATGATTATCCCAATAGATGCAGAAAAAAATTTAACAAAATTTTACATCCTTTCATGATAAAAACTCTCAACAAACTGTATATAAAGAAACATATTTCAATATAACAAAAGTCAAATATGATAAGTCCACAGCTAACATCAAACTCAATGGTGAAAACCTAAAATCTTTTCCCCTGAGATCAGAAACAAGAAAAATGTGCCCACTCTCACCACTTTTATGCAACATAATACTGGAAGTCCTATCAGAGCAATTAGTGAAGAGGGAGAGATAAAAATCATCCAAGCTGAAAAGATAGAAGTAAAATTGTCTCTTTGCAAGTGTCATGGTATTATATATAGATAACCCTAAAGACTCTACCCAAAAACTTTAGAGCTAATAAATGAGTTCAGTAAAGTTGCAGGATACAAAATCAATATACAAAAAATCAGTTGCATTTCTATGCAATATTAACAAACTTTTGGAAAGATAAATTAAGAGAACAATCCTATTTACAACAGCATGAAAAATAAAATACTTACAAATATATTTAACCAAGGGGTGTAAGATCTACACACAGAAAGCTTTAAGAGGACCCAAATAAATGGAAAGATATTCCATGTTCATGTATTAGAAGAATTAATATTATTAAAATGTCCATACAATCCAAAGTGATCTACAGATTCAATGAAATCCCAATAAAAATTCCAATGGCATTTCCACAAAAATAAATCCTAAGTTGTGTATGAATAGCCAAAGCAACACTAAAAATTAATAAGCTGGGAACATCACACTTCCTGATTCTGAAGTATATTACAAAGCTATAGTAATTAAAATAGATGATATAAGGACAAATGCATATATTCATGGAACATAATAGACCTAACCTGAAATAACCTATGCATATATAGTCAATTAATTCTTGACAGTGGAGCCAAGAATATACAATGGGAAAGGACAGTCTCTTCAATAAAAGGTGCTGGGAAAACTGGAGAGCTACATGCAAAAGAATGAAACTCGACCACTATCAATCGCTTCTCGGCCTTTTGGCTAAGATCAAGTGAAACTCGACCACTATCTTACACCATACACAAAAATCAACTCCATGGATGAAAGACTTAAATGTAGGTCCTGAAACTATAAAACTCCTAAGAGGGAATTTTCTTGACACTGGTCTTGGCAATTTTTTTTTTTTTTTTTTTTGATTTGGCACCCAAAGCAAAGGCAACAAAAGCAACAACAAATAATTGGGACTACTTCAAACTAAAAAAGTTTCTGCACAGCAAAAGAAACCACCATTAAAATGAAAAGTCAGCCTATACCATGGGAGAACGTATTTGCAAACATATATCCAATAAGGGTTAAAAGCCAAAATACACAAGGAACTCATACAACTCAATGTCAAAAAAACAAATAACCCAATTAAAAAATGGACAAAGGACCTCTATAGAAATTTTTCCAAAGAAGGCATACAAATAGCAAACAGGTACATGAAAAGGTGGTGAACATCACTAATCATCAGGGAAATGCAAAGCAAAACCATAGTGAGATATCATCTCACATCTGTTAGGATGTCTATTATCAAAAAGACAAGCAATAATGAATCCTGGCCAGGATGCAGAGAAAAAGGAACCCTTGTATACTGTTGGTGAGGATGTAAAGTGCTATAGCCGTAGCGGAAAACAGTATGGAGGTTTCAAAAAATTAAAAATAGAGCTGCCATATGATCCAGCAATCTCACTTCTGGGTATATATCCAAAAGAAACAAAATCAGTACCTTGAAGAAACACTATTATGCCCATGTTCATTCCAGCATTTTTCACAATAGCCAAGGTATGGAAACAACTTAAATATCCATTGGTGGACGAATGGAATAAGAATATGCGTGTGTGAGTGTGTGTGTAGATTCAGCCTTAATAAAGAAGGAAATTATACCACTTGCGACAACACAGATGAAACTGGAGGGCATTATCCTAAGTAAAATAATCCAGACAGAAAAAGACATTATCAATTATATATGAAATGTTTTCAAAAAGTAGAACTCATAGAAAGAGTAAGATGTTGTTGCCATGGGCTGGGGGCCAGGGGAATAAGAGGCTGGTGAAAGAATACAAAATTTCATTTATAAGATGAATAATGTCTGAGGAGCTAATGTATAACATGGTGACTATAGCTGATAACACTGTATTATATACTTGAAATTTATTGAGAGTAGAACTTAAGTATTCTCACCAAAAAAGAAAAAAAGGTAACTATGTGAAGTGATAGATCGGTTAATAATTTAAAGGTAGCAATCCTTTCACAATGGATACATTGTGAATATCAACTCATCGCATTGTGCACTTTAAATATATGATGACGTTGTCAATTATACCTCAATAGCTGGAGGAAAAAAAAAAAAGCAGATGGCAAAACTGCTAGCTCAATTTGAATATGTGCTCAGTAAATACCAGTTTTGAGCAGCATCAGCAAGTACTCTGCTCCAGAGTTTGTCTGCCTGTGTTCCAATTCTGCTCAGCAACTTTCCAGCTTGTGACCTTAGACAAATTGCTTAACCTCACTGTGCTCAATAATGTTATCTCATAATAGTATTTGAGGATGAAAGCCCTCTCCTATGATTTAAGTAAAACCCGTGCCTGGATAAAGCAGTTGTATTCCTTAGCTGTTTTACTGCTAACTGGAGAAAGTTTCTCTTATGTAGGATATCTATCTGGAAGGCCCTCCATCGTAGAATATTGCTAGACTTCACAATCCTTACAGAATAGATCTAGCCTTTGGTTAATGACTCTGACTATCTTAAAGACAAAGACTGTATTTTAATTTGTGCAGTTTAGTGGGGAATTCAAGTATGTAGCATTGGTTGCAAATACATGTACAATTTATATTTGCTCCTCTACCCTTCATTTTCTTTTATACCCAGTGGTAGTGGTAGGATGGATAGAATGATAAACTATTATGAATTGCTTTTAATTTAGAGAATAAATGACAATTATTTGATCAAGCAAAGTACACTTGGATAATATAAATTATAAAGTCATACTGGATTGTGTAATTAAATCCTAAGAGCACTTTCTGAAGAGTTTCCCTTTTGTAGTTTGTGTTCTGCTGTGTAAAAGCACATGATGAAATGCCCCAAAAATTCACTTTTTAAGTTCAAGGCTACAGATCATTGAATATAGTGCTAAGAAAATTAAATGTGCGCCCAACTAGCAAAATGCTATAAGTGAATTTGAAGCCCTCTAGAGAACACATCAGTCAGCAACATGCCATCAACTCAGCTCAAGTTTACCACCTCAGCCCTTTATAAGAAAGAATTATTGAAGATCCCAAGGTTAAGAAATGGTAGCTCTACTTTGGTAAAAGAGCAGATCTACTGGGTTTATGAAGCTAACTCATTTAACAAAGTATCTTTTGAGTATCAAGGGTTCCAAAATGCATGTAAAACTGATCCCAGATTCATTCCATCTTCATGGAACTTGGGCTTCAGAGAGTCCATAACCTTATGAAATTGTTAAGAAAATGATTTGTGAATATATATAATTTTCTTTTGAGGGCACTTAAGATTTCATCAGACCCTCTGAAGGGACCTGGAACACAAAAAAATAAAATAAGTGCTTGCTTATAATTTCTATTTCAGTGAAATAATAATTATTGCCAACTTAAGTACTTTGTCTTGCATAACTTTATAAGGTTATTTTAATTCCCATTACATGGATGAGAAAATTAAAAAACAGAAAAGTGAATTGTCCAAAATCCAACAGCGAGTAAGTAGTAGATCCAATAGCTGAGCCAGGCAGTTTTTTCCCCAGGGCTAATGCAGTGAAACTCTATAAACTGTCATGACAAACAGGTCTGATATGGAAAAAAAAGATCTCTAAGCAGAGAATTAGAAAACTCTGGGTCAAATTTCAGCTCTAGATCTTCTATTAATGGCAAGAAGAATTAGGTTTTGAGTCTATCAAGTGTTTTTTGTTTTGTTTTGTTTTTAGAGCCTACTCTGTAGGGTTGTTGGATTTAGCAAGTAAAAATACAGAAAATCCAGTTAAATTTGAATTTCAAATGAACAATGAAGTATGTTTTAGTACAAATATGTCCCAAATATTTTGTGGAACACACTTATACTAAAAATATATACTCACTATCTTTCTTTTTTTTAATTTTTTTATTTTTTTAAAGATTTTATTCATTTATTTGACAGAGAGAGACACAGAGAGAGAGGGAACACAAGCAGGGGGAGTGGGAGAGGGAGAAGCAGGCTTCCGGCGGAGCAGGGAGCCCGATGTGGGGCTCGATCCCAGGACCCTGGGATCATGACCTGAGCCGAAGGCAGACGCCTAACGACTGAGCCACCCAGGTGCCCCTATACTCACTATCTTTCTGAAATTTAAATTTAACTGAAAGTCCTGTATTTTATCAGGCAACCGTACTATCATGTAGAATAAGGGGACACAAAGCATCAGAAAACAGATTTTCTGTTTCTTCCAAGAACTTATAATAATAGTTTAAAAGAGACAAGAAATACAAACACATGAAACATTTTAAGGAAATACTGACCACTGAAGTGGGTTGGTGTGACTTGAAGTCTTTCTCCTCTACTTACAATCTTCTTCTCATTATAGATGCATTTTACAAATCTGGTACATATACTTTCTTAGTGAAAAGTAGGACAATGCCTATCTCCCATTGTCTAATTTGTTGATTGAAAAAATATGAAGAGACTCAAAAGCCTATTTAAAGTGGATCTGTCAGAATTCCTCTGCAAGTTTAAAAGGATCAAAGATCACTCTGAAAAAAAAAAAAAAGGTCATAAAATTCAGAAAGGCACAGAGGGATGATCTCCAAAGCCAGATTCAGTGGCTATCATGCAGCAGGTGCTTTGCATGAGGAACTTAAGGTCTAGTGTGCATATATGTACATATATGCATATACATATATGTACATATATCTAAAACAATTAGAAGTTGTCTGGAACTCGAATTCTACAGTACTATCATGTCTCATAGAGATTCCCTTGTTCATCTTTTAAAATTAGTGGCTGGTAGGGGAGCCTGGGTGGTGCAGTTAAGCGACTGACTTTTGGTTTTGGCTCAGGTCATGATCTCAGAGCTGTGAGATTGAGCTCCACGTTGAGCTCCACACTCAACACTGAGTCTGCTTAAATTTCTTTCTGCCTCTGCCTCTGTCCCTCACCCCCCCCCCAAGTGTACTCTCTTCTCTCTCTCTCTCTCTCAAATAAATCTTTTTAAAAAAATTAGTGGTTGGTACACTGGTGTTTATCTGCATGAATATGATGAAATTATATGTCTATATAGATTCATATGAGCATTAGTTGGTAGATTTGCGGTTAGCTGGAAGAGATGGTGCATCATCCTCAAAGCAGAGATGCAGTTCTAACTCCAATAATAGAGGCTGACGCCCAATGAAGGACAAACATATTTCAGGGTGAAGGAAATCTGAAACAGTTTTGAAAGGGTCTTAGTTTTAACAAGTATATATTTGTCTTCTGAAAAGTATGTAAACAGACAGTTGTAAATGGGTAGAGAAAAAAGTAGGATTTGAGGCAAGATTTCAAATTGCCATTACAAAAGCACAGATAATAAAAACTGGCATTCTGCAAAGTTTCAAATCACTCTTTTTAAAATTTTAACACTTCAGTAAATTATCTGCATCAGTTAGGATATGGGAAGATATGCTGCTGTAATAATCTCTAAAACTTAGTGACTTAATACAGCAAAGGATTATTTCTCACTTGTATGTATTGCTGGTCTGTTAGGTTCTCTTCTGATTATAATTATTCAGGATTTTAGACAGATAATGCAGCCACCATCTTGATTGTGACCAGTAGCCATACAAGAAGGAAAAAGATAATTCTGCACTGAGCATTATAGGCTTTGTTGTGAAATTACAACTATCATTTCTTTCAAAATTCATTGACCAGAACTAGTATGAAAGCTTCATGAAAGCACGAGGAAGCCAGATAGGAGTATAATCCCATCAGGAGCTAGAAGTTGGAAAGTGGAAAATGTTTGGCTAACAGTATTAAGAAAACCATGGTTCCATTATTACTCCCACATTTTGGATATTGTCACAGATACTAAACAGTTCAGAATTGAAATCTGCCATGGGTGGAGCTAGTTCATGGAAGGAACATGAATCAAGAATGTCTGTATTTGCTTTAAGATCACAGCTATGTTTTAGGTGAGATGTGTAGGAAAGAACATTAAGGTGACTTAAAGTTGAAAAAATTGGATTCTGTTTTCCAAAAACACATATCGTAATCGATTTTGTTCCAGGAACCATTCTAGGCTTAGGGATACAGCATGAACACAAAGGCACAATCTCTGTCTCATGGGATTTAGTCCAGCAATATTAAAACATTGTTTCTCAGTCACAAAATCTAGATATTCTAAATAACATATATGTATGAGAAACCTCCAATGTGGAAAGAAAAGTATATGAAATATGTCAAATTTTGGCAACATCTGAGGAATAAAGGAAACTGAATCTAAAAATAGAAAAGAGAACGTGAAGAAAAAAATAATCCCTTGAGTATTTTTTCATTCAAACATTAGCACTAGACAATGATATTCATTTAAATATGTTCAAGGGATTTACTGTATCTCAGTTAAAAAAAGAAAAAAAAAAAAGCAATGCTTACTGAATCAGCGAAATTCAATACAGAACAGCCCTCCTGAACAGTGGCTTGTTTTGTGTAAATTGCATACACTCCCCAATAAGCTGTTAAAAAATGCAACATGATTAGGGCGCCTGGGTGGCTCAGTTGTTAACCGTCTGCCGTGGGCTCAGGTCATGATCTCAGGGTCCTGGGATCGAGACCCGCATCGGGCTCCCTGATTGGTGGGAAGCCTGCTTCTCCCTCTCCCACTCCCCCTGCTTGTGTTCCCTCTCTTGCTGTGTCTCTGTCTGTCAAATAAATACATAAATCTTTAAAAAAAAAATGCAACATGATTATGTGGAAGTGAATAAATTTTGGATACATGTTTGAATTCTATCTTATTTCCACTATCTAGCATCTAATTACCATAGGATGTTCTAGATCCCCATCTCCATTGGTAAAATCACTATGATTAACAGCTCTCTTACTCCTGGAAGTCAATTTTGGTTCAGCAGTAGAAATGGTCCCATATATGATCCTATCTGGTAGATGCCAAAATATTTCCCAACTAAAGAGTTTCCCTACATGGATAATAGCAACATTTTTGTTGTTAATCATTGCTACATCTTCATAGTAATTATCTTGTAAATTGTAAAAATTTATGAAAAAAAGTACCGAAAATAATAACAAACTAATCTTATCTCCTTTCTGTGACTTTTTCACAATTATTGACTAAAAAGAGACCAGTAAATACTAAATAGGAGTCTTAAAAATAGGGGAAAAGTAGCTTCAAAAATGGGGATCTGAATAAAAAGGCCCTTTAATGTGCAGTTCTGCTTATTGCCCTGGCCTGATTCTAAGTATAGCTAATGCATTCAGGCCACAATACCACAGTAAAAATAGTCCAGCTTAAAAAGGGGGAAGCAGTTTTTGGGGAGAGGAGTCCTTGGCGATGCTCCAAGAATGACAACAATCTACTTGTCTATACTATGTAAATCAGATTGCTGATAGCAAAGATCATTATTCACTCTCCAGGCAGGTTGAAAGTTATCACAAAATGAAAATCTTACATTGAGCAAATTATAAAGAGGGAAAGAAAATCTTGTTGGAGGTTTCTGGCCACTAAAATAAATAAATAAATAAAGTAAAGCTCTAAAGAAGTAAGTAGTCAAATTTTCCTGGGGACGGGAGAAAGCCATCTGTCTTAAAAACCAGCTTTATACAATGAAGGCATTCATCATTTGCAGAAACAGAGACAAAAAGAGAAACATTAGTGGGGAAAAAAATAAAGGGAGGAATCCTGTGGAGGAAAGAAGTTAGTTACACAGGAAGAGAAAGCATGAGAACAGAGTAAAAAGTCTGCGGGTTAGGCACTGGGGTCCCAGATATATTTTACTCCCAGCTCAAGAATGGTTGGTCTTCAAAAATTTGATGTGGGAGCTATACAGTATGTTTAGGAGAGTAAGGGAATCCCTTGTAAGGCTGTGCACTGTCATTTTATTCAACTGAGCTTAATGCTTTCAAGTCAAATACAATCTGTGAGATGTCAAGACTCAGGGTCAGGTCATTAAGAACTCTAGGTGTATGGCAGGACAATTTATGGATACATAAATTCATGTTTCGTGTTCAGTGTTATAAAAGAATCAGAAAGACTGAAACCTTAATGCTATCCATATGTTTTGGGAGGAAAAAAGTTGTCACCCTTCTTCTCAAAACACCCTAATTTTTTGCCTCCTCACAGATATACATTATGTAGGGCCAGGGCCAATAGATTTCTAGGGTCCACACAAATTTCCAGAACTCATGTAGGATTAGACAATGAGCATCTCAACAGTAATTATGTGGACTGAAGATCTGAGGACCGCCCCCCAACCAATGTCTTCTTCTGGATCAATTGCTTAGCATATTTGCAGAGTCCATGAAGGGAAGGGAAACTTAATAATGCCTAAGATTAAAAAGTATTGCCATCCAGTCAGAATACAGACTAAGAATCAAATTTAATTTTAATTAAATGAAATAATATGATATTTTCCCTACCCGCCTGAGCTTCTGGAATTCATAGCTACTACTATCAAAGGATTCCACAAAAGCTCTCATTCCTTTTTTTAATAGGTAAAGTTAAAAGGCTATCTCTGCTCTCTCAAGATCTAGGCTTCAGTCTGGGAGAAAGGGGGTCCTTCTGTTTATCAAAAGACTCTATAATCTATGATGATGATGACAATACTAGAAAATGCCCATTGAGCATGTAGAGATGACAAAGCTAATGAACATGGCCTGTAATTCACTCTTCTCCTGATTCCTAGAAGAATGCTTCCAAGTAACCTAATATCATCTCTTTGTGAACATGATAACTAGAACTCTAGGAAATATACACTAATGGCATTTTCTAGAAGGAAAGCAGAGGAATGGCTACATAAATGTTGGTGTTTTAATACAACAGAATCATATTTAATAGTAAAAGTTAATTTTATACAGCTACAGGTAAAAATATAGGTCAGTCTCAGAACTGTTAAAGAAAGCAAGTTTCAGAAGAATATATAAATGCACACACTATATACTACATGGGTATGCTTATGATATATATGTAAGTGGGTATATGTTTATGGTATCATTTTCAAGGAAGACTAAAAATATTTAGAATATATGCATGTGCGATTAAATCATTTTAAAAATAATGCAATAAATGCAAAACAAAATTGAAGTTAGTGAATATCTTCAAGAAAATGTGATAGGTAAAACATATAACTAAATGCAAGATTTTGATAATATTTTTCTTTCTTGGCTTGGTTGGTTCTTTTAAAAAAATGTGTTTATAAAGTATATATCTACTCCTTTGTAAGCCTCAATTATTAAATTGAAGAATGCCATAAAAATCATTTGCAACAGATTGAACTAAGATTTATGAGAGAGCAAAACTGAAAGTACTATGGTAACAACTCCAAGCAGAGACCAGAAGGAATCATAAAAGTGTTTACTGGAAGGGCAGATACTTGGGCTTATTCTCCACCACTGGGAGAGTGGTTGTTTGATGGAAGAAGGGTTGATGAGCTGCGGTGATATTCCAGGAAGAAGCAGCAACATTTGCAAAGAAGTGGAGGGAAAGGAAACAAGGATTGTCAGGAATTGTGAACAGATCATGTGTGGTAGAGAGTATGAGGTGAGCTTTGGGAGAAAGGAGGGTGGAGGGCTAGCAGGGGCTATATCATAAAGGGATTCCTTTATCACACTTTCACTTCTCATCTAGAGAGATTCATTTAACAAATACAAGCAAGGGAATGGAGACAATAAATTTACACATGAATCCAGACAAAGTTCAAGATTGAAATATATAATACTGAAATAAAGCTCTTTC
This sequence comes from Halichoerus grypus, assembly GCF_964656455.1. Classification (NCBI taxonomy): domain Eukaryota; kingdom Metazoa; phylum Chordata; class Mammalia; order Carnivora; family Phocidae; genus Halichoerus; species Halichoerus grypus. The sequence goes on along the minus strand of NC_135719.1, from coordinate 132,504,913 downwards.
AACATCAAGAATGGAAGAAAGAAGCAGACTGAAATGTCCCATAATTGAAGTGACATGACCAAAAACGGTGCATGAATGTGAAACAATAGCATTCGATCATATAAAATTCCTGTTCATGAGCTGAACAATCTGCTACTGACCTCAGCTTAGTATGAAGGATCTAGTGAGAGAGTAGGTTCTAGGTCAATGGGTGGCGACCCAATTACTTAAGCACAGCGGCCATGGGATCAGTTAGGTTATCACTCCCTCTCAAAAAGTAAGCTCAGCATTTTGGAAGGCAAGGGTCTTCCCACGTGACCTGGTACATGAAAGATTAATGGGAAAAGGGGAAGCAAGGCATTGACTCAAACAGAGCTCCAACTTCTTACAGTTTTAAGGTACATATAAGGACTCAGACTTCAATGAATAATTGAAATGAGAACCTAGTTCACCAGCCAGAATACTCTGTGTTGGTACTCCTTAAAAATAAAAAGTAACGGAACAAACCAAATGCAAATGTGGGTATGCAGAACATGTGCTTTCACACAAAGAAAAGAGTATCTTCTAGCCATAAAATAATCTATTAAATCAGCCTTGAAGTTCTTCCTAAATGTAAGAAGTTAACTTTTCACAATTGATTGCAGAGAAACTTTTCATTTAGTATTTTATTTTATTATGTTATGTTAATCACCATACATTACATCATTAGTTTTTGATGTAGTGTTCCATGATTCATTGTTTGCGTATAACACCCAGTGTTCCATTCAGTACGTGCCCTCTTTAATACCCATCGCCAGGCTAACCCATCCCCCCACACTCCTCCCCTCTAGAACCCTCAATTTGGAAAAAAAAAAAAGAACCCTCAGTTTGTTTCTCAGAGTCCACAGTCTCTCATGGTTCGTCTCCCCCTCCAATTCCCCCCCCTTCATTTTTCCCTTCCTACTATCTTTTTTTTTTTTTTTAACATATAATGTATTATTTGTTTCAGAGGTACAGGTCTGTGATTCAACAGTCTTACACAATTCACAGTGCTCACCATAGCACATACCCTCCCCAATGTCTATCACCCAGCCACCCCATCCCTCCCACTCCCCACCACTCCAGCAACCCTCAGTTTGTTTTCTGAGATTAAGAATTCCTCATATCAGTGAGATCATATGATACATGTCTTTCTCTGATTGACTTATTTCGCTTAGCATAATACTCTCTAGTTCCATCCACATTGTTGTAAATGGCAAGATTTTGGGGGTTTTTGATGGCTGCATAATATTCCATATTTTTAATCAAAATTATTCGTTTCTTTTCTAATTTATGATTCAAAACTAATACTGTAAATATCAGAATTGTCAAATTTTACCAACAATTTACCAATTAGATTTCTGTCTAATAAACATGAGTTCAATTCCTAGGTACCATTCTCACATTTCATATCAGGATTTGGACAAAGTACTCCATGCTAAAGAAACAACTTATTAACAACATCAGTTACAACACTAGGGAGGCATCAGGCAGTGAAACAGCAAACACACCGATTATTTCAACAGAAAAACCCTATATAGCAAATTGATTTAACAGACATTGAAAAGCAAAGAGAACTTGGGAAAGACAGTAATGATAGCAAACTCTCCAGCACTGAGGTTAAAAGGGGAGCATCTAGAATTCTTAGAACTTGAAAGGCAGGAAGGATTCCATGAAGCTGGGCTTAGCTCCCTGAGGAAGGGGGACATAATTGGTGCTGGTTCCTCTGAAGGGGCCTCCATGCAACTGGTTCTAGGATGGGTGGAAAAAAACTGGAAACTGGATCAATTTCTACTGCTGGGTAGAAAACTCTTCAGTGACTCTCAGAGAATCAGAAAATAAACCAGGAGGGTCCATATTACTTCATTGTACTGCTTTCCAGTCCCATCTAGTGGCCCTACTGGTAAAAGCTAAGAAGGAGCCAGTCTATAAGAAAGAAATGTAACTTGCAGATTCCCAGCCCCAGCACCACAGAGCTAAGTATAGAAAGGAGGGTTTGTAGCTGAGAGAAAACAGTTTCATAAACACCATGGAGGAGTGAGTCGATGCATTATTAGGGCTTCCCTCACTGGAACTCGTAGAATAAGCAACTGACGGATACTGAACTAGGTCCCATTTCTTCTGCTTGTTGAGACATGGGGCTTCCTTCCCTGTTTGAGTGAAAACAGGAATATCAAGTATGTAGAGTCTGGTAATACAAGGAGGAGAAATTAAATCCTAAAGCCCACTGGCGTTTTGTAATTTGGAACCATTCATGTAAAGAATGGTAAACGAATAGGCAAAGTCTGGCTTTAAAATTATGAATCATTAAATGAAATAATGCCGAGAAGATCAAAATTCTAAAATAATCCAAGTGTATATTACAAATTAGCTGCTGGTGGGCTTCCTCTTTGTCAATCAACCAACAACTAATATTTATTTATTTATTTTTTTTTTTTTTAAAGAATTTATTTATTTGACAGAGAGAGACACAGCGAGAGAGGGAACACAAGCAGGGGGAGTGGGAGAGGGAGAAGCAGGCTTCCCGCGGAGCAGAGAGCCCGATGTGGGGCTCGATCCCAGGACGCTGGGATCATGACCTGAGCCGAAGGCAGACGCTTAACGACTGAGCCACCCAGGCGCCCCAACAACTAATATTTAATTGAGTTGGCAAATTATTGCTGAAAGTTTGCTAGAGGGACCATGTGTTAAGGTAAATTATGAAATCGCTGTTTTTATGGGTCAGAAATGATCATGTATCAGCAATTTCACTTGGTTCAACCTAGTATCTCAGTTTAAATATGGGCCATCAATGTTGGATCAAATGTAAACCTATTCATAGAAAGTGAGGTGGTTTCCCTGGCATCTGAAGAAGCTTGAGTTGTTATTCATGCTATAAAATATTCTCCCTAAACACTTTATCTTCTCCCATAGCCACATGTTGAATTACTTTACCAATATTAAAAAGGAATAACCTTGGAAAGTCCCAGGTATAGTGGTGAAGAACTCTGATGATGGAGTCATACAGATTTTGTGCATGCAACTTCTTTTTTTATTATCTAGCCGTTGTACTTGGGCAAGTTATTTAAGTTATTCAAGTTTCAATTTCCTCATCTGTAAAGTAGAAAAAAGCATTATCTACCAATCAGGACTGTGTCAAGACTGAGAAAAAACATGGACTATTTAACATGTTGTAACAAGGCCTATCATATTGTAAATTTCAATAAATGGTATTTTGTCTACATTTTTTTTTACATTTTGTGTGATTCTTTTAAAAAGGATATAACTAAATAACAATGTCCATAACATAGAATTATTATGAGTATCAAAATGAGTTTACAAATGTAAAGTGTATAAAATAGTGCCTAGCACATAGTAAATGGTATGTGAGGATTTTTTCTTATAAAAATAATATGTGGCAATGCTTAATGTCAATGCTATTACTGTGATTCACAATAATTATTATTATTGCCATTATTGTTATTTGGGAGGCTTTTTTCTCAGCCTCAACTCATAGTTTTTATCTGGGTGACAAAATATGTTACAAAGCTGTTTATTATCTGTATCCAAACTAGGCATGTGTGTGTGTGTGTGTGTGCAGAATATTTTATGCACCTAAGTTATTTCTTGGTGGTAGTTATTACATCTCACCCTATCTTTAACTTCAGAAAACTCTTGACTACACATACCATATCTGAAAAGGAAAATCTATACCATATGCCATACAATACTACTCACAATTTGAATCCATAGTACTTACTGTCAGTCTTATATTGATTAGGCAACAACTCTTCATTTATTTGGAGAATAAAGGCAACAGAGAATGACAAATTACATTACAATCGCATAACTCTGGAGCTGGAAAGGGTCTTAGAGATCCAGTGAGGACTGGATTCAATTTTTACAAATCAGAAAACTGAACCTCACAGAGATGAAAACAAGGGCTAGGAATGGCTCTGTTTCTGAAAGAACCCTAGAGATAAAACACTTTACGTCCAAATTTCTCAGACACTACAAAATCTCCAATGAAAGGCCATTTTGCTTGTTTGGGATCGCTTTTGGGAGAACTTCATTATAAAAATGAAACACATTTCATTTTTATATAATGGCATTAAAAGAAATTCGCTTACACAATCCTGAATGTCTTTTAAACATTCTTTAGATGTCTTGCTGATCTTTATTACATTCTAGAACCGAGGTTCATTCTTTTTCACAAGAACTCCTCTAGGCTTATCTACATTTAGAGAAGTAATTAGTAAGAAACACTGTCCTAAAAACTGTTTTGCTCAAAAACAGTCTAGAGGATGCCCTATTACATGACGCTCCGTCAGACAAAGGTATCGCTGTAAATCAGTCTTCTCCAGGGAGTCAGCGCCACTGAATTTCTGCTCGACCTTCAGTATCGCAGTAACAGGATTTTACAATATTCACGGATTGTCAAAATCTATGGGTAATTCATTACCAGCTTCACTTCACTCATTAGAGACCCCCAAACCCACCTAATTATCTTATCCTCCACATTTCTTTTTAGGTCAAAGTAATTTCAGTTAAATTTTCTTTCTCTTGTTCCCTCCCCATCCTAACACCCTTGACTGGATTTATGTATCATCTCAAACCTATAGTTATATTAATGTCGTCAGGTTTAATAAAAAAAACTATTTTCAAGGCTATAAACTTAATTTATTATGGTATAATTATCAGTGCTTTTAATATTTTCCATGCTTAATGTCACTGAATTTATTGCTACAAACTTAGTTTGCGGGGCGCCTGGGTGGCTCAGTCAAGTTAAGCATCTGCCTTCAGCTCAGGTCATGATCCCTGGACCCTGGGATCGAGCCCTGCGTCGGGCTCCCTGCTCAGTGAGGAGCCTGCTTCTCCCTCTCCCTCTGTCTGCCGCTCTGCCTACTTGTGCCCATTCTGTCAAACAAATAAATAAAATCTTAAAAAAAAAAACTTAGTTTGCAATGAAAAGAATAATGCTGACAGAGATCTCAGTGTGTGTGCCTGTGAATGTGTGTGTGTAATATTTTGCCTCAATATCAATATATCACCATATGTGGCAAGTTCTGATGAAATGAAAATAAGAAATATAGAAGGATTTCTACATTACCTCGATAACATTTGTCTTCATCGGTGAGTACACTGTTGATGAAAGTGTACAATGACAGCCCTGGAAAATGTCATATGCATTTTCCAGTATAGAGAAAAGCCTGTGAGTTACAAAATGGACGTTTAACTACACAAATGCTCAAAGATTCACTCTTGTTTCTTTTGGTTGTGGAATATAAGTCTATAAAGTATGGACTGATTTAGAACTTTCTTAGGTTTTTTTGTCAAAAAATTTAAAGTTCAACTTAAAGAGTGAGAAGTACAAATGTCTTTTGTGTCTCAAGTTTAGACCCACATCATTAAAGGCAATGGGAGTTCATATTGGAGAAATAGCTATGGAAAACAACCCCCTTTTAACTGGAAATTCACTACTTGATCCCTAAGTACCTTAATGGATAGGAAAATAGTTCAACAGAGTGAAAAGAAGTTGGTAAATTTCCTATCACGCAGAAATAGACCTAGTGAAAAGAGTTTGTCAGTAAAGCAATAAAAAGTTTAAAAATAGATTTGAAAAAAAATGTTAAGGAATATGCAATTGAACTTACTCTATTTTTTTAAAACAGAATAAAAAGGCACATTTCATTGTGGGTCTTATGTGAGCTTTCTTTCTCCTGGTTCTAATGTGCAAGATCAGAGGGTTATTTATAGACAATGATGGAGGCTTGGAAGAACAGCAGAAACTAAAACCATGGGGACGTTTCTAGAAGCAAACTCCCTGGGGGTTAAAGACGAAAAACAGATTCACTAATCTTGAAGTAGGAAGGACTTTTATAGATAATGTTCCAATCATTTGTAAACGTTTTTTAGCTTTGAAGTACATTTTCCCCTGTAAAGGAACCCATATAGGAAAATACAATGTTTCAAGTGAAAGATGGAATTGTTCTTGTTGAAATGGAAATGAAGAGCCAGTAATCTACCTGTTCAGCTTCCCCATCCATCTCCAAGGTGACCTTAGACTCTTTCCTGGGGAACTTAGCAGGGAAGCTTGAAAACTACAAATCTAGACCAACTTCCTCGTTTTACAGTTGGAGAAACTAAAGTCCAATAAAGATTAAGTGACTTGGTCAAGGTTGCACATATAGAGGCTGAACCAGGACCAGAACCCTTACCTTCTAAGGAGACAACTAGAGGCATATGTATAATCATGTCCCTCTGTAGCTTTGTGCAAACTATTTATCCAGTATAATTAATTCACACTTCTTAAGGGCCAGGTGGAAACTTAGAGCCTTCTTTACATCACCAAAACTTCCTAAAGCCTCTTAGCTATTTTAGTCTAATATATTGATTTAATAGCAATTTCTAATCATTGTATGATCCCAACATATGGATAATGAAAGCAGCCTGGCTACTAGGCATAGCAGAAGATAAAAAATCCCTTTCCCCAAAGAATTTACACTATTTATAGGAGACAAAAATGGTATAGTGAAAGACAGAGAGAGTGAAAGAGAGAGAGAGAAATAAATTCTGTTGTTAAACTGAATTTTACTCAATGCTAGTATGATAGGATTTCATTGAAGAGAAGGTTGAATTAAACAAGGAAGGTTACATGTTAAATGCAATTCTTGATATAGGCCTTGAAGATAGAGTGGATCTGCAGAAAAGAAAATCACATGAATTATTCTGAGCTTGAAGAACAGCATCTTAAACTGTGAACCGGTAAGTGCAGAAATGTTCCATATCATCAGATACAGAGCGTTGTCTTGGCTCTTTTCAACAAGTAGGAACACCGCTGATTGGAGACTCTACAGTACTGGATTACACTACCTGTCTGAAAATCCTTGTATATTTCCTCACGACCAACACCAGTGTTTTCAGGCTGAAAAAATATTTTACCAACTTTAAAACTGACTTAAAAATTATTTTTAGTTGAATTCTTCCAACTAAATGTGGAATTTTTTATGTTCGTTTACTTGTGTTTACCAAAAACAAATACTCTGTTCTTAGAGAACTCACTTAAAAAACAAAAAAGATTCTTCATAGAATCTCAAAATAGAATCCTTAAAAGGATTCTTAAAGTTCAAATAGATTTTTACAAAATAACATCTTAATGATTTCAGTGTAAATAAATGAGAAATTAGAAGATTAAATTTCCTTCAAAAATAAGCTTTTGTAAATTAAAAGCAAAAGTGTTCAGGGGATAAATATGTTTTGGGTTTTAAAAGACACAAAGTGTTTTGTTTTCTGTTTGTTTGTTTTTATAACTCCAACAATTCTGAACCTCGATTCAGCAGGATTTGACCAATTTTAATCTATTTGGAATTAGATTTGAAAATATCACCACTCTACCTTATTTGAACCTCAATTTACATATGGAGACATGGAAAACCAAACACACAACCTCCTTTTTTTTATTTTTATTTTTAAGCTAATGTAATCAATGCGGACAGGTAAAATGGATAATTCAGGGCCACTTATCCTATAACAAAGAATGTATTATTTTTATCACTTATTCTAAATTATTTAGCTAGTGTGTTTATATATATATATATAATTTTTCTATATTATGTAACTATGTATATATTTTTTTAAGTGTAGCAACTCTTGATTTTTTCTTCTTTTTCTGGAATGACTTCTTGAACAAAAATGCATTTGTCCTATTAGAGTTTCCACTACAGAAAGTTTATCTGAAAACCTATATCCAAAAATCATAAAGCAAAGTTATCCTAACATATGTTTTCTCCATGTAGCATTCCAATGTATGTGTCGTTTGCTCAGGACCACAAAGGGGCCTTGTTGCTATGGTCCTTTTCTACAAAGAATTTGGAAGTGCTAGTGGTATTATGGTGCTCAGAAGTTTTTCACTCCACAGAAAGATGAATTCCCCATTTTTTTGAAGAGAAAAATAAACACTGTATAAGGGAAGGCTTTTGTACTAATTGTTTATCCACATTTATTTAGGCATTTATTAATTACCAAAAAGCCTTTTTAAAATTTACTTTTGTAGACATTTATTAATGAGCTAGAATATAATTATTTTAGGTTTACCTTATAAAGAACATAATGTCTTTTACAGTCTTATAGAGTTAAATTTACAAACTAGAATCTCCATGTTTCTGCTTTTCTCCATATATTTCCTTGCAACATAAAGTGCAATAATTATATTTTTTGAATATTAAGTAGTTTTCCAGAAGGTGAAGATAAACAAATTTGAGTCCTTTACACTGGTGCTAAAATATTAATGTGAAAATTTCACCAGGCCAAATACTCAAAATCATATAATAAATACAGAAATAGGGTATGGCAATTAGGTGAAAGAAATCAATAAACTTATTAATAGATAATTATTATGATAAAATTTGTAAATATCTTAATTCAGCATACTCCCAGACATTTTTGTCATATATCTTCAGTTAGAACACACAAGAAAACCTCTTTACATCAATCAAAAGCTCACCTTTGAAGGGTTCATTGTATATCTGGCACTTTTGACTAAGAGCTATTATTCAGCAATAGAAAACAATTATTGTCATTTTTAAAACAACTATTTGTAAGACTCTAGAGCTTATAATGTGGATTTGCATATATTTTCAAGACTAGGACAGGTTTTGGTCGCTTACATTTTCATTCCATGACAGTTACCCTTGATTTGTAGCAAGGCTACCACCATGAATGTCGAAGCACCTGCTACCACCGATTCTCATTCCTGGGAGAGTGCCTGTCTTTGAAGCTGCAAAGATCACATTATATATAAGTTTCTGCAGTTGAAAAGGCCAGTGCGAAGCCGTAAACTGAAAGGTCAGACATGATGTGACTCAAAGAATGGAAATAGTTTGGTTGTTGCTAATTATACCCATCCTGTCAAACCTACATGCACTTTGAAAATTATTTGGGAGTTACATTTCACAAAATAAAAAGGCCCTATTTGCTCTGAGCTTCTCTATTTAGCAGAGTATCTGACTTGAGCGTAAGCTCTGCTCACCCTAGGATAGAGACACATGTGCACATCTGGGAAACTAGAGGTGCAGACCCTTCACGGTTGTTTGGGGCTAAGAGTCGAAGGATTCTTTTTTTTTTTCTTAAAGATTTTATTTATTTATTTGACAGAGAGAGACACAGCGAGAGAGGGAACACAAGCAGGGGGAGTGGGAGAAGGAGAAGCAGGCTTCCTGCAGAGCAGGGAGCCTGATGCGGGGCTCGATCCCAGGGCCCTGGGATCATGACCTGAGCCGAAAGCAGACGCTTAACGACTGAGCCACCCAGGCGCCCGTCGAAGGATTCTTCTCGTGCCGTAGAAGAGGATTCTGAAAATGGTTTTGTCATTCCGGATGTCTTCCGATCATCTTCACAAAGATTTATTGAATCTCACGAAGAAGAAAATTTCATCTCAGAAATATTAAAATAAATTAGCAAAGTGAGAAATACTAAAATAACTGCTTCACAAAAATCTCCATGGGCCGGGCGCCTGGGTGGCTCAGATGGTTAAGCGTCTGCCTTCAGCTAAGGTCATGATCTCAGGGTCCTGGGATCGAGTCCCGCATCGGGTTCCCTGCTCAGTGCAGAGCCTGCTTCTCCCTCTCCCTCTGCCACTCCCTCTGCTGTGCTCTTCTGTCTATCTCTCTGTCAAATAAATAAATAAAATCTTAAAAAAAAAAAAAAAAAATCTCCATGGGCCGTTGGGAGTAGTGAGCTCAGGAGACCCAAAAGTGGGAGCTCAGTCAACTAACAGAAATGTGACCGGTATCTTTTAGGTCAAACACACAGTGGCCCTGGTACCTCAGCATGAACATCTGTAATTCCGAGAGCCAGAACAGGCAAGGTGGAAATCACAGACTGCAAAGAAATAACCTTCAACGACCTCTGAAAATATCTAAGGGGAACAGTCATTGTAGGTGTGGTTGGGACAAGCAACCTGTCCTGTCTATTTAAAGGGACACCTCCAGACACATAAAACTGTTTAGACATGTAGAGTGCAGACTCTTGGATCCCTATAATGGTTTAAAAAAAATCTTAAACTTCAGCTAATTCATATTGGACCTTCTTCATATTGGAGACAAGAAAATGATGGTGCAGACTGTTAACTTTTTTCAAGTCCCCTATCCATTTAGAACTGCAATTGAAAGCCAACTCTCTTCTCCTAACCCTGAGAATTGCCTCTCATAGAATATTCAACTCCACAAGTATTTGTTAAGCACCTCTTGAATGAACAGCATTAAGCCTTATACTTTAGGTATTTTTCTGCATTTAATGGTGCCATTTTGGGAGAAACATAAATTTTAAGAACCTCAAATGTCTTGGTGTACAGAATAGCTTTCCTGTAGTACTCTATAATCCTAAAATTATGAAATAAGCTTCAATGGTATTGAATCTTTTCCAGTAAGTAATTAAAGCATAGTGAAAATCTGGAGATGAAGTGCACCACGGGAAGGGGAAAGCAACAAAATGTGCTTATACTTCAGCACTGGGCAGTATGAGTAACCTCAGGAAACGTCCATGTAAAACACATCGCCGGACTGCAGCAGACGTTGCATTGGGATGTGATTTTGCTTTCCTCCTAAAATGTGTCCTTTCATTTCATGCACTTCCTAAACAAGAAACGCCCATAACGCTGTGATGTAAACTGTTCATTCTGTCTTGGAAAGCAGATACCATTTAAATATTTATAGTAACACTAGTCTCCAATTTGCATTGACTGGTTCATAGTTAAACCTTCAGTCCAGATAAACACAACTCCATCAAGATGGCATATAAAAACTACTTCATCTAGTCATTTGCATTTTTTCAGGGTTACATGTCATCTTTCTCTTTTTAAATGGACATATTTCAAAAGTTTTAGCTATTAAAGTTTCTATAATTTTTCTTTAATTATTTATTTATTTATTTGACAGAGAGAGAGAGACAGCGAGAGAGGGAACACAAGCAGGGGGAGTGGGAGAGGGAGAAGCAGGCTTCCCACCAAGCAGGGAGCCCGATGCCGGGCTCAATCCCAGGGCCCTGGGATTATGACCTGAGCTGAAGGCAGACGCTTAACGACTGAGCTACCCAGGCGCCCCAGTTTCTATAATATTTAAAAGCAATAATTTTAAAACCGATTTCTTGGACTAGGTTATTTATCCCTGTTAATCCTTTTATTTATTTTTCCCGAACTTCTGCTTAAGTACTCTCAATCAGCCTTCTATATTCTCCTGAATGATCAGCCAGACTTCTATTTTTGGTTCATGAGCTCTTTGGCAATGTCATCATAGCTTTCAAGACATTTAGCATCCACTTTTCTTGGCTAACCTAACCGCCATTCCTGTTCTACTTTTTGCTCCGTTGCCTTCACCACAGAAAAAAAAAATGTCACATAGCTTTTGAAAGTAAGACATAAAATCAACTTGAGGTTTTGGGGGTAAATAATACAGCTAATGTTCTTAGGGTATGAGAGTTTCATAACTATTAAACAAATCTGAGTCACTTCATTTAGAAAAAAAAGTGGTTAAAAGTACAATCAAAGATGATTTAGAGATTGACCCACAATTTGATGGATTTTTCAAAAGTATATTTAGTCCAAATTGTAAAAGTTCCTGATGAACCCATAGGAGAAAATATTGGCTTTCTTAGAAAAATAAAAGTATAAGCCATAAGCTTTTTAAAAGGACAGAATTGAAATTCATGAAAATAAAGACTTTGGCACTTTAAAAGATGATGTTAAGAAAACAAACAGGCAAGTCAGATGATAAAAAATAATTACAAAATATGGCTGATATAGGACATTTTCTAGATAAAAAATTTTCTAGTTTTTTTTTTTTTTTTTTTTTTTTTAAGATTTATTTATTTTAGAGAGACAGAGACCTACATGGGGCTTGATCTCTGGACCCTGAGATCATGATCTGAGCTGAAACCAGAGTTGAATGCTTAACCAACTGAGCCATAGGCGCCCCTAAACATCTTCTAGTTCTTAAAAAAATGAACAAAAAATGTTCATTCCAGGAAACAAGATATATAAATTTCAAATAATCACATGAGAAGAGCCTTGTTTCTCATTTGGGAAATTAAAATTAATTTCACACTGAGATATTATTACACATTCACTGGAACTTATAAAATTGAAAAGACTGACAACAGCGTATGTAGACAATGGTGGGGAGCCACCAGAATTCTCATACATTGTTGTTGGAAGGTACAATGGTACAGAAACATTTGAAAATTATTTGACTGTTTCTTAATCTTTCTGTATGACTTAGCTTCTTCATTCCTATGCATTCATTCAAACTAAACGAAGATGTATATCCACAAGGACTTTTACTCAAATGTCCATAGCAGCTTTGTTCACAATGGCCCCAACTGAAAGATCATTAATTTGTGAATGGATAAACAGATGGAGGTGTATCCATACTACTAAGTACTACTAAGCAATAAAATTGAATACTAGCAAGGAGTACTACTCAGTATTAAAAAAGAATGAACTGCTGATACAGCAATATGAACCTATCATTCAAGCATTCTGCAAAGTAAAAGAGTCAAACACAGACTACATAACATGCTTATATGGACCACATATACACAGAGCTGCTTACATACACTTACAAGACTACACACACACACACCTGCTTACATAAAATGCAGAAAACTCAAAACTAGAGACAGACATAGATTTGTGGTTGTCAGAGAGTGAGAATGGGGTAGGAGGATTCAATGAAGCGGGGGTGGGGAACTTTTTATGTTGATGAAAATGTTCTGTATCTATCCTGTATTATGGAAATAAAATACAAGCCGCATAATTTTTAAAATTCCAGGAGCCATATTTAAAAAGTTAATAAGAAAAAAGTGTAATTAAACTTAATTACAACATATATTCTATGTAACCTGACTCATCCAGAATGTTCTTCTCTATGTTGCTTTCCTGTTTCCAGTGCTCAATCACCACATGTGTCTGGTTGCTCCCCTATTGAATAGTGTAGCTCTATAACACGGTAACTCACATTATGATTGACAGAACTCATAGAATTGTACACTGAAATTCATTATTTTATTGTATGTAAATTATACATTAAAAAGCTAACCAAAAATGAGCAAAATAAAACAGCACAAATGAGGAATGATGAAAATGCGTAACTCCTCTGTATACTTTTAGAATATAAGCACTATATTTGGATGTCTATCTCTATCATCTATTAATTTATTTATGTTGCATTTTTCAACATTCAAAAACAAATTGTTTCAGAAACTATATTTTCTATAGACAGAAAGCCAGAAGCAGAGCAAAAACAAAACAGGATACATAGAGTTCTTTTTCCAAAAGTGAGAGCACGCTGTATACATTGTTTTTTACTCTGCTTTCTTGACTTTCTCTATATAAATAAACACATAGTTTCTGAAACACTTGATTAACTCTCCAGTGTTGAGAAATGCAAGACATTAACATGATCTTAACATACTCTGGAGAGAGGATAGTCCAAGAGTAGCAGTGTTCCTTTAAGGTATACATAGCCCATTAATCAGTAACAATGGCAGCAAAGAAACAACTCCAAGGGAAAAGAAGTAAATCCCTTATTATGGATTCATTCTTCAACAGAATCTTTTCAGCTGACTGTTAATTTGAAATTCAAGGCAGAAATAAAAAATAGCATCTTGTCGTGTAGCTTCAGATAAATGGATGTGAGCCTGGGCCTCATCGCCCTGGGACCTCACTCTCCTTTATTTCAGTGACCTTCTGGGATAATTATGGTCACCATTTACAGAGCTTATTGATTAAGCAATTAATAAATGATGATAAACCCAGGAATTGCTAAGTGTAAGCATTGAGGCAGCAGCAGACAAGTGTTGACTACTAACCTCCACCTGGGTAATAGCAGAGCCGGGAGAAAACGCAGGAAGTACAAGCATTCCAAGGGTTGACGCTCTGCAAGGTGGGGATATTAAAGAATTCCAGCCATTTACTTTCATCTGCCCTCCATTCATAGCACTCTAAAGCACTGTCCAAACAGACATTTCAAGCAGTGACTTATCATGAGGAGGAGACTGAAAATGCTTACTGTCCCACACATTTTCACACAGAATATGTGCATCTAGTCTCCACTATCTTTACTGTCCTAAGTATCCAGTTGTATATTGTTGGAAATTATTTTTTCCTGACAGCCCACAAAGTGAAACAGTCCTAAGAGGCTCTTTATTTAAATTCAAAGAGCAAGTGTTAAGATTTTCTGCAAAAATACTTTTTTAAAATTAAAGTGTTCTGCTGTGTTTCTTTGCATATACAGTAAACATGAGTATATATTATCATGAGAGACAGTATATAGGTTTAATTCCTTATGATTTCACTTAAATAGTTCTTTCTTTTGCTTTCTTATGATTTATGATTTCACTTAAATATTACTTTTATTATGGAAATACATAAAACAGAGTTTCCAGTTGAAAGATGTAGGCTAAAACTATTTCAAAACACTTTTGATACTAAGAAATATTTTTATGTATTCAAATACACATTTTTAACATGGTTGGAGAATCCCACTTACATTATTATTCTTTATAATGAATACATAAATGAGCTACAAAATTTAAGGTGAAGATTTAATCTTAGCAAACAGGAAGCATGATACACTATACCTTTGCACGGTGTTTAAGTTCTTATTTGGCATGTTTATTGATAGTTTCCAGTATGTTCATTGATAGCTAACTGATAATTCTTATCTGGTATGTTTTTGACAGTTTCTGGTATACTTTATTGATATATATGTATGTTTCGTTAGAATAAGAGATTATCATGAAGAGATATGTTTTTATTTAAGATGATTATTAAAACGATGACCAGGCAATAGACAGTACTCTGGCTTAAAAACAATAAACTATCAACAGAGTTACAATCTATACATATTTATTAGCTGTGGTAATCACAGCTAATATCTATGGGTTATCTATGGGTATCATAGATATTAAAATCTATACATTCTATTGCATTATTCTGTTCTTGGTGTGATTTTGGAAACACAAACTACCAAGTAAGATGCCAGTCTCCTCTGGTCAAGCCTGTCTGGGCCTTAATAATCAGAATCCACAAAGAGGAGTCGCTGAATGGAGGTAATAACATATTACCTTTGTCCCAGGTATTTTCCCTATACCTAACTCCAAACCCAGCAGATATCACCAGTTGTTTAGGACTTTTTTTCTTGCTAGTTGGCAGGATGGTCAAGATTACTAACCATTTATTCTGCCAAGTCATTACCTAGTGAAACAAATGAGCATTTTCTGTCCAGATATTTAACTAAGTGTTCTTTATACTCAAATGCGTCCTTATCTGAAGAACTGCTGAAATAGTCAACTCTCTCCTACTTATGCTTATGAAGAGTCGTGAAGTCATAAAAAGACAAGCAAACTGAAACTTGCTTTTAATTAACATCTAATCAGATTCTTGAATTTATATGTTTAAACCCTACAAGGGTTCCTTCCTCCTCTTCTGGAAGAGAAGCTATTTCTATATATAATGGCAGGGAGTGCAGTCAGAAGTTCTGTGTTTGCTAAATTATCAGTTGACAGATCATTTCTACCACCTAGCAGGCCACAGAGGAAGGAAGTGCCAGGCAACCTTCAACACCACTATGGTTGGATCTAGCAGGTGATCCACAATCAGCTTCTTTAGGCATTTTTTTTCACCTTAATCATAAATTATTTCACTCCTACAGAAAATCCAAGAGACTAAGATGACAACTATATACTCTCCATCCAGGTTAATAAATTTTTTTTCAGGTTAATGTTGCTATATTTGCTTCAAATATTTTCATTTTATGTTATTTTCTTTTTGAGAAATAATGTCTAAGAAATACAGTTCCAACCCTCTGGGTATAATTCCCTAAGCACATTCCCCAGCCTGATCCTGAAAAATGTAACTGCTATTCTTAATTTGTGGTGTTCTAATCCATGAATGCATATGTATAATCAACGAGACTTGCTTGCATGTCTTAAACATTTTTATAAATATTCCCATACTGTAGTGGCTATCATTCCACAACTTGCTTATTTTCACTGTACATTGTTTCATAATTTCAACATTTGATTCATGCAGCTCTAGTTCATTAATTGCAACTACTGATTAGAGTTGTATTTCATGAGTATTTTATAATACCAATGAATTCCTTAGCAGACATCCTGGTTTTTGTGAAATTTTTTTTTTTACTATTTCAAATAATACTAAAATGAACATTCTTTAAGACGTGTCCTGGGCACTTGTATAAAGAGCTTCTGAGGGCTATTTATCTGGATTGCCAGGTGTTTACACCTTCAGCTTTACTGGGTATGGTTCCATTCGTTCTCCAGAGTGGTGACACTGTATTACAGTCCCATTATCCGTGTATGAGGGCTCCCTTTCCCAACAGGTAATGACTCTCTAACATTTGGGCTCTTTGGAAAACTAATACATGTGAAAAAAATCTCATTTTTGAAAACTTTGTCCTTTTCTATAAATTTTCTCTTTACATATTTTGCCCTAAAGGATAACTTTACTCACCCTTCTCCTTCTGCTATGTAATTATTTTATTTAAATCACTGCTGTCTTTTCCTGCGGTGTCCCTCACCAAGGTACCCCTCCCTGCAAGATTATACTTTCTAGTTCTACTAATGTCACTTTTACCAAAGGACTTGATTTGCTCAGTGAAATCTGAGTGAAAGTAACTCCTGTCAACTCTGAGTAAAGGCAGTGTGGGCCAGATTATGGTTTGCTCTGAGCTCATCTTTCCGTATCACAAGACTAGAGATTCCCAGATAGAAGTTCCTCCATCAGCCTGACTCACAGAGTGAAGATTGTATGGAGCCAAGCTAAGGTCAATCTACAGTAGACATTTAGTGGGAGCAAAAAAACGCACCTTTAATGTATAAGCTACTGAGATTTGGGGATCATATTCTAGCACCGTACAACCTCTTGAAACTGATTGAAATAATGATCCTACCATTTGCTATCTTCCCATCCTTTACTTGGTCGATGCTTACATAGACAAGGTTTTCTCTTTTCCGTTTTCTTTACCTCTGCTAGTTGGGAAGCTTCGGATTACAACTTTTCCAATGGTTGTCCTTAAGTTTTCAGCCCATAAGAAACTTAGCAAGCATGATACTGATCACTCCCCCTCCACAATTGTGGTATTCCTGGCTCGATTTTTAACTTTACCTTTATTTTAAACCACACACAACAGTCTCTATATATTTTTTTTTTTACTGTCAATAATTTATTAAGTTTACCGATATATTTTATTTATTTGTACAGAAGGTCTGTTGTTTTTACTTTTGATTACTTTCTCCCTCTGGTTTACTGTTCCTTGTCTAGTGATCTGTGGCTGTTTGGATGTTGCCTCTGGGTCTCCCGTGTAAAACTAAGTCTTATAATGACAGGTTGTGGTTCGTGCCTCCATGCTGATATTAGAAATATTGAAGTACTGGTCCAGGGACAGCAGGTAGCTTTGCTCAGGTCCTGATGAACATGTTGTGTCTTTGTCCTCCCACTCATTAAGCCTGTGTTCCCACATGAACCTCAACCCCAAGACGAGTGCTATGTGCATTTCCCAGCCAGGGCCCCTGTGAGCACTCTGCATGGTCCTATATTTTGCGTTTGGAACAACTTGTAACTACTCAAAGAAAAAGACTTTTTATCACTTGTAAAATACCCTACCAACTCCCCACCCCCAACCAAACTTATATCCAAGGAGAGAAACTTTTTCTAATTTGCACAAAGTGCCTGTATAGTTTAGCGGAAACTAGTTTCCACCTCCATTTAGCAATTTTCATTCCTGTTACTCCTCAAGAGCTCGACTCCCAGCTGCCACTCTCTGCAGCTCCATTCATCTCTTTGGATTTCTTGTCCTTGGAAATATAAATCTTTTTAAGCCTGGCTTTGGTTGTAAAGTTTTCTCCTTGGGAATGCTACCTGCCATTCAGATGTGTTTAGAGCAGAGTAGCTCTTCAAAGCATATCCTTGCTACGATCATAATGAATGACATTTGAATTCTCTCATAATTCCTCTTGAAAGCAATACTCCCACCTTCTCTGATTCGATGTCCTCACCCTCCTCCTTTGTGAAACATCAATTTACCCCACGTGAGAAAGGAGTCTTGACATTCTTGTACTTTTTATTTTGTACATTTAGCTGTCTTTGCTTTAGCCAGATTTTAATAGGGCTTTTTCTAAACCAAGGCGACTACTAGTGTTGCCTGGGAAAGGGTTGGATTCTGGTCCTGTGAAATAGGGAATGGCACCTGAAAATCCAGTTAATTTTATCCAGTTAGTTTTATCCACCAAGCATAACCCAGACTCCTTTCCTCCTAAGTTAACTAGACCAACACCTCTACACAGTGTAAGTATATATTTTCTTCCAAAGAAAACACAAACTTTTCTTTCTTCTTTCTTTCTCTTTTTCTTTCTTTCTTTTCTTTCTTTCTTTCTTTCTTTCTTTCTTTCTTTCTTTCTTTCTTTCTTCCTTCTTTTTTAAAGATTTTATTTATTTATTTGACAGGGAGAGACACAGCGAGAGAGGGAACACAAGCAGGGGGAGCAGGAGAGGGAGAAGCAGGTTTCCCGCTGAGCAGGGAGCCCGACGCAGGGCTCGATCCCAGGACCCCGGGATCATGACCTGAGCCGAAGGCAGATGCTTAATGACTGAGCCACCCAGGTGCCCTAATTTATTTATTTTTAAAACACTAATTTCTTACATGAGGAAAGTCACTGACTCTAATTAGCATTCCTAGTTTCTCTCTTTCACTCTTCCCCACGCCACCCTGCATAGCGTGTGTGTGTGTGTGTGTGTGTGTGTAGAAACAATATTGGCATTATTGTGGCTGAGGGGATATTTCCCTCCTTCAGGGTCTGCTTTCATGCCCAGGCCCTATATCATCCAAGAGTGTCTTGGGCTGACCTCTCTGAGGCCAACGGCATGCTCCTCAAACAACCTTTCTAGTACTTAGGATATTTGATGGCTCAACACCTACTGCCCTCTGTGCATGGTGGTCCATAGCTCTTCCAAACAGCTAAGAAAACCACTGTGAATGTCCATCTCGCCCATCATTCTGCCCTGTAATAAGTCCCATCTTTAAAATTCCTCTAATGTTTTCTTCTCCATTCATTTAGATACTGCTGCGACTCCTATATTCCCCAACTCCTAACAGATATTATTTCAATTGCCTGTTCCAACTAGGCTTAATGCAACATTGAGCTTAATGCAAGCCCAATGCTTGCCTTTTGGGGATATCTGGGAAAGACAGATCAAAGAATTTTCTTAAAAACCTTACTTTTGGTGACCCACATCCGATCTGACTTCTGATGCCTATTATGGAAGACCCTCTGTCCTGACTTGTCCCTTTAGCTTGGCACATGTCAGTGCTGAAAATTGCATTCCCTGTTAGGAAAGAAGGGTCTCCTATTTCAGGACAGAAATAGTCCAGCTTGAACCAGGATAAAATTGTTCTCTGCTAATACCACACTTGGAGCAAGAATATAACTAATTTGACATTTGACACTTTCCACAAATTAGAAATTAATTCCTACAGTCAAGGAAAACCCAACTCTTCACAGGCCAGATTAATAGCTGTCCTGTATATTTATATCAAATTTATTAGTAGTAGGCTCATAATATATTACTTATGACATTGTTATAAAAATAAAAGGAAAGGTGATTGTGTGTATTAGTTTTCTATTGCTATATAACAAATTACCACAAACATAGCAGCTTTAAAAAGATACCCAGTCATTCTCACAGAGTTTGACAGCTCAGAATGCTGTGTGGGGTTGGATGGCTTCTCTGCTGAGGTTCTTGCATGGCTGAAACTGAGATGTCCTCCAAGTTGGGCTCTGATACTAAGGCTATGGAGAATAATTCATGTCCAAGCTCATTCAGGTTTTTGACAGAATCCACATCCTTGTAATATACATCTGAGGTCCCCACTGTCTTGCTGGCTGCCAACTGTGGATCTCTCTCTTCTCCTAGAGACCATTCATAGTCCTTCTTATGTGCCTGCCTTCATCTTCAAACCAGAAACAGAGTATCCCAGTCCTTCTCACTCTTGGAATCTTCCTGACTTCCTTTCCTGCCATCAGCAGGAGGAGGTTCTGCCTTTAAATGGCTCAGGTGATTAGATTAGGTCCACCAAGATAATTCCCTTTGGTATAAAAAATAAAATCTTCATGGGAGTAACATGGGAGAGCAAAGGTTACAAAAGCCATCTTAAAATTCTACCTGACACAGTATGCATTCTGAAAGTGTAAATTCATTGAATACACCCTCTATGTATTATATTCCAGTTCTCATATTAAAGCCTCAGGATTGGAAGATGAATGAGATGATGAAAGAGTGTCACAAACCAAGGATTATGATTAACCAACTCCTGTGGATCTAAAGGTCAAATCAAAAAGATTAAAAATAGTGGCGCTTGGGTGGCTCCGTCACCTGGGCATCTGACTCTTGCTTTCAGTTTAGGTCATGATCTCAGGGTCGTGAGATCAATCCCCACATGGGGCTTCATGCTGGGTGTGGAGCCTGTTTGAGGTTCTCTCTCTCTCTCTTCCCCTCCCCGCTAAAAAAGGATTAAAAATATAAGAGTAGATCCTGTTTTCATTTTCTTTGGATATATACGCCAAAGTGGGATTGGTGGCTCATAGGGTAGATTTGTTTTTAATTTTTTGAGGAAACTCTGTACTATTTTCCATAGTGGCTACACCAACTTATACTCCCTCCAACAATGAAAAAGGGTTCTCTTTTCTCCACATCTACGCAAACACTCATTACCTCTTATTTTTTTGATGATAGTCAATCATAACAGGTATAAGGTGTGAGGTGATAGCTGCACCCTTATATTCATTGCAGCATTATTCACAATAGCGAAGATATGGAACAATGTAAATGTCCATCAATGGATAAATGGACATAGAAGATTTGGTATGTGTATAAAATGGAATATTATTTAGCCATATAAAGGACATTCTGTCATTTGCAACAATGTGGATGGACCTTGAGAGCCTTATGCTAAGTAAAATAGACAAACAGAAAGACAAGTATTGCATGATATCACTTATAGGTAGAATATAAAAATGCCAAACTCATAGAAACAGAGACTAGAATGGTGGCTACCAGGAGCTGGGGTGCAGGGAAATAGGAAGATGTTAATCAAAGAGTACAAACTTCCAGTTATAAGATAAATAAGTTCTAAGGGTCTAATATACAGCATGGGGACTATAGTTAACAATATGTATTATATACTTGGAAGTTGTTAAGAAGGTAGAGCTTAAATGTTCTCAACACAAAAAAGAAATGATGATTATGTAACATGCTACAGCTGTTAGCTAATGCTACGGCAGTAATCATTTTGCAATATATATCAAATCAACTCAGTTGTATAATTAAACTTATATAACATTATATGTCAATTACATCTCAATAAAGCTGGGAAGAATTAAAAAATAATAGATTAGTAAAATATGGATGTATTATCAAAGGTCTTTAGCCTAAAGAGAGAAAGAGAATGTAAATAGTGGCAATGTAATAGCATTTGCAGGTGCCATGATAGTATTAAGTGCTGGATTCTCGGGAGCTTAAAAGAGGAGTAGTCCAACTGGGTATTTACCCCGAAGATACAAATGTAGGGATCGAAGGGGTACGTGCACCCCGATGTTTATAGCAGCAATGTCCACAATAGCCAAACTATGGAAAGAGCCAAGATGTCCATCGACAGATGAATGGATAAAGAAGATGTGGTATATATACATATACAATGGAATATTATGCAGCCATCAAAAGGAATGAAATCTTGCCATTTGCAATGATGTGGATGGAACAAGAGGGTATTATGCTAAGTGAAATAAGTCAATCAGAGAAAGACATGTATCATATGACCTCACTGATATGAGGAATTCTTAATCTCAGGAAACAAACTGAGGGTTGCTGGAGTGGTGGGGGGTAGGAGGGATGGGGTGGCTGGGTGATAGACATTGGGGAGGGTATGTGCTATGGTGAGCGCTGTGAATTGTGTAAGACTGTTGAATCACAGACCTGTACCTCTGAAATAAATAATACATTATATGTTAAAAAAAAAGAAGAAGAAGAAGGTAGCAGGAGGGGAAGAATGAAGGGGGGGAAATCGGAGGGGGAGATGAACCATGAGAGACGATGGACTCTGAAAAACAAACTGAGGGTTCTAGAGGGGAGGGGGGTGGGGCGATGGGTTAGCCTGGTGATGGGTATTAAGGAGGGCACGTTCTGCATGGAGCACTAGGTGTTATACGCAAACAATGAATCATGGAGCACTACATCAAAAACTAATGATGTAATGTATGGTGATTAACATAATAATAAAAAAAGGAGTGGTCCATTCTACCAAGGAACTGGTAAAGCATCAAAAGTTTCCCAAAGAAGACCACACACAGCTGATTTTGAATGACAAGTAAGTCATTATGAAGTTTGCAAAGTAGCAAGGACATTCTATGACAGGAAATCTGCATAAGCAAGTCAGAGGTATATATTGACCTGTTTGCAGAAACTAATGAGCCATACAAAGGAAGTGAAGATGATATAATAATTTACTCACATTGCTGTTGGAGCCTCCATGAATCATAACCCACACTCTGATAAAGAACAATGATGTAGATAGGAGGTCATTTACTGGCATGGCATTTCTTGTCTCAAGATCCATTAGTGGCCTAATGTTTCTTTTTTTTTTTTTCCTATTTTTTAATTGTTATGTTAATCCCCATACATTACATCATTAGTTTTAGATGTAGTGTTCCATGATTCATTGTTTGTGCATAACACCCAGTGCTCCATGCAGATCGTGCCCTCTTTAATACCCATCACCAGGCTAACCCATCCTCCCCCCCTCCCCTCGAGAACCCTCAGTTTGTTTTTCAGAGTCCATCAGCTGTCATGGTTCGTCTAACCCTCCGATTTCCCCCCCTTCATTCGTCGCCTCCTGCTATCTTCTTCTTTTTTTTTTTTTCTTAACATATATTGCATTATTTGTTTCATAGGTACAGATCTGAGATTCAACAGTCTTGCACAATTCACAGCGCTTACCAGAACACATACCCTCCCCAGTGTCTATCACCCAGTCAGCCCATCCCTCCCACCCCCACCACTCCAGCAACCCTCAGTTTGTTTCCTGAGATTAAGAATTCCTCATATCAGTGAGGTCATATGATACATGTATTTCTCTGATTGACTTATTTCGCTCAGCACCTAATGTTTCTTTTAATAGCAATTCTAAACTCTTTTTTGTTAAAAAAAAAACAAGATATTTAATAATAACCCTGTTGTATTTACCCAAATCAGAACATTTAGAATTTTTATCTGTTTAAAACAATATCCCATTTTCTAATTGGTGTAATTTTCTGTTCCATGAAGACCTGTTTCCCCACATCATCTTACAGCCTCTCAAGTTTTCTCTGTCTTAAAGTACCTGTCTGCTCACCTCTTCTTACTCAACTTCTGCTCTTTATGGTGTAATTCAAATTTCTACTCTCTGAAGCCTTCCTAGTCTTCACTGATTTTGCCATTTTTCAAAATTTTCTCTCCATGAAATTTCTATTGGACATAATTAGCACTTAAATAGATTATCTTCCTTTTAAAGATTTTATTTTTAGAGCAATTTTAGATTCTCAGCAAAACTGAAGAGCAGGTACAGAGAGAGCCCACACACCACCTCCCCTACACACGCACAGCCTCCCTCACCATTAGCGTGCCCCAACAGAGTGGTACATTTACAAGCAATAAACCTACATAGACATACCATTATTACCCAAAGTCTACAGTTTACATTAGGATTCACTTTTAGTGTTTTACATTGTGTGGGTCTCGACAAATGTATAAGGCCATTTATCTACCATGTATCATACAGAATAATTTCACTGCCCTGAAAATCCTCTGTGCTCTACTTATCCATCCCATCCTCCCCCCAACTCCTGCCAATCACTGATCTTTTTACTGACTCTGGCCTTTTCTTTTCCTTCTTTGTTATTTTATTTGTATAATATATGCCTCTCTGGGGCGCCTGGGTGGCTCAGTCAGTTAAGTGTCTGCCTTCCGCTCAGGTCTGATCTCAGGGTCCTGGGATCAAGCCCCACCTGTGCTTCTCCCTCTCCTCCCCACCTGTGCTCTCTGTCTCTCTCTCTCTCTCAAATAAATCGTTAAAATCTTTAAATATATATATGTATATGCCTCTCTAACTTGATGACAAAATTGATTAATTTGATCTTCGCTCAAAACAATAAATATGTTACTCGAGTGTCAGATTTAGGATTCCAGAAGCCTTCAGGCTTCACAAAGCCATCCTGCCCTTAAAATGTACATAAAAGGATCTGAACTCTCAATCCACAATTGATGGTATAATTTGGGTATTTATATTTACCCTTATGGCATTTAGCTCCAATATCCAGTTTCAACAGAATTACTAATCCTGTCTCTATCTTTAGTATGCATTGTCTGTTTTCCATAAAACGTCACCCTCAAACTGGATACCACACTAATCTATTTATTTTATGGAGTATCACAGCAAGTTTTTTAGAGATTTTTATTTATTTATTTATTTGACAGAGAGAGAGAGAGCACAAGCAGGGGGAGCAGCAGGGTTAGAGGGAGAAGCAGGCTCTCCACTGAGCAGGGAGCCCGATGCAGGGCTTGATCCCAGGACCCTGGGATCACGACCTGAGTTGAAGGCAGACACTTAGCTGACTGAGCCACCCAGATGCCCTTGTGTTGATTTGTTTTTAATTCTGGATAAATGGAGAAGATATTACATTTATAAATTATCATCCCCAAATTAGATATTAGTAACACAAATTTTTCAAGTCATTGCTACTAAAGATTATCCCACTTGCAGTTCCACATTCCCACTGTCTTTCTAAATCCTTTTTGGCTCTCCACCCACAGGCCTTTTTAAATAGCATCTGGCATTGTCCCTTATTATTCAGAGTACATCAGTTCTTTCTGGCGTCGCACCCTCCTCATCTTGTGGGCAGCCCAGAGACATACACCAAACAAGCTCTGTTACCTGTGTTTATTTCAGCCAGCAGAGCCCTCTGCCCCGTGCGAGCTCACCAAATCCTCCCAACATAAAAATTACTGCTTTGCTGCACCTTTGGTCAGGTCACATTCTTAGACAGGGCCTCTCCAATTTATCCTGTGTGAGCAAAAGGGAGGTAGCGTAAGGATTTATGATCCTCTAGGCGAAAGAATAATGGAGGGACTGCTCTTCCAATTACATTTATTAATTAAATTAAAGGTGAGCTTTGCCCCTACAGAAATGTGAGATTCTAAAACTCATGATGAGGACAGTTCCTTCAGTGTGGGCTGAATTCTTTTCTCTTGAATTCTTCATTTACTGGAGCTCCAACTCTCACTGTTGCCAACAGGAATTTTTGCCATACAAAGATAGGAATGTGGTCCTGGGAATTTAATTATTCCTAAAACAGAATTCCTGTTTTATTGAATATAAATAGGTATGCTTAGTTATGTTAGAGATTTTATAGTACTTAAATACCAATAATTACTCAAACAGATTTATTGAAGTTTAATGGCAATGTTAATAATAATGTCGGTATGTTTTATATGCAATACTTGTTACACCTCATTAAACAGGTTGGTAAATGATCCATTGCTGTTTAATTAACATGCAATGACTGTGTTATTAAATCTTAAACTGTAAATTAAATCCTGATTTGAAACACTTAAATTTAAAGTGTGATTGAAAACTTCTTTGGGCATGAGCCCCCAGAGTCCATTTTATTTTCCATGGTTCCTTCCTACCCTACTCTACTCCTATCCCACATCATACTTTGGAATTGGAAAGTGGACTGCACTTAATTTGTGTGGCTGAATTTTTTTGAATGGAGAGAGGCATGCCTTTCTAGTAGCTGAGCAAATTGTGAATGGAAAATAAATTTTATAAAGTCGATCCAATTTCTTACATATGGAAGATTACTTCTTTTTTTAAATTAAATTAAATTTAATTTTTTATTTATTTTTTTATTATGTTATGTTAATCACCATACATTACATCATTAGTTTTTGATGTAGTGTTCCATGATTCATTGTTTGCGTATTAACACCCAGTGCTCCATTCAATACGTGCCCTATTTAATACCCATCACCAGGCTAACCCATCCCCCCACCCCCTCCCCTCTAGAACCCTCAGTTTGTTTCTCAGAGTCCATAGTCTCTCATGGTTTGTCTCTCCCTCCGATTTCACACCCCCTTTGGAAGATTACTTCTTAAAAAATATATTTAGGAAAAGAAGTAGGCTAAAGTTTTACAATTATTCCCTCATACTTTCATAGTAGGTTATACTGCAAGCTTGGCAAGCTTTATTTGGCTAATTCAGAACTGTTTACTAACTGCAAGATCCATGGTGCACATAGGACTCTTCAATCTTTGCTGAACAAGCTGGCTATAAAAAGAGCAGGTTGAGGTTAAGTGGGCAAGTGTAGTTTCTCTATTTTTAATAGTGAGAATCAAGTCCTGTTAGAGTTTATATGTATTTCAGAAATATACAGAGTGTATGTTGGAGTTTGCTTGATAGTGACCCAGAGAATATCAATATTCTCCAGATGTTGTATAAGTTTTTACATCTTCTTTTGTGTTCTTCCACCTTGTGGAACGCAAAACAGATTCCTTGTGTTAGAATTTATATTCTGTGCATCTTTTCTCCAATGCTAACCTAGAATAGCTTTCAATAATATTTTAGCATTGTATAATACAAACATCCTGAGATTAGGGAAAACTGCAATTTCAAATAACGTCCAATATCTTGGCTAGATAGGGTTGAATTATTTTCCCATAATTCTTTGGATAATATGAATAGTGCTAAAGGTGCATAAATTTTCACTTTGAGTTTTTTAAATATTTTTAAAGATATTCAGTAAAGCTTATTTGACATACCTACATATAAGATTATAGTCCTCTCTTCTGTATCTGTAGATTGAGAGAAAAATCCAGGTATTATAGAATAATAATGGCAACATTTTTTAGAATAGCAAAATAAAACATTCTCATGGAATTTCATAAACATAAAAGTGTTTCCCAAATTTTACCTTCATGAAAGTATTTGTACACATATGCTCCAAAGTGTGTACACTGGAATTAATAGTTTGTCTGGAAAACTTTCTGCACACTCCCTGCCACCGTCACCACCCCACATCTCATCATATCGCTCAGATGAACATCTCTCCTTTCAAAAGTCAGCTCAACACTGAATATTTTTTTTTAAGTAGGCCCTACGCCCAGCATGGGGCTTGAACTCATAGACCCTGAGATCAAGCGTATTATGTTCTACAAACTGAGTCAAACGGGCACCCCAACGTTGAATATTTTTTACAGCTTTCCTGTACTCCTGTAAGGAGTTAGCTTCTTCTTTGGGATTGCTCCCTCTCAAGATACTATACAGCTCTACTGTTGAGTGGTAGCTCAGTAAGAAGTACTGATGTGTTTCCATGGTTGCCTCTCCCTAATTGACTGTAGACACCTTGCAGGCACAACCCATGCCCAGTTGATCTCGAATCATGAGCCCCAGTAGAGTGATGGACACATAGTCAGAGCTCAACATTTTTAGTAAATAAATATTTACCCCTAGGATGCTATGTATGAGCATCCGCAGAGATTACCATTGCTGCATTTCACCTCAATTGTATTTTCCCGTGGTTCTGCTGATGTAAATGTGCACCATCTTTGAGATTCCCTCCATTTTCTCTTTTATCAAAACCTTCTTATAGGGCTGCCACCGGTAATTTTCCATGAGTAGAATTCCGTCAGTCTCTGAGAGGTGTTTAATGTCTCATCAGTCATCGTGGGGCAGGGCTTCCTCCAGGCAAGCTGTGAAGTCAATTCACTCATGCCACACAGGCTCTTAGCATTGTTGTCACTTAATATTTGTGAATTATAGACCGGAAGTATGTACAAAAAAAACACATTATTTCATCAGGAAAAAAATAAATAAAAGTGGTTCAATTAAACTGTGAACCTCAAAAATAGTCTAATATTCAGGTATACATTTCTAAGAAAGCACCCCTTTCTCTATGCATTTCTCCAAGATGAAGAAATTGTTACTATAGAACTTTGTTAATTTGAATTTTCACTCTCATTTTAACTTAAAACTTAAGATAGAATTAAAATATATATTTTCTTATGTAAATGAATAATTGTATTGCATTTATGTATTTACTTGTGTCTTTTCTCTCTCCACCAACGAAGATAAAGTCCTCAAGATTGATTTTTCAATGCGGAAACTGGTCTGCCTAGAATAGCAGCTGCTCAATAAAGACATGTGGAATCCATGAAGATTCAATTTCTTTTTTTATGAATTGTACTTAAATACAAGGCCTCTGCGACAGTTTGCATTTATATGGTATGTTTACATTACTGCTTTTAGTCCTATAATGGCTCTGCATGGTACATAATTCAGACATAATTCATGTAATTGTACACATAAGGTAGTAGATAAATATTAAGAGGCCTGTCCAAATTAACAGGCCAGAGAGTAGCAGAGCTGGTAATAAAGCTAATGTGCTCTTATTTTCAATTCAGGGAAATCTCTATCACACCAAGATAAATAACTGCAAGTTCACTTACATTTGTGAAAATATGATTTGCTCATTTTTAGTGTCCAAATACACAGCTTGGTAAAAAGAACCGAAATCTGACAGACATCTTAAGAAATTCTTCTGCTCTCTCTTTTCTGACCCTCTCTCTGTCTTTGTATTTTTTTTTTCAATTCATTCACATAGATTATATATATAAATACACATACGTACTTTCTTACATTTGGGTATGTTCAGTAGCACTTTTTCTTTATAACTACCTTTCTATTGAAAGGATTTATAGTATCTGAGAAAAGATGAAATAATGATTATATTCTCTCAAAGAGGCATATTCTTATTTGCCAGTGTCCAGAGAGACTTCCACTAGACTCTCCAAGTGAGTACTGTATCTCATGCTAAAAACTCTAAGAGCAGCCACTTCATATAAAATTGAAAGCACCTAACAACCAAGGCTCCTGTATGCAAAGAAGAGAAGCACAAGAGGAGACTGATTAGCATGAGAGCATGAGAAGTTCTGCTGACCTGGTTCTGCATAAAACCAGTGAAAATTACTTAAGAAGTAACAACAACAAAAACTAAAGCTTCTGGAAATGATCCTAAGGGAAAACAATACATGAATAAATATCTATGCATGAAAATCTATGAAAATTTGGTTAGAAAACCAAGAGTCAAATGGGAAGATAAAATATTCAAAGTGATAAAAAATGATCTACCAAGAGTCCTGTATCTAGGAATGTTGGCTTTCAAAAATGAAGGCAAAGTTAAGATAAATATGATAGTCATCTGCTAAAACATATTTTCAAAAATATATAGTGAAGGGGCACCTGGGTGGCTCAGTCAGTTAAGTAACCAACTCTCAGATTATGATTCAAGATCATGAGATTGAGTCCCACTTTGGGCTCTGCACTGGGTGTGGAGCCTGCTTAAGATTCTCTCTCTCTCTCTCTCCTTCTCCCTCTGCCCCTCCCCAGCTCCCAGCACACATGCACTCTCTCGCCCTAAAAAAAGAAAGAAAGTGAAAAACATAATTATAATCACAGACCCAAATGTAAAAGTGCAAAGTTCTAAAACTCCTAGAAAATAACACAGGAGAATTTCTGTATGACCTTGGGTCTGGCACTGACTTTTTAAATACAACATCAAAGTCTTGCTCCCTGAAAGGAATAAGTGATAAGCTAGACTTTATTAGAATTAAAGATTTTGCTCCGTGCAAGACAATCTCAAGAGAACTAGAAGACATGTGACCACTGGGAAAAATATTTGCAAAAGTATATCTCATAAAGTACTGTTATCCAAAATATAAAAAGAATACTTAAAACTCAACAATAAGAAAATTAACAACTTGATTTTAAAATGGGCCAGGGGTGTCTGTATGGCTCAGTCAGTTAAGCGTTTCACTCTTGGTTTTGGCTCAGGTCATGATCTCAGGGTTGTGGGATCAAGCCCCGTGTTAGGCTCGGTGCTGGGTGTAGAGACTGCTTAGGATTCTCTCTCTCTCTCTCCCCTCTGCCCCTCTCCCCCTCTCTAAAATAAAATAAAATAGGCCAAAATTCTGAACAGACACCTCACCAAAGATATATAGATAGCAAATAAGCATATGAAAAAATGTTCAACATCATATCTCACCAGGGAATTGCAAATTAAAACAACAATGAAATACCACTACCCATCTATTAGAATGGCTGAAACCCAAAACAATGGCAATACCAAATGCTGGTGATGATGTGGGACAACAAGAACTGTCATTCATTGCTGGTGGGAATGCAACGTGGTACAGCCACTTTGGAAGACAGTATGGCAGTTCTTACAAAACTAAACATTCTCTTACCATATGATGCAGCAATCATGCTCCTTAATATTTACACAAATGCACTGAAAATATGTCTACACAAAAACCTTCACATGGAAGTTTATAGCAGCTTTTTTCATAATTGCCAAAAGCAAATAAGATGTCCTCTAGTAGGTGAGTGTATGCATAAACTGTGGTACATCCAGACAGTGGAATATTATTCAGTGCTAAAATGAAATGAGCCATCAAGCCATGAAAAGACACGGAAGAACCTTAAATGAATACTGCCAGATGAAAGAAGCAAATCTGAAAAGGCTAAAAAATTTTATGACATTCTGGAAAAGAGCAATGGAGACAGTAAAAGGATCAGTAGTTGCCACAGGTTAGGAGGGAGGGAAGGATGAATTCCAGGGCAGTGAAACTATTCTGTATCCTACCACAGGGGATTACTACAATAGTGGATACTATAATACATTAATATATACTTGTCCAAACCCATAGAATGTACAACACTAAGAGTGAACCCTAATGTAAACTATGGACTTTGAGTGTCCATGTACCTTCGTCAATTTTAACAAATGTATCACTCCAGTAGGGGATGTTGATAATGGGGGAGGCTGTGTATGTGTGAGGGCAGGGGATATCTGGGGTACGTCTGTTACTTATGCTCAATTTTGTAGTGAACCCAAAACGGCTCTAAGAAAAATTAAATCTATTAAAAATCATTAAAGAAATTAAAATGTTAAGAAGAGAGAGAAACTTTATACAAATAAATAAATTTCCCTCCACAAATTTTTAATAAAACATTTAGTGTTTGGATGCCTGGGTGGCTCAATCAGTTAAACAGCTGACTTCTGCTCAGATCATGACCCCAGGGTCTGGGATTGAGCCTCACTTCTGGCTCCCCACTCAGCAGGGAGTCGGCTTCTCCTTCTGCTCCTCCCCCTGCTCATGCTCTCTCTCTCAGTAAATAAATAAAATCTTAACAACAACAACAACAACACATTAATCGTTAAATATATGCATGGCATTCTGCTTTTTGTGTTAGGGACTCAAGTTGAAACACAGGTGAGTTGTATCTACAAGATGCTCACATTCTCTTTGGCCAGATGAAATACATACACACAGAATAATTTTTGCAGGCCATGTAATGGTGACTACCATAAGGAAGATTTAAATGAAGTTTAATGGACCTTCAAAAGGAGTACTTACCTCTTTCAGGGAAAGTTCTTTGAGGCAGGTGGCATTATCACTACTCTTTGAAAGAAGGAAGGACTCTGGAATATATATAAATGTCGAAGGTCTTTCCTGGTGGAAGGAACTGCAAAAGTAAAGGCATGTGGTTTAGACAGTGGAGGTTTAAGAACATATGTAAACCAAAATCAAGGATTTAATTCCCGAGAGAAAGCTTGGACACGTAAAATCGAGGGGGGAAGACTGGAGTAGCCAATCAGCTGTGCACGTGAGGCAGTGATGAACAGGCTAATCCCAGACGGGAGGAGGGAGACTTCTTCACCTGAGACAAGAAGAGGATGGATAAATACTTGAAGTAAATGGAGGTTGAAGAAAGAGAATTCAGATATATTTAAATAACTTATTTCACTAAACTTCATAAAGCAACATGTTTGGCAAGGGATCAGAGTGGTCTGGATACAGTTTAAGGCTTGAGATCAAGAGGAGCTTCAAAGAATGTACAGGAAATAATGTGACAAATACCCTATCAGAGATCAGTTGAAGAGGCAAGGCTATCATGTACAGTTGAGCATGTTGTGGCTGCAAAATGGTGCCCGGATGAGAAGGCAAAGTGGGGGCTGGACACGCTGCCTCAGCCTGTGTCCACTCCAAGGAGTGCCTTTCTTTAACTCACGCAAAAGTTCCAAATGGGCCAGTAGTGACCCTGAAGAAGATCTAAAATGAAACTGATGTTTAGGTTTTATTAAACACCTATACTCTTAAGTGAACCTAGAGTACTTGGCTTAAGAGAAATAAGTGTCTTTGTGTTAAAAAGTAACCAAAAATTTAAAGTGGGCGTCCTTTAAGTTCCATTAGCCCTGCGGGACCCCTGAGGGGCGAAGCTGGTTAAGGGACAGACTCTTGATTTGGGCTCAGGTCCTGATCTCAGGATCATGAGATCGAGCCCTGGGTCTGGCTCTGTGCTCAGCATGGAGTGTGCTTGAGATTCTCTCTCTCTCTCCCTCTGCCCCTCCCATTTGTGCACTCTCTTTCTCTGTGTCTCTCTCTAAAATAAATAAATAAATCTTAAAAAAAAAAGAAGTCCCGCTAGCCCTGGAACTAGAGTGCAGTAAGGCATTTCAGAATCATGATGTCTAAATTCTGTAGTGCAAGCAGCAGTCACTTTCAGAAAGTAGGATTTCCTTCCACCTTAGTTATGTTGGCAACATTCCCAAAGCTATTGAGCAGTCTAAATAATTTGCCAATATATTTACAGCGTGGATTTAATTAGATAAATTTTCACTTTAGCCAAATGGCTTTTCTCAATCACAGCTTGGTTTGGACTTCCTATCTTGAAAACATAGCTGGTGTTTTCTGGAAATTCTTAATGACCGGTCTGGTAGGCGAATTCTAAATAAAAGACATTCTTCAGATCTTATTTTAGGTAAATTGTCTCTTTCAGGAGTAATTCAAGTAGTTGAAAGTTAAAGGCAGTATCGTATTTAGATGGACATAATTTCAATACTGAGGGCAGCACTCAACCATCTAGTTTATAATACCTATGCCTCAGTCAGAGACGAGCACAATCAATCTTAGCCCACTGCACTGGGGATATAGAGAGATTATGCAAATATGAGAAAAGGAAGAGAATATCTTGCCCTTTTTACAACACTCTTTGTTACTATTAAATGTCAAACTATACACAATGTACTATTTCACTTCCGAATTTCAGAATTCCCAGACTAATAAAGAAGCTTAAGTAGTTTAAAATGATTATAGCCTCAAAGGCATTTAGGTAGGCTGCAGAAATCATGCCTTCCCACCTCTCCCTGGCCTGCCTTGGTGGGTGCTGCAGGGAATAAACCTAATAGAGACAATGCAGAACAGCATGGAGTACCAAATGATCCCATCAAATTGATTTTCAACTGGTGCCAATCAACTGAAATGAATGCACTTTTTAGTCTGGAATAGTTTCTCTCTTGCATATTGAGACAATTGATTTGATGCAATTGGTGATTATTCTCTCTGTGTCTGCCATCCAGTATAAATAGACTTATCACTTCTATTTGGTGATGAACAAATAGCCTTGGCCTGTGCGTGTAACCTACGTATCACCCATCACAGTTTCTGGGCTGTTACAGGTACGGAAGTAGGGGGCTTTGTCTATTTAAAGAAATCCTCAAAGTAAATGCTCAATATAAATCCCAAGTATTATTCTCTTTAGAAAGAAGTGTTTCTTAAAAAAAGGTGGTTTTATAGAATTTGGCTTCCCTAATTTTCATAGCAGTTCTGAGAATATAGTTCCCTTCTCTTCAGCTACACTGACTTCAGAACTTCTTTTCTAATTACTCAATAAAGAGGCAGTTTCTTTTATTTTTCCAATTTTTATATCTCTAGGTTTTTCCATAATTACAGGCACAGATATCCAATTTGTTCTACCCCTTACTACTAAATTAATTAGTTATCTTTTCATAAAACTAATGTCACCTCAACTTTGTGGCTTTTTTTTCCACCAAAAATCTCTGACAATAATTTCTGTTGTATCACAAAATATTTCCTTAAAAAAGTCAATGAAGTTATAAAGAAAAAATTAAATGCTATTATGCTGCCCCATTCTCTCTTCCACTGTCCCAAATCACTCTTCTGGCTGCAAAACTGTCAGGCACAGCATGACACCTGCTAAAAATGAGTTCGACCCAGCGTCTTGTCAGATGTAGCCCATGTTTTGTGCTCTCTGATCTTCTAAAAAGAACAAACAAACCCTGAGCGTAGGCAGTTACTTAGATGGTTCTAGGGAAGCTGTCATTTCCATGGTAGCTTTTTTCTCTACTGCAGAGAGAGGCTGAGACTAAACACTCCTGGAAGAAAAGAGAAAAATGAAATAGCATCACTAGCATGTGGATGAATATCAAGCAGAAGAAGATACTGGGCCACAAAGCAAAGATGACTGTAGGTGCAAATACAAAATGGGAAGAGAATATTTGAGTGTTTTAGTGAATATTCAGCATGAAGATGATGTGGGTAGCGTAATGTCCAGAAATGTTTCATTAGTGAAAATCATACTTAATGCTGTTTAGCTCTCTGGTTATAAAATGTTTAAATATTTGCCTAAACTACCCTCTCTGGTCTATAGAAATTATGGAGACACAACCAAAATATGTGTGTAAATGTGTGTTTGTGTGTGTATAAATGACTCTAACATTCATTATATTGAAGGGAACAAAATGCTTAAAGTGTTGAACAATACATAAGAATCTATTTTCTACAAAATACTTGAGCACAGTGATACAAAAATACAAGTACGCTCAGAGCAACATTGCTAGTGGTAGAGGAAAAAAAGAAAAGCAATTGAGAGAGAAGAATTATACAATATCCACAAATGGAAAACTGTGCAGCCATTACAATAACTGAATTAGATTCTAACTTAGAAAAATATCCACTGCATATTGTTAAATGAAATAGCAAGCCTCAGAACAAAACGAAGAATCTGATCCCAATTTGTTTAAAGACCCAAAAGAAATTGTAGTCGAACATGAAAGATGCATATTTATATGCACAGAAAAATTCTCAACGGATAATAAACACAGAACTATTAAGGGAAAGAAGGCAGAGGAGGGCATACCCTTTTACTATATACACTTACATATTATTCGAATTTGTTAAAGCCAACATGTTTTTCTTGTTTAACTAAAACAAAAAGATTAAAAGAAAAGTGTGAACTGCGGAGTAAGTGCGTTTTTAGATAGTCCAGAGGGGAAGGAAAAGTGTCAGACTTCCAAATAGACCCTTCCATTTATATTTCAGTACCTCTGGCTGTTTTTTAAAGGTCATAAATATCTGTAGTTGGTGACTACAGAGTGACCTATTTATCCTTTCCCTTGGCTTTGAAGTCAAGAAATATGTGTGTGCCCCTCTCCACATGCCTCCTTTCTGCACCCCTGTTTTCCACGTGGTCTGTTGTTACAACATCTTGGAATCAGCATAATAAAACCCCAACTGCTGTCTCTTGACTTCCAATTCTGTGATTAAAAGGGAGTTCAATTACAGTGCAGAGGGGTATGCAAGGTGTATGGGTATGGAGCAGTGAGTTCAGATGTGGCACAGAGAGTTCTGGCAAAGTGTGGCTCCAAAGCAGACAAAAGCAGCAATGTTAAGGGAGTGAGTTTAACGCAAAGAGACATGGGAAAGACACTTACTCATTTAATTTCTATTGAAGAGGCAATCGCATGTTAGGAGAGAAAGGGAAGGTTTAAAGTATAACTGTAGAAAATTAGTTTCTGGACACCTTCAGAGACTCATAAATATTTGGGTTCTCCCCCATCACCACCCCAAAATTTCCTAAATCACAAACAGTGCAGGCATCCCCAGTGACAAGAAAGCAGGGCAGTGACAGATGCTAGCTGTCACGTAGATACACAGAGAGAAACGGTCAGGCACACCGTTTAATGTTCTTCATTAAAAAGCATGTTACACGAAAGGGAGTCCATAGTAAGGGGAGCAAACTTTTAAACACATGTTGGTTTGACTTACATGCCAGAGCAGCTACTGTCTTTATAATCAACGTGTACAGAGTTGCAAAAGCATCCACGTGGCATTTTCAAATATGTTTTGCAACTTTTTCCATGTGGTTGGCAGGTTCTAGCAAAGCATAAATTAACTACCCATGTGTTTGTCATCCCATTACATATTGCAGCCATATGATGATAAGAAACAAGCGAATACTTTCCTCACTATTTTCAGAAGGATTATATCCAACCTTTGGATACAGAAAAACATTAAAATGCACATAGTGATAGCACTGAGATAGCTATACTGTGGTATTAAAAAAAATTATGTCTCAGGTGAACTAATCCCTGTACAGCAAATATGTGTCCACTTCTTTCTATCATCACTGCCAATACTGCATTTGGGCATTCCTACTACTACCACTTAAAATGTTGGAATAACTATCTGATTCATCCCCCTATGTCCAGTTTCTCCTTGACCCAGAATGTCTTATGTCTACCACTGCCAGACTAATCTTTCTTATGCCTAGTTTTTACAGAGTTCTGAAGTCTTCCATGCCTTGCTCATGCCTAATGAATTTAAGAATAAACTCCACAGCCTTCCACTCGACGCTTTTTGTCACAAAGATTCAACTTACCATTTGTGTCTTTGTTGTTTTATACCTTCTACCTGAAATCCGGATAGCCTTTCCCCACCATTGCCTTTTGAAGTTCAACCACTTCTTTTTTTTTTTTCTTTTTAAATTTTTATCTTTAATTGAAGTCGAATTGACATACAATATTAGTTTCAGATGTAAAACATAGTGATTCAACAATTCTATGCCACAACTTTAATTACCATCTGTCACCACACAAAGTTTTTATATTATAATCTCTATATTTTCCATCCTCAT
The DNA here is from genome assembly GCF_964656455.1 of Halichoerus grypus. Taxonomy (NCBI): domain Eukaryota; kingdom Metazoa; phylum Chordata; class Mammalia; order Carnivora; family Phocidae; genus Halichoerus; species Halichoerus grypus. The sequence continues at coordinate 132,467,999 of NC_135719.1, read as the reverse complement.
GACTTATTTATCTTAGAACTGGAATTTTGTACCTTTTAATCCCTTTCACCTATTTTGCCCATCCCCTCACCCCTGTCCCCTCTGGCAACCACCAGTTATTTGTATTTATGAGTCTGTTTCTGTATTTTCTATTTGCTTGCTTGTTCTGTTTTTAGATTCCACATATATGTGAAATCATATCTATTTTTCTTTCTCTGATTTATTTCACTCAACATAATGCCCTCTAGGTCTGTCCATGTTGTCACAAATGGTAAGATTTCATTCTTTTTTTATGGCTGATTTGCAGAAAGCCCAGGATTTCACTGTGGAGTAAGATACTGAACTGAGTCTTAATCTTCTACTATCAGTTGTCTGAAATGGAAATAAATATCTACATTTTGAGAAAGAGCACCAGGAACATAGTGGTTGATAAATAATTGACAACTGTCTCATTTTTCCACCAATGACCATTAAATGACAGATTCTACCTTTATATTTTAATTTCCATTTTCTTACTATTATGTTCTTTCCAGATCTCCCACTTGCTCTCTAACATAGACTAAATGCTTTTCAGGAATAAGGAAATAGGAACAGCTTCTGTCTGTTAGTGCATCTGTTGTAGTTAAACAGTGCTAGGATTTGGAAGCAGATCATTCAGATTTCAGTCTTATCTCCTATGACCCTTACGAATCCTACTCAAAATCTCTGCCTTCAGTTTCCTCAGACATAATATAGACAGTATCTGACATAGCTTGCAGGGCTCTTAGTAACTCAACAGATGTAATATATGTAAAATGCCTGGCACAGTGTGAGTGGTCAATGGATATTTGTTGAAAATAACTAACTGGCAGGTACAGGTGATTATCTGTGTTACTCTGCATTTCTATGTAAACTGCAATCAACACAGACCATAGTGAACAAAATGAGTGCAATTTAATGAAAAAATAACTAAACTTGTACCTGAAATGTTCTTACTTTTAAAGATCCTTCTGGTATTGTTGCCAATGTTTCTTCCAGCAAAATCCTTAATTCCTATTTCTTAATTTGCTCATCTCTTAATCAAGGGGGTTCCATTAAATTGTCTCTAAGATCTCATAAGGCATTCTTCAGTCATACTTTTAAAAAATGTATACCCTAAAAACAAAACAACAACAACAAAATGTCTACCATGCCTAACTCCAGAAAGGAAAAGCATCCATCCCAATTTCTTGGTCACTCTTATTTGAATCAGTCAGAATATGCCAAGTTATGTTATGGAAACAAGCCCAAATCATAGTGGTCTATAACCACAAAGGTGAGTGTCCCCCACAGGACCTGACCAATAAGAGTATGCAGCAGTAGTCATTGTGGGTGCTGGGTTGGGAGGGTGGATACATTGCTACATATCAATTAAAGAAATAAAAAACCTCAGGATCTCTCTCCCTTTCTCACTCTTTAAACAGTTTCCTAGGTTTATTAATTACATTTCAACATATCCAAAGAATAATTAAAATTCAGCAGTGATCTATCATTTTCTATCTCTAAGCTGCAGCAGGTAAATTTCCACTGGGAAAAGCTAGGGTCATGTAAGGTACCAAGGGGATTTTTTTTTTCCTGTTTTGATTATTCTGGGAAAGAAGATTAGTGGGGGAGAAGCATAAAGCCAAACCTGTTCAAATTAATCCAGAAATATACAATATGCCAAATATAAAAGGCCAAGAGATTTCTATTTCTAGAATATATGTAGCTGGTTAATTTATAAGTTAGGTTTCTCTTAAAGCCTTGGTGATTTTATTAGGCTATATCCACTAAGGAAATTAAACATTTCAACTTTGCCTTGTGCATTCAACAATCAGGGTCCATTCAGTTGCATTTTTTTTTTTAAATTTAGGCCATTTTATCATTGGTAGTCAACAGACTCAAATATTTAGACCTCTATCTGTCATTATCCAAAGATAATGAAAAAAAAACCCATATAATTGTAGCCTCCTATTTAAGAACCTTTATCTATGATTGAGGCACCATTCAAGTATAAGTCACTTCTTGAATTGTGGCTAAGCTTTAGAATCTCCTTTTAGTCTAAGTCAAGAATGTCAATTTATGAGCTTATTGAGGAAAAATCAACGCTTAGAACATACCTGAAATTTACAAAGGGTCAATCCTCATTAATGTAATTTGCAATAAGAGCTAAGCAGAATAAATAACACACATTTTAATTGGGAATCTCTATTAGTAAAATAGTCTGTGCACAACAGCCCCTAATTGGCACAGTTTTCTTTATGTGTTCCATGTCTAAAAGGCCTATAGCAGAAAGAACGGGTGGTAACAGGAATTGTTTTAACAGCAGTACAAAGAACTAAGGAAAAATCAGACCCATCTAAAGAGTGAACTATTCATATAAAATTAGGGCTTCCTTAGTTTTATGACAGTAATATATCTTCTTAAAGTTTCCCTACCCCTCAGGAATGATTAGAGGGCTTTTAACTTATTTTTAAAGCCTACACACACTATGATACCACATATTTTCTTAAATCCCTATCTCTTCTGCATCAGCTAATAAGCATGCCACAGAAAGGATACTTTCTTTGGCTTTAGATTTGAAGGAAGTATGTTGGTAAAGAATGAAGGGAGTTGTTCTTTTTTAAGTTTTGATTAGTTGAAGTAAGTTTTAGTTTATTAATTAACAAAAATGGAAATAAAAGTGCATTAGATTGTCTACAACAAAATGATCAGGACATATTCCCCTGGATGAAGTCAAAGTAAATGTAAATAATAATATTTCACTTATTAAGCAGTTCAAGTGTCCTACAGTTATTCTCATAAGTATGTAATGAATATATTTATTACCGAAAATCAGAGAGGAAAAAAAGAGAATCCCGCAATGCAGAGAGTTGTGATTTAGATATCAAATATTCCTCTGGTTCTATTCAAGGACCAAAAACAAATCATAGTGCTGTTATTGAAAGATATATTTTTTTAATCTCCCTTTTATTGGCTACCTGAGACATTCTAGACAAGTCAGAAAAAGTCTTGATGGACCAACTTGTCAATAGACATAATAGAGCCATTTTAATGTCAGTCACCTTGGCAAGAGGAACTTGGAATCAGAAAATGTACTGACAATTGTAATGTAGTTTCCAGTGTGTGCTTCCCAGAACCTTCACCGATGTTAAAATAACTTATTTTCTTAATAAGAAGAGAGCCAGAATATAAGAGAGGGATACAGTCAGAGGCAGACCAGAAGAGAGAAGAAGCGACAAAGAGAAACTACAGAGGCAAAGAAATGTGTATAGACTATGTATCAGCTCCACACCTGTGTAAATTCACAAGGGTTCCATGAACTCAAAATGCTCTTCAGCCTTGACCCAAAGCAAAAGAATATTACTTTAGCGACTATCACCCAAGTGCACAATCCTTTTAAAAATAGATCCTTTGTGAATTGTATTAATCACCATGTATGGAACCTTTCAGTCTGAAAGGTAAATTTCAAGGTGTTGAAGCAACGTCAGTATGGAGGGTGTTGCTTTTGGAAGAAAGCTGTCAGGTCTTTCAAGGGTGCTGTCAAGTACAAGTTGTCAATATGAATAAGAGACTTTAGGGGCACTTATAAGAGGGAGTGTGAGGGTAAATGGTTGACGAGGAAACATGGGGTAAAATTGCCGGGAACCCTCTCTATTTTTTTTTAATTAGAAATTCCATCTAGCAGTTTCTAGTCCACAGGGATTCTGAGGCCAAATCTAGAGGAATGTGTTTACAGAACGACTGAAATCTGTAGGGTCAGGACCATAGCAACATCAATAATTAAAAACCAGTTTGACTTAAAATTAGTGTCATTAATTGTGTTTTAAAAGTTAACATCTTCTGAGAATTTCTCACCCTCAGAGTTTCCCTCCACCCTCCTACTTTGCTAGTTAAAGAGTGGTTAACATATAACTGAAAAGCCAACTGTGCTGGAAACCCAAATGACGGTACTTGTTAGAGGGGAATAAGGCATTTGGCCTGCGCATGGAGAATGCACCGGTCAGACCAGCTCACACCACCCACATGAAGTCTGCAGAGCCACCTCAGTTCATAACTTTCACACCACTCTGTGTTTTGCTTTGGGTTCCCTTCATTCAAAGCCTGTGATCTTTGGAAATGGTTTTGTTTTCCCATGGTCTTAGCCGGGCTTCCTAGAGAGCAGTGCCTGGCAACAGCTCGCCTCCCCGCCTCACTTGAACTCTAACAACAGACCTCTTGTAATGACTCCAGCGCAGGGGTAGGATTAGGATATTCGTCCAAGAGACCTGGCTTTTCTCAGTCTCACACCTTCTGATTTTGAAAAGAAGCAAATTTGTTCATGAGTTTAGAGAAGACATTAATTCTCCTGTTGACCCTTGGGCCCTGACTCTAGAGATAGCAGGGTCATTTTTTAAATATTCAAACCTTCATGTGCTACCAAGATTCCAGCACAGACAGCTAGTTTCATATTTCAACTCACATCTATTCAAAAGGGTCAAAATAACAGTCTTTGTTCTTTGGGGCTGCTATAGCAAAATACCAGAGACTGGGTAGATTATAAATAACAGAAGTTATTTCTCACAGTTCTGGAGGCTGGAAGTCCAAGATCAAGGTGCCAGCATGGTTCGGTGAGGGCCCTCTTCCAGGTCACACACTTCTAGTTGTGTCTTCACATGGTGGAAGGGGTAGGGATTTCTCTGGGGTCTCTTTTATAAAGGCACTAATCCCATTCATGAGGGTTCTCCCCTCATGACTTAAACACCTTCAAAGGCCCCAACTCCTAATACCTTCACTTTTGGGGGTTGGAATTCAGTATATGAATTTTGCAGGGACACATTTGGACCACAGCAACAACATTCCAAATTCAAAGTTGTGTATCTGATAAGGGAACTCAGAAAGTAAAGATTCACCAACCAAATGACCAACCTGGAAACTCTATCAAGCAAGTCATCTTCATATCGACCAGTATGTTCTAAACAACAGGACATATAGGATAGAAGGAATTATTAGCTTCTACAGTGACCACAGATTTCCTTGATCAGATCAGGAATATACTATGACAAGCCACACAAGAGGAGATCAAACATCTCAGTACCGTGTAATCTCTCCAGATAGGCTCGGGAACATCATGAAGGCACACACACAGAGTGCACCTGCCACAATTTCAGGGTACTGGACACTCAAGAAATCCATGAGCTTGAACTGAAGAATCAATGATGGTTAGTGCCAATACAGAGTTTTTGTCATAGTGGAGGTAAGAAAAGCTTTGGTTGGCCCTTTTTTCATTGGGAACATTCTATTTTTCACCACTTTGGTGCTCATCAGTGAAATGACAAATGTTAATGCCTATGGCTCATGCTTGTAATTCTGTATAATCAGTAAAATATCAAATTCAATTCAGGGTAATCTTAGAGAAAAAGTATTTCATTTGTTCTTAAAGTGTCTGCTTTGAAATTTGAAAAATTATGATTGAAATTTTAGTTCATCCCATGAGTAGAATATGAAAATATTTAAATAGCTAAACAATGCATGTAACATATAAAGGATAGTCAAGAATTAGTTCACTCTACCCTTTTTGATAGTAAATACATAACCTAAACCATCTGTGTATGTGTATATGTGTTCTCTTTTATTTTTTATTTTTTTATGTGTTCTCTTTTAATCAGTGTATTTATTCTATGAATTTACCAAGGCCACTCAAATGAATATGTACCGGTAATTCTTTGGGAAAATGACCTATGCACATGAATTAAATTTGAAACAATCTCCATGAACATCTTCATATGTATATGATATGCATATTAATTCTCTGCTCCAGGAAATTGTTCTATATCACAATACTTGATGTGTATACCTTTACTTCCAGACTTTATCAAAGAGAGAAGAATCTCATGCATTTTTCTGAATATTTTACTCAGAAACTAATGTCACTAAGATACATCATGACCAAAGCAAGTAGTTGTTTTCCTCTTCCTTTTACAATTTATGAGAGAGGTTTGGTTGTGTTACTTATATAACATATGTATGTTAAGTAATTGAAATAAGTACTTGAATATGTGTATGTTATCCAAATTTAAAGGATGTTTTCACTTTCAAAGATTCACTTGGTTAAAATCACGTGTTTACACAAGTGTGGTCTGGAGAAGATTGTGTGTGTAGACACATATGTTCTTGGTATGCAATATCATTACAGCCTCCCGATGTTATTTCTAATAGCCTTTATAATGTATAGACCTTATGAAAAGCAGCACTGCCAGATACCTAATTTAGGATGCTGACCTATAAAAATGAATGCTAATTTTTTTTTTTTTTAAGATTTTTATTTATTTATTTGATAGAGACACAGCGAGAGAGGGAACACAATCAGGGGGAGTGGGAGAGAGAGAAGCAGGCTTCCCGCTGAGCGGGGAGCCCGATGTGGGGCTCGATCCCAGGACCCTGGGACCATGACCTGAGCCGAAGGCAGACGCTTAACGACTGAGCCACCCAGGCGCCCCGAATGCTAATTTTTAAGAGCAAAACTTAATAATTAAAAACAAACCTTTTTTTAACAACTATGCTCATTATTTTTTTACTATTGTTTAGAGTTTACTTGCCTCAAAAGTATCATCATTAGCATAAAATATTAAGTCACACTTAAGACAAATATGGAGTGTCAATAAAATTAGGCAATGTGAAAGGACTGTGTGCCATTAAATTAGCACTAAATAGTTATTAAAACTGAATGCTAATATCTGTTTTTAACTTCATGGCAACCAAGTTGAAAATAAAAAAAAACAAATGGGATAAAATGATAGTTATACCATTTAAAAAATATTAAAGGCACATATCTACATAGATGCTTTTAAATGGCAAAATATTCCCCATAAACATTATTTATTTCCTAAATTGAAGTTAAACATATCTACTTTTCTGATCATCAAGTCTATTTCAGTACTAAATTCAAAGAGGAATTTGTTTTGTACCATGTTACATGAGTATTATTAAATAAATTCTACTATGACCCAAAAAATTTGCACAAGATATGGAAATCACTCTTCATCAGATTATCTTTAAATTATTATGGCATAAACTTAAGTATAAAAGAAAACCTTTTATGGATAGACCTCTATTAAAATTTGTACTTCTGTACATATCTAGCATTCAAGCCTAACTGATACACTTTAAATACAAAAGGCATGATGACTAAGTAGAAAGACAGCTTCAGAGTGAAGACTTGTTTCAAACCTAGTTCTGCACTTTACTGCCCATTTTCCATTTCATTTACACTCTGTTTGTTAAAAATGGTGTAACAAACATTGGAAGTAAACGTGATAATGTATGTAAATTACATGACACATGATGCTTATGTGAATGATATATTTTTCCTAAGGAGTCAATACTTTGATTATATAATAATAGCACCTTGAATTTATAAAATAATTTATAACTTAAGCACTTATACGTGCATTAATTTGTAAATTTCAGTATTGTAAGACATGATTATTTTTATCCACCTTTGTTGAGATATCATTCAGATATAATATTTACCCACTTTAAGTATAGAACTGGATGTAATCTGATAATTTTATGCAGTTGAGTAATACCACCATTATCAAAATACAAAATATTTTCATCACCCTAAAAACTTCCCTTAAGTCCCTTTGTAGTCAGTCTTCTCCTATGACTCCTAGTCTCAGGCAACCACTGACATACTTTAGTAATTATACTTCTACACTGTGGAATTATGTACAGTGCTAGGTGAAGGGTACAGCTTCTTTGCCTTATGCTTTTACTCTTAGAGGTTTTCAATTGCTCTAGCACCGTTTGTTGAAAAGACTGTTGTCTCAATGAATTACTCGGGCATTGAATTGAAAATCCATTGTCTTTCTATGAGAAGACATAAAACTACTCCAATGGAGCTATATGTTTGTCTTTATACTAATACCACACCATCTTAACTACTACGGCTTCACAGTAAACCTTGAAAGCAGGTAGTGTGTTTTCCAATCTTTCCTTTTCTTAAATTGTTTTAAAATTGTTTATGCCTTTAGGGGCACCTGGGTGGCTCAGTCGTTAAGTGTCTGCCTTCGGCTCAGGTCATGATCCCGGGGTCCTGGGATCGAGCCCCGCATCGGGCTCCCTGCTCAGCGGGAAGCCTGCTTCTCCCTCTCCCTCTCCCCTTGCTTGTGTTCCCTCTCTCGCTGTGTCTCTCTCAAATAAATAAAATCTTTAAAAAAAAAAAATAAATAAAATTGTTTATGCCTTTAGATAGAAATTTTAGAGTCAACTTGTGAATTTCATGGGGGAAGAAAAGCCTGCTATGATTTTGATTTAGATTACTGTACAGTCACCTACTAATTTTTATCTGTTGAATTTTTCATTGTCATAGAATTCAAAGCTTCTTAGTGATTTCCTCTTTGACATAGGGAATATTTAGAAGTTTGTTATTTATTTTCTAAATATTTCCTAGTATCATTTTATTATTGATTTCTAATTGAATTAATTTTGGTTGGAAAACATTTTCTCCATAATTTCAATATTTTTAAATGTATTAAGAATTTGTTATAGAATAACATACGGCCAATCCTTAAAAACATCACATGCACTTGAAAAAACATGTAGGTTGCCATTTTTGCAGTGGTTATATGTATTTCTAATGAGAAGTCAATTAGTCATCAAATCATTGATTCCATTTATGTGCTTTATGTAATTGGGTCATTTTTCTCTTGCTGATTTCAAGATTTGGCCTTTTTTGTGTGGGAGAGAAAGTTTCAACAATTTGTTGTATGGATGTGCCGAGGCACAATGTTTTTTTGTTTTTCTGCCTTGTTTTTGAGAATATTATATGTGGAATTTCTGTCTTTAATTAAATTGAGGAAACCCTCCCTCAACCATTATTTTTTTATTTTTCCTTTGGTTCATTCTATATTTCCTTTCCTTCTAGGACTCTAAACGACTATTTGATATTATCTAAAAGGTCCTGAGGCTTTGTTAGTTTTTTAATAGTCTTTATTTTTCTGTGTTCTTCATATCAGATAAATTATTTTATCTTCAAGTTCACTGAATCTTTCATTTATCATTTCCATTCAGCTGTTAAATCCATCCAGTAAAATCTTAAGTTCACCGATGGCTTTTTTTTTTAAATTTTATTACGTTATGTTAATCACCATACATTACATCATTAGTTTCTGATGTAGTGTTCCATGATTCATTGTTTGCGTATAACACCCAGTGCTCCTTTCAATACGTGCCCTCTTTAATACCCATCACCAGGCTAATGCATCCTCCCACCCCCCCCCCCAGAACCCTCAGTTTGTTTCTCAGAGTCCATAGTCTCTCATGGTTCATCTCCCCCAACCCCGAGGGTTGTGTTGCTGATCACTGCCCCCTCCGAGATCAGTGCTGCTGATCACTGCCCAGTGTAGCTGTTTTTGGTATTATGCCCCCTTCATTTTACCCTTCCTACTATCTTCTTTTTTTTAACATATAATGTATGATTTGTTTCAGAGGTACAGGTCTTACACAATTCACAGCGCTCACCATAGCACAACCCTCCCCAATGTCTATCACCCAGCCACCCCATCCCTCCCACCCCCCACCACTCCAGCAACCCTCAGTTTGTTTCCTGAGATTAAGAATTCCTCATATCAGTGAGCTCATATGATACATGTCTTTCTCTGATTGACTTATTTCGCTCAGCATAATACCCTCCAGTTCCATCCATGTCGTTGCAAATGGCAATATTTCATTCCTTTTGATGGCTGCATAATAGTCCATTGTATATATATACCACATCTTCTTTTTTTTTTTTTTTTAAAGATTTTATTTATTTATTTGACAGGGAGAGACACAGCAAGAGAGGGAACACAAGCAGGGGGAGTGGGAGAGGGAGAAGCAGGCTCCCCGCGGAGCAGGGAGACCGATGTGGGGCTCAACCCCAGGACCCTGGGATCATGACCTGAGCCAAAGGCAGACGCTTAACGACTGAGCCACCCAGGCGCCCCTATACCACATCTTCTTTATCCATTCATCTGTCAATGGACATCTTGGCTCTTTCCATAGTTCGGCTATTGTGGACATTGCTGCTATGAACATCGGGGTGAACGTACCCCTTCGGGTCCCTATATTTGTATCTTTGGGGTAAATACCCAGTAGTGCAATTGCTGGTGGCTTTTATAGTCCTAGAATATCCACTTGGTTCTTTATATTATACAATATTTCTCTGCTGTCAATATCTTCATTCATGTGAGAATATTTTGCTTTTCTTCTTTGAGGAAAACTATAATAGCCATTTCAAAACTCTGGTCTGCTAGTTCCAACAGCTAGGCCATTCCAGAGTCTGTTTTCCTTTCTCTTGAAAATGGGCTCCATTTTCCCGATTCCTCTTATATATGGGGTAATTTTTAATTGCACTCTGTGCAGAATCTGTCATTTTCTCTGATTAGTGTTGCTTCCCCTACTTCAGCAGGCAATTGTCTTAGATAGACTGGAAATGTAAACTCTGTTCCTTTGGTGGAAGCACATCTCAGTCTTTTGTCTCTGGCTCAGCTGTTTTGAGTCTGTACCATGTACGCATAGTACAGGGCTCCTGGTAGATAGATATGGGATCATCTCTCTGGCTCTGTCCCTCCTAGGGATTCCCTGCTCTCTTCAGTAGCCATAAATCCCTGGTAGCTTCATTTTTTCTGATTTCCTGGGTCAAAATACTGCAGCTGTTCTACCACCAGCAGCACACATTCTGCTAATACCATGATAATTACCCTTGGGCCCGGGCTAAAATCACAGGTTTGAGAATCCTGTTTATATACTTCAATGCAGGTACTCCCACCACAGTCTGTCTGCTGCTGATCACTGCCCGGTGTAGCTGCTTTTTGGTATTATGTCCAGATCTTATCATTGTTTCCTTTAGTGGAAAAGGGGTGGTCAGATAACAACTACTTATGTAATTACCAAAATGTTATTCCCATTTTGTATGTGAGGACACTGGTGTCAAGTCAATTAAGCAAATTTGTATAGTTAACTAGAAATAGCAGTGGAGCTGATTCTAGCTCTTAATATCATGGAAATATATTCTTACAGTGTCGCTCATTTTCATCTGAGAATATACACTTTAAATTAAATGTATACTTATCGATATCCTGAAAATAAGCAGTTACACTAAAAGCCTGTAGTAAATTTTATAGTTACTGATTACATTTAGTTTAGAAACACAAGTGTTTGCACAGTAAGAACTTAACATTTCCAGATCATCAATATGTTCATTCCAACAAACATAAATATCAAGAGAAAAGGGAATTCAATTGTTGTCCTCGGCAGCAATTATTACATTCATATAACAGTTGTAGTAACAGTGAAGCATATGAATAGTTACTAATCAATAAAGACTAATTTCAAAATAATGTTTGCTATATCATAGATGGACCTTGTAATTATTAGAACTGATACATATTTCCAGAGACAGTTGAGTCAGCACAACACACTAAGCTTTATGTTTATAAGAAACTAAGTTGATATAAGTATGGCTTATATATCCAGAAATTTCCATTTGAAGACTAATCCCTAGCCTCATGGTGAGAAATTCTCTTAGGGCCAGTACTAAACCTTTAAATTATTGCTTACCCTAATCTTTTCTTCACTTTCTTCTGTAATCATTATTATGTTGTTGTTGTTGTTATTGTTGTTGTTAGGATTATTAGAATACTAATGGGTGGCCAAACTAATGGGAGGTACTAAATACATCTACTTTATATCCAGAAACAAGGAAATGTTCCTGAATGAACAAGATGGGGATAGCATTCCCTATACTTCTTTGTTGTTTTTCTGGAAGGACTCAAAGCTACTCAGTCATTTTAACTGCAGTTACTGACTGTGATGGAAAGCAATTTGAATAAAATGCATATTCAAAACTATTTACTTAACCTGGAAGGTAGCAGACAGGGTATTTAAAATAAAGCTTCTGGCATAATATGTGATAAGTTTAATGATCATTGTGCTGGAAAACAGGTGTCAGCTTGCTTCCCTTCCATTTCTTTTTACCCCCTCCTCCTCCCTTTCCATCTGCTTTTTTTTTTTTTTTCTTTTCTCCAGCCTCTCCGGTGTGTTTTGATATATGAATAGCAATTTGCTATCTTCAGTTTATGGAGAGGAGATGCCCACAAACATTGGGAATCAAGAATGAAGAAACACCTCCTGTTCCCACTGCCACTCTTTCCTATCTCCTATAATAGGAATGCTCTGCTGTTTTATAGGTAGATGGATGTGCTTTTATGGTGAATGCTAAGGTGGTATTCCCCACAGGTATTCCTCAAGGTTAAAGTGTTGGTAACTAATGGGTATGTATGTATTAAACTTTTCATTTCTGGAAGAAATTTTCCTGAAGGCATGTTACCCCATTAATGTTAGATTTCAATTCTTTCGGTATTAGAGGATACCCTTCAGTTATTCAATTTTAATTTGGGATTTGCCTATACGAGGTCAAATATTTAGATAAAAACAAACAAACAAAGAATAAAAAAGCCCTAGAGAATCATCCAGAAAGTTTCAGGATTAATATGCCAAACACTGTAATACTTTTTCTATTATCTTAGTGCAGACAATTATCACATTACTCCTAAATAATTGGTCTTCTTGACTCTAGTCTTACCCCAAACATGCCATCTTCCATAAATGTTTCAATAACTCTCTTCCATAAACAAAGATCTCATGATGTTACTTAACCAGTCACAAATCTTTAACAACTTTTTATTATACTTAGGACCAAAACAATAATTGAGGACTGATATTTCTGTCTCTAAACTTTGAGCTGCAAGAATGCAGGAAGCATAAATTATTCACTCAATCATTTATTCATTTATGAATGCATAAAACATTTATTGAGGACCAACTATGTGCCAGGCATTGTTTAGATATTGTGAGAGAGAACAGTAAGTGACTATAACGGATAAAAATCCCTGCCTTTATGGAGCAATGAAGGGAGAAATGTAATGAACAAATAAGCAAGTTGACATTATAGCATCTTAGAAGATGATAAAGTATGGAAAAATAAAGCAGAGAAGATGTCCCTGTCGGGGGTGAGGAGCCAGTTCTAAACAGGATGATGAGGGAGTTCTCACTGCTATTTATAAGCAGTCTAAGGAAGTCAGGAAAAAGGCTGTATGTGTATCCTAGGGAGCATCCTCCAGGAAAAAGGGCTCATGGAACCTTCCTGTCACATTCCCAGAGCAGGGAAGAGAGCAACCTTACTGGAACTGAGTAAGAGAGGGAGGGCAGATAAGGTCAGAGGATTAAGTGGGTTAGGAGCTAGGCCAGTGTAAGGTCTTTGGCCCTGACTCTGGGTGAGGCAGGAAGTGATTGGCAGGTTTCCAGCAAAAGGAGGGCATTACAGCTTAAAATGATCACTCTGACTGCTCTTTTGTGAATTAAGTGGAAAGGGGCCAGGGCAAATCAGGGAGGCCTGGAGGTTCCTGAGTTAGTCTAGGTTACAGATTGGTGGACACCTGGAATAAGGTGAAAGCAATGCACAGGAATAGATATGGGTTTTGTGGGGCCCTCTAAAAAAATACAAAATTATTGCTATAAAGTCAGGTATGGAAGTAAATATTTATTTAGAAAAGGTAAAGATATTACCAGTATTAAAAAGCTGACAATGCAGGTATCATAAAAGTCTTGGAATATATAAATTATTATTATTGTTATTGTTATTATTAGCTGCATGATACACTTCTATGTTACTTTTTCCCTACATTGTAGAAGCATTTTTTGAACACCTCCTCATATAATACTTTAGTAGAGAGAATAGAAAGGTAATTCTCTCATTGAAAAAAATCAAAACTTGTTTTTTTGTGGAAGCCAGCTTACATAAAATCTGTCTTTTATTTTTGACAGTGTAGAAAAATAGCTTTTAGTTTCATAATTTCCTCTGCAGTTCTTGCCCTGGCTGTGCCTCATGATGGATGGAAGTCCTCCAAAGCTCTAGTCCTTGAATTTCCCTTCTTTGACCCCTGGAGAAAGCCACTGCCTCAAACGCTGGTCCAGGTTGGCCTAATCTTTATCTCCCGGGGTTCCTCCCCCCTTCTCACCATTGCTACCACTGGGCTGGTCCGGGGGCGGGGGGGGGGGGGGCGGGATGGATAAGCCTCGGTTATAATGTTGATCCAGTAGATAGAAGAACCATGATGCCTTCAGATTCTTCCCCTTGGTGTGAATGGTAGGGCCCAGATACTGGTCAAGGTCAACCAGGAGCAAGTGTCGCTCTGGACTTGGTGGTTATAGAAAGGAGTGCTACCAGCATGGTGCCCCCTACTGCCAGCCTCAGGTCCACCACTGGCATGTATGATAGGGCTCAAGGCACTTTGTGCCTCTACCACACGGTTAGATTCCTTTCTCCTGAATCCACAGAGACCTAGAAAGGCCCGATACAAGTGAGGGACCATAATGTTTAAGTTTCATTACTTTTAAGTTAAAACTACTTTTGGAAGTGGAGATGGGAGAAGTCTGAGTCTTTTTAAATGTTGGCCGTAGAATCAAGAGGACTTGATGATGGATGGAACGTGTGTGTAAAGAAAGGGAAGAAGGTGAGGAAAGCACTGTGGTTTTAGCCCAAGTTCCTAGAAGGATGGAGTTGTCATTTTTTCAGATGGAGAAGAAAATGGGAGGAGAATATTGAAGAATAAGAATAGAAATTCAGTTTTAGACATGTTCAATTTCTAACAGTCACTGATGGACAAATAGAGATGTCAAGAAAGGCAGCTGGATATGAGTAGGGAGATCAAGAGAAAGGACCAATAATTTTACCATGTGTATGTAACATTGAATCATCATGTTATATACTTTAAATATATGCAATGTTCTTTGTAAATTATACCTCAGGAAAGCTGGGGAACAAAAAGCAGGATGGGGAAGGACCAAAAGGAAGATACAAACTTGGGAGTCTTCAGCATGTAGATGGGATTTAAAGTAATGAGACTGTGAAATTAAAAGGGAATAGGAGAGATTTCCAAGGACTATGTTCTATGTTGCACTACCATTTTATTTTTTTAATTTTTTAAAAGATTTTATTTATCTATTTATCTCAAATAAATAGAGAGAGAGCATGAGCAGGAGGAAGGGGCAGACGGAGAGGGACAAGCAGACTCTGAGCTGATCATGGAGCCCAAACGGCCTCGATCCCAGGACCTGGACATCATGACCTGAGCCAAAATCAAGAGTCATACACTTAACTGACTGAGCCACCCAGGGGCCCCGCACTCCAATTTTAAAGATTCTGAAGGATAAGAAGAACCCGTAAAGGAAGAATAAAAAGGAGTGGCCTGAGGTAGGAAAAAGAAGAGAGATACAGGGAAAGAGAAATACTGCCTGGAAGCCAAGCGAGGAAAGTACATAAGTAATCAGCTTGCCAAGTGCTGCTGATAGATCAAATAGGAAGAGGACCTAGAACTGATCACCGAATTAAAAAACATATAGGTTTTGGGGCACCTGGGTGGCTCAGTCAGTTAAGCATCTACCTTTGGCTCAGGTCATGATTGCTGGGGTCCTGGGATCCAGCCCTGCATCAGGGTCCTAGGATGGAGCCCCATGCTGGGCTCCCTGTTCAGCAGGGAGTCTGCTTCTCCCTTTCCCTCTGCCCTTCGCCACCCCCTCCCAATCATGCTCTCTCTCTCTCAAATAAACAAAGTCTTTTAAAAATATATAGGCTTGGGGCGCCTGGGTGGCTCAGTCGGTTAAGCAGCTGCCTTCGGCTCAGGTCATGATCCCGGGGTCCTGGGATCGAGTCCCACGTCCGGCTCCCTGCTCAGCAGAGAGCCTGCTTCTCCCTCTCCCTCTGCCTGCCACTCAGCCTACTTGTGCTCTCTCTCTCTCTCTCTGTCAAATAAATAAATAAAATCTTAAAAAAATATATAGGGTTCATTGATGGTCTTGACAAATAAATAGATGTGGATAAATACCTCCTTGCAGTATGGAAAGAGAGGGATTAAGCAGCTGGCTTGTGGTCTATTTGTCTACCTTTACCTGGGTGATGTTTCCAGGAAAGCATGAACACAGATGACTCCAGTTTGCACCTCACAGCAAATAAACTAACGGTATTGGAGGAGAGTTCTTATTCATGAAATTATTTTAGTAGAATATCATTGATTTATAGATTTATGAGGCCTAGGTTCCTGGAAAACATCACATAAACTATGTAACTAAGTACAGAATGGAGAGATTTCATTACCTAAATCTTCCCTGTGAGAAACTGTCCATTTCGATAAGAGATCAGTTCTTTTGACCTAGGCAAGAGAGTGCGTCTGACACTGCTGGGAAGGACATCAGGAGACACTCTGCTTCACCTGTGCCACGAGATTATTCATATCCTTGAAATTATTAGTGAAAGATCTCTGTGAGCCTGATGTGGCAATCTGAGTCTTTGCTTTAGCTGGAAGAGGATTCAAGAAAAAAATGAAAGAGTTTAACTCCCCAGGATATTTGCTCTTAATGGGACGAGGAGAATGAGGCAAGTATAGAGGAGATACATAGTCAAGATAGGTTTAACTCTTAATGTTTTGAAATTCCTTTGAATTATCTAGAAGAATTAAAATCAGGGGAAACGCAACCTGCCTTCTGAAATGTTTATATATGTTCCCCCAAATAATGGACTAAAATGTTTATAGCAACATTATTTGTAATAACTCCAAGCTGAAAGCTACCCAAATATCCATCAACAGAATGGATCAATAAATGATGATATACTCACACCGGGAAATATCATACAGCAATGGGAATGAGCAATCTACAAATACCTGCAACAGTATGAATGGCTCATAAACTTAGTGGTTGAACAAAACAATAAAGGCACTAGAGATTTGTAAACTAATAATGTAAAGGACAATACATTTATATAATGTAGTGTGTTTGTAATGTATAAAGTACAAAAATGGGCAAAATAAATCTGTTTTGTCAGAGTCAGGATACTAGTTATTTTGGGGGGCAGTAATTGGAAGGAGTCAGAAAGAGAACTTTAAGAATTCTTACAATGTTCTATTTCTTGATGTAGTTTTCACAGATGAATTCAGTTTTTGGAAATTTGTTGAGTTGTATATTTACCATTCAGGTACTTTCCTGCATGTCAATAAAATTTTCTAAAAAATACTGGGCACAAAGTGGCTTCACATTCCCCTTATTCCACTTACAAGGCCTAATTAAATTGGGCCCTCATAATAGCAAGCTTGATAAAGAAAGGAGAAAAGAAGGACGTAGTGATCTTTATAGTCTCTATCTCTTTATCTCCACACTTGGTCCCAAGACAGGAAATTCTCACAGCTGAGCATTCTTGCTTCAAAAGGATATCATGACCGATGACGTGATGTCCGTCACATTATTTACATCGTATCTTGACAGAAATAGATCCTTATCAAAGGATATTCTTCTATAAATAGCCATGCAATATGCATGGTTCTCAATTTATGATTGGTAAAATGAGGAGGCATAAGATAGAGTAGCCCCACTCTTTGGACTAAACCTTGCTTCTCCCCCACCCCCAACCCATTTAAAATCAATGACGGGGCCTTCTTTTTGCCCTACCTTGCTCCACATATTACCTGTGAAGCCCAGGTTACTTTTCATCAATTTATTTGTTTACAACATGGTGATTAACATAACATAATAAAAAAAACACACACACACACAAAAAAAAACTTGGACCAAAAAAAAAAAAAAAAAAAAGAACATTAACTAGTTAACAGTAGAAGCCTTTATCTTTTTAGGAGTCTGTGAATGTTTAAGCTTGCTTAGAGAGACTCAATGAACTAATATGTGAAATTACAATATTCTTAAAGCCAGGTCAATAAGGAACAACATTCCCAGTGTTAATTTAGTATATTACTCAGAGTTCACACACTAGTTTGATGATTACTTTCGAAAGTGTTCTCATCTTCACTGGTGATATAGATACAACCCTGACAGCTCTGAAAATGATTAAGATCCACCTGGAAGAGCTGAATCTCACACAGCCATAGCAAGAATACTCCCCCCAGGGAATGTACGATCAAGTGCATATATAAGACATGGACATGTCAGGTTAAGTCACACAGGGCGATAGGGATGCTAAATGACACAAGAATGAGTTAGACTATAAAGATAAAGGGAATTACATTGGGGAGATATGGTGGTAGGCTGGATAAAGAAGGGAAGAACACAGAAATATGTGATTTGGGCGTGGGCGGGTGGGAAAATGAGCAGGCTGGGGCAGATGGTCTGATGGGTCTGTCCACTGAATTTTGTGTATGATTCTTAGGTCTAGAGGAGTTGTAGGAGCTCACTGAGGAAATTTAGGTAAAGATTTTATAACGGCTTACCAAAGATTAGAACATTTTTTTCCCCAGCAAATAGACAGAGAAAAGCATTGAGGACATTTACAAAGTCTTCATATGGTATGCCCAGCATTGGGTGGATGGGACACTGTCACTTAAGCTAAGTTGAAAACTATGGCATTGATTCTATGGAAGAAAACCTGCTAAAACCTTAATCCTCAAGAGGAGACTGGGGCATTCAGCAAGTTTCAAAACACAGGACTTGGCAACAAGGATGGAAGTTAGAGCTGGACTCCCCGGCCGGTCACAACAGGGACTTTTCGCAACAGAAATAAAAATAGTATGGGGTACAAGTATGGAGATTAAGGTGTCTCCTCCAGGCCAGGTCAATGGAAATGATGGGGTTCTTTCAAATGGGTGTAAGCCACTCCTACTAGATCTTGGCATATTGAGAGGGATATTAAGGTCCCAATGCCAAGGCAAAGACTTCTAGAGATAAGGGGAAAGAACAGAGAAGTTTAGAATTAGGCTGGCCCTGACTCTTTTAAGATCAAAATCCTGTGGCACTTTTTGATAGTTACTTTCATGTGTCAACTTGAAGGGGTTTTTTGGATGAGATTAACATTTAAATTAGGGAACTCTGAGTAAGGAGACTGCCCTCCATAATGCCTCATCCAATCAGTTCAAGACCATACTAGAACAGAAAGTTCTGCCTCTGAGCAAGAGTGAATGTTCCAGCAAACTGACTTCAGACCTCATCAGCACCCCTGGCTCTCCTGGGTCTTGAGCTTACCTGCCCACAAGGTAGATATGGGCTTGCCAGTCTCTACAGTCACGTGAACCAATTCCTTATACTAAATCTCTCTCTCTCTCTCTATGTATATATTTCTCTGGAGAATCCTGACTAATACACATTTGACCCTGTACCTCAAAAATATAAGACAATTTTGAGAGCTGAAGAGTCAGATCAACACTTTGGAGGGTAATTCATATTATTTATTACTTTGGGATCTACACAGCTGCTTGGTACTATATATTCAGTAATATATACTCAAATATAAGATGAAGTTTGTTGAATAAAAACAATATGCAAAAGTCTTTTTTTTTTGCCAGAAGTGTTTGAGAAACAAAAAATCAATCCAACAAATAACATCATTTAAATTAATGTGAAGGATGCTAAGTCTAGAAAAGAAATAATTTTGATCATGGCTAGTCTGGTTTCCTAAGTTTTAGTTTCTGCCACCTTAATTTACATTATGTATGTTCTTTTCCTAGTTGCTAAGGATATGCAATAACCACTGAGAGAAAGCCATCGCTTTTGTCAATAATAATCACAACTGAGTCTACCAATGATTTTCCCAGTGTTAACACCATTGGCAGAAATTTTGAGAATAAATAACAAACCAAAATATAAAACACTTCCAACAACCTCCTAAAAAATATTTTAACTTTGCAACCTTGTTAAGCAACTTTCTTTTCAAAGCTCTGTCCCTAATTCCACAAAGCAAAAACTGAGGAGCTAATATTTTCCTCAAGTGAAATGTACACTTAATTTTTCCATAATGTCAGGGCGCCTGGGTGGCTCAGTCGTTAAGCGTCTGCCTTTGGCTCAGGTCATGATCCCAGGGTCCTGGGATCGAGCCCCGCATCGGGCTCCCTTCTCAGTGGGAAGCCTGCTTCTCCCTCTCCCACTCCCCCTGCTTGTGTTCCTGCTCTCATGATCTCTCTGTCAAATAAATAAATAAAATCTTCAAAAAAATTTTTTTTTTTCCATAATGTCTATGATTTAGGATGATTTACTAACCTCTCTAGGATATCAAGTATCCTACCATTTTAAGTGCACAAGGGAATAGGGACCATTGCCATGGTAATATTACTCTTGTTGTCCTCAGAAGGACACAGGAGTTCAGTGAGACCAATCTTTATTTGTAGCCTCTTCCCCTCACGATATCAGAGAGTGCCTATCATACTAGGGCCACTGTCTACCTGAGATGCCCTTCAGAGAACTCAGTCTTTCATTGGGGCTGGGAAGGATAGAAGGTGGCTTGTTCTGTTAGCAATTAACTGTTTCGTAATTGTCTTGAGATATTATATATGTATTATATAATATATATATATATGTATTATATATAATATATATTATATATATATCATATATCACATCAGTTTCATATATATATGTGATATATATATGTGTGTGATACTTCTATTTCTCAGTCTTTAAAATAGTTTGGTTTGTTAATGGTATTATTGGTAAGGCTTTCAGTCAATAGTAGGCTATTAGTAGTCAAGTTTTTGGGGAGTCAAGTTATACAGGGATGTCTGACTGCATGGGGAGCCAGGGCCCCAACCCCCATGTTCTTCAAGGGTCAACTGTAGATATTAGTCTTTCTACAAGGGGAATGCTTCATTTGCTTCTGTTTACCATTAGTATACTCACGTCCCTCCAGGAATTCCTCAGCTTTCCCTAAATCTAATCCTGCCTCAAAGTCTCGCTATGTCAGTTAAATGACTTAATATATGAAAGTGCAGTATTTAGAGTAGGCCAACTGCTCTTACAAATCAACCAGACCTCTCAGTGGCTTAACACAACACATTATCGAACAATGCATGTCAGGGAATGGGGTGGATCTGCTCTAAACATTCAGGGACCCAGTCAGTGGCTCTGCCATCTAGTGGCTCTGCCATCCATCAGGTCTTCAAAGCCCATCCTTTATTTTCTGCATCTCACTGACAAAAAAGAGGAGAGAGAATATATGGAGAAATGCACTGGAGACTTTTGAGGGCAGGGTTTGGGAATGTATACATCATGTTCAACAACATCTAACTGTTATAATTTAGTCACATAATAATAAGGTTAGGTGGGACAGGAAAACGGTAAACAGTCAGTTTTCTACAAGTGCTTAGAAAAATACTTGGCATAAGAACTCAATAATGGAATTTATTAGGTAGGATCCACTATTGAATCAAGATTGGTAAATCTGTAAAGTCATCATGACCCAACTAAACAAAGAAGGATTCAACTATCCAAGATACACTGATGGGGCTCCATGCTCAGTGGGGAGTCTTCTTCAAGAGTCTCTCCCTCTGCCCCTCCACCTTCTAAAATAGATAAATACCTCTTTTTAAAAAAGAATATATTTAAGCTCAAAATCAAATCAGGCAGAACTGACAACTCAGGTTGGACTCAGGCTGGACACAGTTGGGAATATGTAGCACAGTTTAGTGGTGAGGGACTAGAAAATAGGATAAATGTGAGTGGGGCAAAGTGGGCATAGTGGAGTGAATTCAAAAGAGAGCAAAATAAAGATGAAATGTAGTTTCAATAAGAAAGGGTAACTAAGTGTAATATGATTGAGACTGCAGAAGGAAAAGGAAATTAGCATAAAAGAAAGGCATGCCATTTAAAAATGGGGACTAAGAATATACTAAAGATCTAGCAGTGGATAAAAGGAATGATAAAGGTAGGAGGAACTGAGCAGGTTATTATGTTCTAAAAACTAGGAAAAGGCTAGTTCTGAGGATGTCTATGCATCATGTCAGGGTGTTCCCAGCTAAATGGAATTCTATGAAGTATAGTGGTTATTCCTGGCTAAAGAGATGAATTTGCACTGAGAAAAGTGAGCTATTGGAGGCTAAAATAAATTGGTAGATATGGGAGAGCACAGTGCAAATAGAGGTGAACTACCATGACCATGGTGTCCAAGTTACGATATCTGTAGGAAAGGAAAGGAAATTGTGTGCAAAAAAGACACTGGAAGGTCCATGTTAAGTAGAACCTTCTGCAGACCCTTTCTTGGTCGTCTTGACATTTAATCTGCATGATCAAATTCTGAGGGTTGTTGTTTTTTTCCTGGATATTTTGTTGTTGGTAGTATTGGTGTTGTTGCTGTTGTTATGAATTAGGAAGGGTTTCCTACACTATATATTTTTGGAAAGAGATGGCTAAGAGGAGAGAGAGGTTTGGGAGGTTGTGGCTATCACCAAATGGGGTGACAGAGGAAGACCCCCTGCTTTGTACAGAGCCACTGCAGAGTCCTGCCCCCTGTATCTTCCTTTGCAAAGCACTGGGTATAGGACTGGATGTTTGCTTAGATCCAGTAGAACTGTTTTTCAAATAAGCTGAATGAAATCTTAGTGACTCATTTAGAGAAATTTTCACATAAATTATACCTCTTTAGAGCCTCATTTTTCTTTGCACTTCAGAATAGCTGTGGACAGTACCGAGAGTAAGTAGAGATTATGTCCTTATTTTTTATAGGAAAAACAAGACCCAAAGAAATAAAATTACTGTCTCAAAGTCACAGATCTTCTAATTGGTGGTTCTGAATATGAACACTGATTTATCACCCAAAGCTCATTTTCCAGTCATATTGCTGACATTAAAAGCCAAATTAATCTCCTGATGACAGCGCATGTAGGATTGCCTGGGAGCAAAAAGGTTTGCCAAGTAAAAAGACGTCCTGTCAGGGAATGCATGCATGCAAGTGCACGCACACAGCTGCACACTCACACGTGTGTAAACACATCACTCCCAGTTACAACTTAAAGAGAATCAGCGCAGTAGACAACAGAGGCAGGTGACGGATTTTAAAATATTTAGTACACAAATGAGGTCAAATAAGATTTCAGATCTTCATTTTAATCCATCCAAGCCCAATACATTACTGACAAATCTATCTAGTTTAAAGAAAAATAACAAGTTGGGTGGCATTAGGTTGGTAACTAATATCGCATGGGCATTTACATTGAATCTGGAATGGGAAACAGAATCAATATGCTATAATGACTTATTTTATCCTTTTATTTAGTCATTGATTCAACAAATATTCACAGAGTGCTTCTGAATTTCCAAACATTTTAGTAGATGTCAGGTCAGAGTGAAAACGTAAATTAAAAAAAACAAAAAAAAAAGCACAACTATTTTCATTAAAAGTGTAAATATTATCACAGGTCTCCATCCGGTTAATAAGCATTATCATGTCTTCTGACCTAACTTTGCTTACTTTTACACTATTCTCTGCTAGATTTAATTAACAGCATCTGTGAATTATCAAAACAACTGAAATAATATAGAGGAAAAGTGGCATACATCATGAATCTAGCATCTTCTCTGCCTCAATTTATTTGTTCATTTTTTTTTTCCTATTATAAATCCTCAGGCTTCCTAATCTCTTCATCTGTCAAACTTGACTTTATTACAAGGCAGGCTCTTATAACAATGAATGCGGTGAGTTGGTGTCTCCCTCGAAAAAGGGGTTCAATCAAAGAAGGTCATTTTATTCTGATTTGAGAAAATTTAATTATCTCTGCTGTCCTGATAATTTGCATATTTTACCCACAATGCACCATAACACATTTTTCCTTCAAAATTATCATGACCTATAGATGAGTCATTTTTATCCTTGTGGCTACTGTTGAGGAAAGTGATGGACAGATTGAGAAACTTCTGCAATTACTGTTTCAGTCATATCTAACTGAATATATGTTAGGGCAGAATGGAGGCAGGAGATTTCAAACGTCCTGATCTGATTCCTTTTTTCTTTCGCCAAATCTGTCAGCCACTGTAATAGCATTGATACAATCTCTGAGTTGCTTGTCTACCATGACTTACACATTTTAAATTTAAACTAACTTCCCTTTTTGTATGTATCTCATATTTCCTAAAGCAGTGGGCTAGTAAGTGGAAAGGTACACACTACGAAATGGGTAGGTAATGCTCTCCTCATAAACATCTTGAAAGATAAAGCAGAGATACACAAACGCAAAACCAACCAAATAAAACAAAACAAAGACAGAAACAAACAGAAACCTATTGCCATGACATTGTTAAAGTGAACAGTGGGGGCTTATAAACACTGAGTATTTCACACCACATGGTGCTTAGAATAAGGAAATCACCTTAAGCAGGTTTTGATTAATGAGATGCTCGAGAGGTTAACTGGACTAAATTTTGACCTGGGTTTTCTTCTAAAGGCTAATTATAAAGTTTGTGCAACTCAGTCTATAGCCCTAGAAAACATCACAGTTCCAGAGCTGTCATTCTTCTCCCACTCTATTTTTACTTATTATTATGTTTTGGTTTTGGTTTGCTTTTTAGGATGGGAGAATTGAGTTTAGGATCAACAACCCAGCCTTGAATTATGATGAGATTCAAAAAAGTCCCCATCATCACGAGCAGATCTCTGACAGCACTAAATTTTATTATTAATAACTATACAATTCATCAGCATGTGAGACAAACTTACCTGACACTTTTGCAAATGAAATAGCTCATCTTTTTCCTAGCATACCAATAAATGCCACCTACTCCTCACATTCCCCACATGAACCGAGTTCAGTTACAGAAAGGGAGACCCTTCCGTATCTTCACCTTTATGAACTCATGATTTTTTTTTTTTTTCTGAGCACGAGAAGACTTGTTTCAGAGCCTGTTGCTCTTCTTAAACATGCTTAAGGAGATTTTTTTGTTTTGTTACTTTCTCCCTTTGAAGCAAGTTAACATTTCTTTTTATTGTTTTGATAAGAAACCTTCAAAAGTTATTGGAGCAAAATAAGCCTTCAGATACAAGTTTTATATCTCTAAGAATGCCATTCTTCTCTGATTTACCAAGATTTCCATGAAGGCAGGTGACTTATTTCCTTTGTCTCCTTTCTCTAGTCTTTACCTCTCGAGTGGGCGATATAAATATTTGTCAGAAGATTTTTTTAAATTGGAGAATATTACTGAGTTCTTATTATATAACAGATCTTGTACTATATACTTTTATGTGTATCATTCCATTAAAGATCACAAAAACTCTGTGAAGTACATAAAATCGTTATCTCCATTTCTAGAAGATGAAACAGAGAGATTATGAAATTTACCCAGGTAAGTAAACAACAGAGCCCAAGATCAATCTAACTAAATTTGCCAGGCTCTAAAGCCTATGCTTTCAGCCATTAGTCAGTCGCCAATGGAAACAACTCTACTGGGTGCCAAATAGGTCATGTGTTTCCCTCTATTCCTCAGTCCTCCTTGCTGTTGGGGCCTCATGAGCCATCTAGCAATGGGATGTGAACAGAACTGCTACATGCTATTTTCAGTCTGAGGTAATTGAGGGTGGGGTGAGCATGTATTTTTCTCATTTTCTTTCCTCCTGCTGCAGCCAATCTGGAAGGCACACATTGGCAGTATTCTAAAGTGGCAGAACCTCCAAGTGCCCAACTTTCTGAGTGTCTAACATGGAACAAAGCCACCCTCCACTTCCAAAATGTGCTCTAGATGATTTGGAGGGTAATTTGTTACTTTGGCAAAATCCAACCTTTCCTGACTAATATAGTGTCCTGTGAGAAAGAAAAAAACAAATTATTTAGTGACTAAATGGGTATATGATTGATTTCACTGGTTCTGAGTGAGTATATATTATATTAAGGATACATAATTCTCATAATTGTCAAGAGATGACATCACACACCTCACATAAAAATTTATTGGAAGTTCTGAGATTTCTTTTTTTTTTAAAGATTTTATTTATTTATTTGACAGAGAGAGAGAGAGACACAGCGAGAGAGGGAACACAAGCAGGGGGAGTGGGAGAGGGAGAAGCAGACTTCCCGCTGAGCAGGGATCCTGACGTGGGGCTCAATCCCAGGACCCTGGGATCATGACCTGAGCCGAAAGCAGACACTTAACGACTGAGCCACCCAGGAACCCCTGAAGTTCTGAGATTTCTTAGTGGAAGAACAGAATAAAGTATACAGATGCCATTAAGTACTATCAATATTAACTTTTTGAGAATATTTGCTTAAGGATTTTTTTTTCTTCCTTTTTAATCTAAGAGGATAAATACTATTGAACTTTTAACTTTAGGGGGGAAAAGGGTGACATGATATTCTGGAACTTTTTATTCTTCAGTTAATTACATTTACTATTCTATCTGATTATAAGCCACTTCTAAGTCAGGCCTATCTGAGACCTACAAAAATTGGGGAGAAAAAGGTTCAAGTGCGGAGGGACTTATCAGGGTGAAATGGGGAGAAGAGCCTGCTTGATATAAACTGTAGATAAGGTCTTACTCCTCTACATAAAGATTTCAAGACAAACAGGAGTCAGAGTTTCAAATAGCATTAGTCTCTGCAAAATATGACTCATTCACATAATGAGGTTCAATTTGTTCAAACTGGAAAAAAAGATTTGTTAGTCACAGAATTATCTTTTCTAAAAATGTGCACAGAAAATACCATTAGAAACTTTACTTTGGGAGCAAAAAGAGTATATGTGTCTCAGTCCAGAGTAACCAAAACCATGGAATATCAATCACAACATGTGAATAGGTAAATGAGTGAAATCATGTAGCTAAAGCTGTTACTTTGGGCTAGGAGCCAGGAGGCATAGCTGTTGTTTTTTTGTTTTGTTTTGCTTTTTTGTTAAAGATTTAAAGACAGGGAGAGAAAGAGAGAGCATGCACATGAGCAGAGGGGAGGGGCAGAGGGAGAGAGAGAAGCAGACTCCCCACTGAGCAGGGAGCCTGATGCTGGAATCCATCCCAGGACCCTGGGATCATGACCTGAGCCAAAGGCAGACACTTAACCAACTGAGCCACCCAGGTGCCTGGCATAGCTATTTATACGATCATAGGCAAGTCATTAACGTGCCAGGTTCAGCTTTGTGTAATTTGTAGAAATTTGTGTAATATGGCAAATTAATGTCTGAAATATCTCCTAGTCTTAATATTCTGAAAATCTCTAACCCTTATAGCATAGTGGTTAAAAACATATGCTCTGAACAGCTTCATAACCTGATACATTACCTAACCTTTTTATAATTAAGTTTCTTGACCTGTCAAAATTAAAATAATAATAGATCTGTCTCATAAGGTTATTGTGTAAATAAAGTTAAGATAATGCAAGTAAATGCTGAGAACTACTTAAGAAATAAGAATGATTTTTCTAGGTAAAAGAATACGTATTTTCAAAATTGTTCATGCCCTACCAGATGTTGGGGAGGCAAAATTTTTCTCTGACCCTTTAAGGTACTTTTGGCTGGTTTAAGAATTAAATTGACATGAGACAGATTAACAGAAGAAAATCAAATTTATTTATGTATGTATTGGGGCTCCATAAAAAAATATGAGGCCTAAGCAGCCAAGCAGTTGAGGCTCATATACCTTCCTCAGCTAAGAAGAAGGAGTTAGAGGTCTGGGATTTAAGAAGGAAGGCAGACAATTCATAGGAAAAAGAAAAAGAATAAAGGTTTGGTAAACAAATGTTTGGTGGGCCATACAGAAACAATGGGACACAGAAAGAAATTTTCACAGACTTTGTTAATCTCCTCCCTATCACATCTAGTGCAGATTATGCCGTACTTACCTATGGTGGTAATTCCCTTCCTGGAGCAGGTCCTCTATCTAAATTCTTTTGGGCAGTTAGAGGGAAGTTCGAAGGTTCTTTCTGAGCCTTCTGTTTCATAAAAATAATCAGCCTAAAATAAGTCACATGCCAGAGACACATTTTGGGGTGGCAAATTATTCACCCCTACACAGACAATTTGGCTAAGTCTTCCCCTAAGAAATGATCTAATTTGAGGTTGGCTAAGATTGGGTTTACTTAATGCAGTCATAAATTGTGTAAATCACTCAAGTTCTTATATGTTAATTCTAAATGTCTTTGCTCATGTTTATTTCCCTACAGAGTTTGATCTCATGTTCTCTTCAGAGTGAGTTGGAACTAGTTGAATGTTACTAGTTCAGAGCATATGTTTTTAACCACTATGCTATAAGAGTTAGAGATTTTCAGAATATTAAGACTAGGAGATATTTCAGACATTAATTTGCCATATTACACAAATTTCTACAAATTACACAAAGCTGAACCTGGCATGTTAATGACTTATGCATGATACTATTTTGGCACATTTACATAATTCCTTTATCATTATTTTTTAGTTGAAGTAGTGCACCAATGAAAGAGTTCTTTAATAAAGTTACTGTCCTTTTTTTAGGGGCCAGTTATGTCAGCTCAAGAGACTTATTCATTTTCTCTATTCTTAATATGATGTAGATGAGCCTTAATCCTCAGCTGGAAACTGATCTAGAATGGGGAGGGGGGGAACAGATGCACACCAAAACTGGAAGAGGTTTCCTTGCACTGTTTGTCACTGTGACTAGAACAGTCAGTGGTCCGTTCCCAGGAAGCAAAAGCATAATAAATAGGAAGCTTGGAGGATGGGAAACCTCGTTAAGTGACAACAAATGAGGACTCTGCTAAAATTTTGGCCTTTCTCAGATGATTTTAAAGGAATTCAGTAAAGATAATTGGGTTGGTGTTTAAACAGAAGTAAGGAGAGGCAAGCAGGGTGGTAGGGATAAGAACTCTTATGGAAAGGTAAGTGTCATAGTGACACTCCCTTCTCATTCTCTTGGTAGAAAGACATTATCTAACTCTGCATTTTACTTTAATACAACCTTTCTTTTATGAAATCAGAGGAAACCTATATATATATTACATTCTTTAACATGAAAGGCTTTTCTTTTATGTATTTAGGTGTACCCTCTATTTCTGGCCCCTAAATTCTAGATTAAGCAAGAGAAATACGCTTATATTCTACCTTTATTTTTCCTTCCTTTAATAATATGGAAGGAAGAAACATTCCAGTGTAAAAGTCAGAAAGATGTGTATTGGCAAATTAACAACAAACACACATATTGTGGAATCTACAGATGTTCTATGGCTTAAAGGTTCCTTATTTCTACAAGTCAATATGATTTTCACTTGCTCAGCTCAACAGAATCTCAACGTACTCCCATGGGATGTTTCTGCCGTTACCTTCCAAAAGGGATTAATTAGTACCTGGAAAAGTTATGCTGGAGTGTTGGTAATTGCTCAACTACTTGCTGAGACTACAGTCATTTCCAGAAGGAGAAAGGGTGATCTGCTGCTGATAGAATAGGTAAGCTTTGTTTATACACTCCAACATTAACTGAAAGACAAAGGAGAAATAACTTCAGTAAGGAATTTTGCAATTAGGAGTCAATGTACGATGTCACTTCTCACTAGAACCTTGCCATCGCCAAGTAGTTTGTTCAAGCTGAGGCCTGCCTGTCTCTTTCACAGTGACACCAGCATCTGACGCATTCAGGGGAGGCGAGACTATAATCTGAGCCAAGATACTAATTATAAAGAACATAAAAGGATGCTAAATTTGGCTGGCGAACAAAATCAAATGACTGTTCTTTTAAAAATCAGTTCTAACATTTGATCTTCTTAATCATCTATGGTGATTGTAATAACACTGGAAAATAACACTGCATAAAGGATTAGTAAACATTGCTAAGAAAGAACTAGCCCAAAGATAATAAAATCATATTTGGTTAAGAAACCTGATTCCCTATTAGGGCCTCCCTCCATATATATTTAACCTTTTTGGCTTTCTGCAATAGAAGACAGCTCTGGTTTGCCAAATCATTGCCTGATTTAATTATTCATAATAATCATCTTTAATAATATGGATAAAAATTTTTATTGTTTTTTTTCTTTTTTTGCTTGGCGGGGAGAAGAGTTCTTTTGCTCTTAGTGAAACCTACATGACTGAATGTATTGTACAGAAGACTGTCACAGGCAGAGAGGGCTTGTTCTTAGTCACACGTTCTCACTCTGCACAGCTCTTTGCTCCTCAATCATGCCTTCTTAGGGACGCTGTCCCCTAGAGCCTCATCCCTTCATCCCTTACAACTTCACGAACCCAATTCCACTTGAGCCTGTTGTGCACCCTCTTCTCGAACGAGGACAAACTGATTGAGCTTCAGCATTCCATTCCACTGACACCTTTCCCAACTACAGTTCACATTCAAGTCCGGGAAAGCCTCCTCGGTAATATAAGCGAAGCATGTACCGGCTGTGTCGGTTGTCAAAGAAAACGCAAATCCTGTCAAATCGTCTCGATGCCTACAACATTTATAACATGGGTACAGGAATTGGTATCAAAGGCACTTTGAGTATATTTTTTCCCTAAAAGCTTAGGTAAAATTTAACTCATATAACCAACACGAAACCCTGATCCTCCAAGGTGGAGTGGGAGAGTCTCCTGGATAAATTCAGGCAGTTTTCCAATTCATGATTACTTCCCTCCAACAAGGGCTGATCACTGTAAATGTGTTGCCGGGATGGCAGACTCTTCTTTGGCAGAAACCCCAGAGTAAATAGATAATGTGCCTGGGAAACCAAGTTCCCAATCCTGGGAAGGTCAACCGAGATGGACTGCAAGAGAGTCACTTTTCAATCCTGCTGACTTCTTCGGTAAGCAGTGCCGGGAAGCACAGACACTGGCAATACTGCTCTTCAGGTAAGTTTCAGTCATTAGCAGCAGTAGTAAACCTAGGAGGCCGACTGCAATGAGCAAACCGCGGTAATGCTGGTAAACAAGCGTTCACACCTGTTAACAGCTGCGTGGATTTGCTGTAGCAGGTATGCTACGTAAACTCAACTCAACGCCACATTTATCACTTATTAAGAGTTATCAAACTGCATCATGCAGATGATCCCTCTGGCTATTGTCACAAATAAAGCTGGGTGTCGCTTGTCAGGGGCCTCAATTAAGTGGATGTACAAGCACAATGTAAATCAGAGATCATATCACATAGGCTCCAATTAAAATTCTGTACTACAAAAAATACTCCAAAGCCATAGTCCTGGATGACTGCCACAAACCACTTAATTCTAATATTTTTAAGAAGCCAGTGGAAAACTTTCTTGATGATTTTTTTTGGGGGGGAGCAATCACAAAGGCAGAGGCATTTACAATTGTGTGAACAATTGTGATGAAGAGATGAAGATTGCTGATTAAATTGCTGCAAAGCCAATCAAAACCAGACCTGCCAATTTGCAAATTATATTATAAATTCTGTGGTAATGATGGGAAAGAGACTGGGTGGCAGAGTTTCTAGGTACGACTTAGGCAATTAATCTGATTGTAAATTTCTTCCACTGCTACATCACATACTTAATAAGTTGAATACTCCTACCATAGATAGTGAGGCCCTTGAATGCTGAATCACAGAATTTACGAGTTGGAACGTACGTTAGGAGTTGTCAAATATGTCCTCTCCCTGATATAGTAAGATTTTCCACAGAATGCCTTTAAAGTCACTGATGAGCTTCTTTTCAAATATTTCTACCAATCAAGAACTCAATATTTCACAAGAAATACATTTTATCTCTGAAGATCACATTCCTCAATTAAGCTAAATTATACCTCCCCATAATTTTATATACTAGTTCTATTTCAATCCATTTGTTCCTACTGCTTCCCACAAGAATGTAGGTTTCATGTGGGCAGAGGCTGTGTCTGTCTTGTGCATTTTTTACCTACATCATCTAGTACATGGCCTGGGAGTGGACAGAACCAATACATATGTTTACTGAATGAGTGAAACAATGTCTCAATAATCTTGAGGGGCGCCTGGGTGGCTCAGTCATTAAGCATCTGCCTTCAGCTCAGATCATGATCCCAGGGTCCTGGGATTGAGCCCCCGCATCAGGCTCCATGTTCCACGGGAAGCCTGCTTCTCCCTTTCCCTCTGCCCCTGCTTGTGTTCCCTCTCTTGCTGTCTCTCTCTCTGTCAAATAAATAAAATCTGAAAATGTTTAAGAACAGTTAAAAATCCTTTAATTCACATCTCCTCTTTCAATTTTTACTCCTACATTTTACCATCCTGATTGCTCATCTATGGGCTTATTTAACTCTATGTATGTGTGAGTGTGTGTCTTGAGAAAGAGAAAATATGCCTATGCCTTACCATATTACTGCTAGTATTCCTTGGCCATTAACAACTTTAAAATGGTGTAATCACTTCCATCTAGTCAGGAGTGCTTTGTCCTAGTATGTCAAAATCATGGTCTATAACTCATAGATGAGGACACAATCCAAACTGTGACTCAGCAAATCGTCTTGTCTCTTTCAAAGTCACAGGTTTAAATAAGAGCAATATTAAAAACACCATGTATTCCTTCATTTCTATCAGTTTCTTATGCAGACCTTGAAATATACCAATAAAATAGTCCCCATCAAAATGAAGACAACAGATTTCTAACTGATATCACAGAAGTTTGTAGGGACCCTCAAAATTTAAATTATAGTGAACTATACACTTTGCCTTTTTTTAAAATGAAACTGGAGACTTCAGAAAGTTAGAAAATCCAACTTTTTATTCCTCTTTTCTAATTTATTTGTACTTAATTCTCAGAATTGTTAGCAGCCAGAACTGACATTTTTGCCAATCATGAACAAAGACTATGAAAACTTCCTGGGGTCAGCTCTTTCTAAGAAAAACTAGTGAGTATTTATTTAGTACCTACTGAGTTCACACAATGAGTATTTATTCAGTAACTACTATGTGCAAGAAGCAATTCTAAATACCATCTCTTATAAAGATTACAGTTGGGATAAGAGGAATTGGAGAATAAATACAAAAAAATGAGTAAAAAATATATATATGAGATAATGCTAGTGGAAAAAGAGACCAATCTATGTGTTCTGGCCAATAGGTGGGAGTGATGATTTGTTGCTCAAATACTGTAAAAGTGACATTTGAGTAAAGAAGTAAAGGAGGAAGGGGTCAGAGTTATGTAGATAATTGGGGGAAGCAGACAGAACAGGCTTTTTCCAATGCTACTCAAACCTTACAGTGCAAATAAATGAAGGCCATGACACAAGGGTCCACAGATAACCCCAACAGGGCAACATAATTTGTTGGTATAGTCTGATGATAAGAGATATGAAGGGAAGAGGAAAGGAAAGTGATTTTAGTAAAAAAAATCGGGGCACCTGGGTGGCTCAGTCATTAAGCGTCTGCCTTCAGCTCAGGTCATGATCCCAGGGTCCTGGGATCAAGCCCCACATCGGGCTCCCTTCTCGACAGGAGGCCTGCTTCTCCCTCTCCCACTCCCCCTGCTTGTGTTCCCTCTCTCGCTGTGTCTCTCTCTGTCAAATAAATAAATAAATAAAAATCTTTAAATAAAAAAAAAAAAAAAAAAAAAAAAAATCATAATCTTTTCTATAAAATAGACAAGCATTTCCCCCAACCCTTAATCTCAGGATAATTCTCAGCCTTTGTGATTTTCATTGATGTGGCCGTTATTTGAACCTATTTTATGGTACATTCTCATTTTCATGTGCTATCTCACTTTTGGATACCATTAGGTGCTAAACCGTGTAAGTGCCAAGAATATCATTTGGGAGCCTGCTTCGCATGAGAATTCTAGAGCCAATTTTGCATTCAGAAATGGATGGGAAAGGTTTCAGGAAAGCTACTGAATTTTCATATGGGTGCTCAAATGAAACCTTGAAGCCATTTATTTGAATTTATTTTATTGCTACACACATATCATATAAATTTGCATTACCTTTTATAATACATATTTACTTATTGTTCTCAGCCCTCTGCTAAACCAGAAAGGCAAACAGATTTCAAAGAAATTCTAATTATCCAAATTAAAAGATCTTAAGTGATTCTAGGGTATGTTATGCATGCAGCATATGTGTGTGAGCTTTCCCTCTCCCTCACACATACCCTTCTGGCTGATTTCTGGAAAACAGATAAACCAGCCGTGGTGGAAAGGAAACGCCTATTAGAGACAGCATCATATCTTCCACACATTATCTTCTCTCCTCCTTCTCTTGCCTAGGTAACATAATTCAATTCTGCCTTGGCCATTCACCTTTGACAGAAAACCTTAAGGCGATGATTCTGTGAGGAAAATCTTTGATAAAATAATTCCATCCTCTGGATATCTTGGCCTCATGTATTTATCATCATTTAGAAAAGTGGCTGAACTGTTACCTTTAGGACGGGGACTTAAAAGAGACTGAATAAATGCTGAAAGTCTTTAGTTGGCTTTGCCCAATACTTTGGGTTGAATATAAAATGGATCACAGGAAATCTATTTTTTTTTTCTTTCTGTGCAAAGCCATTCAACATTTATCCATTATCATAGAAACAACTCAATTAGCAGCTCTTGGGGACCAGAATATAGCCCTACTATCTACACCTTAATGGCATCTATTTATCATTGCAATCTAATTTCCAGGTTGAACTGAATGTAAATGGCAGTTGCCCATAGATTTAAAAAAAAAGTTTAAATTGTACTATTTTAGTTCCATGCCCATAATGCTTTTCTGGTATACATATTAAATGTTTTCCTCTAATTCACACTCTGAGTTCTGTAAATTAATACTGCTATTTTGATTTCAGTTAGACTCTTTAATTTTCAGATAAATCATTTGGATGAAAGGGAACTGTTTGCCAGTTGGAGCCTGTTTGCATTATCATTGAATTATTCAGCAGTGTTCTCCCCCATGGTGCTCAGAATATCAGCCCTGCTTTTCCCTTCCACCCCCCGGTGTTTTTTTTTTTCCTTCTCAGTACTGCATCTGAGCAGAGCAGAGAAAGCTGAGGCCATGCAGGAGGAGGACTCCATTTTTCTGGGGCAGAGGGTCAGGACAGGAGGGCCTGTGTTTAATGCCTTGAGTAGCAGCTCTCTCCTGGAGCAGAGGAAGGGGAGGAAGAATTCTCACTGCCAAAGTACAGGAACATGAAAATGTTCACCATCTCCTACCACTGTAGGTTGAACACGCTGCTTCTCCTGGACTCTTCTATTTCATTCTCCAAGAACAGAAGATGGGGTGGAAATCTGTGCTGGAAAGAGGAACTGCAAAGAGGGTGGTGCTCAGTTGCAGAATAAATGCAGACTGTTTTGGAGATCCAGCCTGGCCTGGCACTCATGGAACTGGAGGGAATTACTTGGGTTAGTGGAGGAGGTGAAGAGAAGGAACTCACAGCGCATCCGTCATGGCATTCGGGATGGCCCCTACGTGGTCCCGTTGTCCCTCCCACAGCCCACGTTGTAGCCTTTATCACTTCAGCTTTGAACTGATGACTTGATTCGAGCCACTGGCCTATTCCCACTTTTCTGTCCAAACCCTCGTACTCTGCCAGATTATAATCTTCCTACAAGAGAGCTTTGCATGAGTCCTCCCTCTGTTTTAATGCCTACAATTATCCCTGCATTGATCCCTGCAAGATAAAGCTCATACTCTTTAATCATAACATTTGATGCATTCTGATCTTTACTTTCCCTGCTGTCTTAAGAAAGGCCTCTGTGCATCAACAGATGAATGGATAAAGAAGATGTGGTGTATATATATATATATATATATATATATATATATATATATATATATAATGGAATATTATGCAGCCATTAAAAAAATGAAATCTTGCCATTTGCAATGACGTGGATGGAACTAGAGGGTATTATGCTAAGCGAAATAAGTCAATCAGAGAAAGACATGTATCATATGCTCTCACTGATATGAGGAATTCTTAATCTCAGGAAGCAAACTGAGGGTTGCTGGAGTGGTGGGGGGTGGGAGGGATGGGGTGGCTGGGTGATAGACATTGGGGAGGGTATGTGCTATGGTGAGTGCTGTGAATTGTGTAAGACTGATGAATCACAGACCTGTACCTCTGAAACAAATAATGCATTATATGTTGAAAAAAAAAAAAAAAAAGATAGTAGGAAGGGTAAAATGAAGGGGGGGAATCGGAGAGGGAGATGAACCATGAGAGACTATGGACTCTGAGAAACAAACTGAGGGTTTTAGAGGGGAGGGGGTGGGGGGATGGGTTAGCCTGGTGATGGGTATTAAAGAGGGCACGTATTGAATGGAGCACTGGCTGTTATATGCAAACAATGAATCGTGGAACACTACATCAAAAACTAATGATGTAATGTATGGTGACTAACATAATAAAATAAAATTAAAAATAATTAATAATAATAAAATTTAAAAAAAAAAAAAAAGAAAGGGCTCTGTTCATCCAGCCTGGTGGGTTTTTCTTTTTCTGAAAAGATAGACATGTCTTGTTCTTATACAGTTGTGGAAAGCCTTCTTGCCTCTTCTCCATGTCACATCTTTTTCAAAAACCAGCCTGTGCTCTGCCAGGCCCTTTAGGACACACCCCCTTGGAAAAGTGTCCTGACCAATCTTACTTCTCAAGTCTCTTTCTATGCCCTGGTACGGTGACTGCAGGCTTCCTTCACTGTTTGCGAGGCCAGGCTTGCCTTTGCCTTAGGCTGTGCTGTTAGGACCACTACCCAGCATTCACCATCTCCCTCCCTTCCTCATTATCCTCTGTCTCTTGTGGGTCTGGTAACCTTTTACACACCCTCCAAGGCCCAACCCATTTATTTACTTTTCTGGCTCCAGATTTTTCTCAACACAAACCCCAAGAAGAATTAGATTCCCCCTCAACTGCATTCCCATTCATCTTTACCTATACATTTTTAATTGCATGCATTCTTTTTTTTAGAGTTAGTATTTGCATGTTTTCCTCTTATATGTCTTAACCCAAGCTGCAACTCACTGAGGATAGAAGATGAGATATACTTACTTGTCCTCCAACCTTAGCATAGTAAGTGGCTCATATATGGTGCTCAGTAAGGGTTTATCACTAATAACAGTATGCTTTAGCTTCCTTTTTCATAAATTTGAAGTGAAAGTAAATTCCCCCCTTCAAGTAATCATGATCTTTTCATCTATCTCATCAAAACCAATAGTCTCAATAAATGCGGCTCTTATCACCAGTGAGTATCTCTCCTTCTCAGGGTCTCTGAGCAGTGGGTAGTTGAAGAGTAAAGAGGTTATCCTACCAGGACAAGCTGAAAAATATGCAGAGCTCTCTTAAAGCAATTCGACAGGCAGGAAAGAAAAGTCTTTCTGATTTTTCATAAAGAACAGGCTGGGGTTGCTGCACAGTGACAAACTGTGATACTGACCTCTCAACTATCCTCCCAGGGAATAAAGACTTTCCCATACCAGGACTGGCATTTAAAACAATTGATAACAATAGCTGTAACTACGGGAACCCTTCACTCCCCCAGTTTTGAATTAAAAGAAAAATCAAATCTCAGAGGGATTTGTTTTATCATCCCTAACAAAAGGTGCTCCTCAGAAAAAAAAAAAAAAAAAAAAAGAAGTGACAGCTTGTAAATTATGAGACATCCATCTGATTCAGGCCTGTCAGTCACGCAGTCCCTCCACCAAGAAGAAAGAAAAGTAATGACAATTCTGGGATCAGGAAACAAACTCGAGAAATGGAAATTCAGACAGCCATTCCTGTGGTTCTTTTTTGCACTGGTCCTCTCAAAACCTACTTCATCACAAACACTGGAGGAAGGTAACAAATATTAGTGACAGGGTTTCCTATTCTCTGCAGTTCGGCAGGCAGAAATGAAGGAATTACAGTATTGTGGAAGATGCTGCTCTGGAATCATTTGCATTCCAAATGGGAATGGAAAGTTAGGGGGAAGAATTATATCCCTTTCAGCATGTTTTCAAGCTAAATTTGGGAGACCGGCAAAATCTGAATAAATTATAAAGCCTACACCAACACCTTAGTGATTTAAACTGAACCCAATTTCTTTTAATGTTCCCAAATGACTATCTGACATCTTGACTTTTGTGTGTTAACAACATTTAGTACTGTTCTTTTTAATTACTGAATTTCGCTACATTAGAATTAGAACATAAATACTTATTCAAAAGGAAAAGCAAGAGACCAAAAGATTGAGCCCACACAGGAAATCTCAAAAAGGGTAATTTACACACAGGAATTATAATCTTTTGAACTATTTTGACTTTAGGATAACTTCTCCTTCTCTCTCTCCCCCTACCCCACACATGCAAATATATACATATACGTATATACATATATATGTATACACATATATATACATATATACACATATACATATATACATATATATACACATATGTATCTGAGACTTCATATATATATACGTACATATCTATGTGTATATATATATAGCTGAAAATAGGGACTTGAAAGAATTTACATTCTTTTCTTTTTTTTTTTTAAAGATTTTATTTATTCATTTGACAGAGAGAGACACAGCGAGAGAGCGAACACAAGCAGGGGGAGTGGGAGAGAGAGAAGCAGGCTTCCCGCGGAGCAGGGAGCCCGATTCGGGGCTCGATCCCAGGACTCTGGGATCATGACCTGAGCTGAAGGCAGATGCTTAACGACTGAGCCACCGAGGCGCCCCGAATTTACATTCTTAATAGTCCAGAAATATAGACAAAACCTTTACTCCCAATTTCCTGAATGTCTTTTTTTTTTTTTTTAAGATTTTATTTATTTGAGAGAGAGAGAGAGAGAGCACATGAGCTGGGGTGGGGGGCAGAAGGAGAGGGAGAAGTAGACTCCCCACTGAGCAGGGAGCCTGATGGGGCTTGATCCCAACACCCCAGGATCACAACCTGAGCCAAAAGCAGATGCCTAATCACCTGGGCCATCCAGGTGCCCCATGAATGTCTTTTGATATAAACTACTGTAACAGTCAAAGGAGAAAAAAGAGAAAAAGAAGAAATAAAGAAGGAGGAGTTAGAGGAAGAGGAGGAGGAGGAAGAGGAGGAGGAGAAATAATGGGAGCCTGACATGATGGGAGAATCTAGAGTAAGACAGTGAGCAAGACAGATCCTGTGCTGTCATGGAGCAAACTAGCAGGTATTTTTTTTTTTTAAAGATTTTATTTATTTGACAGAGAGAGACACAGCGAGAGAGGGAACACAAGCAGGGGGAGTGGCAGAGGGAGAAGCAGGCCTCCCGCGGAGCTGGGAGCCCGATGTGGGGCTCGATCCCAGGACCCCGGGATCATGACCTGAGCCGAAGGCAGCCGCTTAACTGACTGAGCCACCCAGGTGCCCCCAAACTAGCAGGTATTTAAAATGTGTTCAAAATGATCTGCTTATTCAGTAAAAGTATGATTCAAGGGCCAATGGCTATGTGGCCAATGGCCAGTGGATATGGGCACTCAGTTAGAAAAGCAATTTCACATAGAAGATTTACAGACCAGGCCACAGATCCTTGTCACCCCTTCTCACTTCCCTTCTCTGCTTGCCTCCACGATGCTCAACTGCTCTGTCTTAATTTTAAAGCAGTTGTTGTAGGTGTGAACTGTGAACTCCCATGTGACAAAAGGACTTGCTAGATGTATTAGTCAGGGTTCTATAGAGAAACAGAATCAACAGGACATATATAGATATATAAGAGGAGTGTATTAGAGGACTTGGCTCACGCCATTATGGAGGTTGAGAAGTCCCACAAACTGCTGTCTGCACACTGGAGAACAGGAAAGCTAGTGGTGCAGTTCTAGTATGAGTCAAAGGGCCCAAGAATCGGAGGTCTGACAGCGTAAATCCTGATCTGAGTCTCAAAGCCCAAGAACCCGGAGTACCAATGTCTGAAGGCAGAAGGTGAATGTTCCTGGCTCAAGCAGGGAGAGAGTGAATTTGCTCTTCTTCTTTTTGTTACATTTTTTGTTATATTTGGTCCCTTAACAGATTAGATGATACTCACCCACACTGGGGAAGGCCATCTGCTTTACTGGGTTCACCAATTCAAATGCTCATCTCTTCCTGAAACACCCCACAGACACACCCAGGAATAATGTTTTGCTAGCTATGTGGGCATCCCTTAACTCAGTCAAGTTGACACATAAAATTAACCATCCCACCAGAAAACTGTACTAAGACACTTGGCCAAACTTTCAGCTAGCTTCTGCCCGCACTAGGCTGTGACCCGAAAGGTGACTGAAGTCCCTTCAGCACCGCTACGGGTGGCCGAGTCTTTGAGAAAGCAAACACAGTACTGACAAACCATGAAACGTACCTTGTCCGAACTCACAGTGCCTAACCATTTTCCACGCACTCCCCTTCCGTGACTTTCCATTTTTCCCACAGCCTCCCAGGCCCCTTTTTGTTCCAGCTTTTTCACTTCTCTCTGGCCCTTTTTTGTTCCCTCTCTGTTCTCCCAACTTTAAAAACCTCAGTCACCTTTGCCTTAGTCGCCATTGGGTTCAGTTTATACTGGAGTCTCTCTCTCTCTCCTGCCACAGGCTGAATAAAATCTGTCTCGCTGCCTTTAACAATTTTCAGTGCTATTTCTCTTTGCTATTTCAATAGGGCATGTTGGCTGCACAGGGAGCAGTGAATGAGTAAAGCTTGTAAAGAAGGTGGATGTTATTCCATTCATAGTGTAAATGGAGAACGGAAGAGAAGATGCTCACCTGAAGACAGAGGCTGCCTGTTATCACGTGTGCACATTCGCTCAGTGTTCTCATATCATCTAATTTTTTCAAGAAAAATCAGAAATCAGAATTTTTTAAGTTCATTTGCCATACTTTTAAAATGATACATTACCAAACACTGTACAAATTAGTAAGCACTGTACACACACACACACACACACACAAATACCAACTTTCCTCACTTGCTGTGGCAGGGTGTGAATGAGAATGCGTATGTGTGTATCTCTAAGCCCTCCTGGATTCTAAAGAGCCAGAATAAGAAAGTATTTTCTGTTATTTAATGTAAATTGCTAAGCTCACTGTTGCATCAACTGCTTGAGACAATATTGCAAGCAGAGTAACACATATGAGATACCTGTTCTGTGAACTAATGGAGGGATTCTATCTCTAGAGCTGTCAGTCACCTTTCAGTCCTGCTAAACTCATGTGAAAAACAGTCTGTTTCTGAGGCAGGGATTATTTGTCTGAATAAACGGGAATGTATGCTCAATGGACGCCATTTGGATTGCGGATGCTACCTCAGTGATAGTGTCTCCGTTAATGCTAGGTAGCTACAGATTTTTAGTTACATTTGACAAAAACTAGAGTGCTCTGTTTCCCTTGTGTTAAGCATTTTACATTGTGTTTCATCACCAAATAAAGGATAAAATCACCCTAAGACAGGCATCTACATAAAACTACCAAAGCAAGATTTGTCTTGAATATTTTTATATCCCCTGCTGAAGTTGGTTTCTCCTTCCTGTAGCCTTTCCTCTAAAAAGACTTTCCTTTCTTCTTTCTCTACTTGTTTTCCCTTTTATGTCCTTTGCTGTCTCCTTCCATTTCCATGGGGGATTAGTAATTAACATAGCAATGTTTGTGAAAGACAGCTCTTCCATTTTATATCATGTTGTCATGATACACGGCGCCTCCAGGTAAGATGTTATTTTATTTTTTTTTAAAGATTTTATTTATTTATTTGACAGAGACACAGCAAGAGAGGGAACACAAGCAGGGGGAGTGGGAGAGGGAGACGCAGGCTTCCTGCTGAGCAGGGAGCCCAACACGGGGCTGGATCCCAGGACCCTAGGATCATGACCTGAACCAAAGGCAGATGCTTAACGACTGAGCCACCCAGGCACCCCTCCAGGTAAGATTTTAAAATGAAACAGAAAATTTGGGGAAAAACTATACTCAACATTGGACATTGTGGTTGCCTACATGATGTGCATCCCACATGCCACCACTGGGTAATTTGAATGAATAAGCCCATCTTCCATAAACCCACTGATAGGAGAGTCTTAATTTTTTCACTCAATCAGAATATTGGTTCTCAAGCATTTGAATCAGAGGGAAAACCTGAAATTTAGTAGAGTAGTAAAGGGGAAAAAAATCTGTAAAGAAGAAACAAAGCTAAGGATTTGGTGGTGCCCATTCTTTGACCCTAAGAAAAAGCAGACATAGAGAATAAGACAGAACTAAAGGAACTGTAGAGAAGTATAACTATAGTCCTGAAGATATCATAAACTTCAGGAATAAACCCTTATCTGGAGTTTTACCATACTTTTTTAATTATGTGGGACAATATGTAGCTTCTTTATTTAAGCCAGTTGGAGTTGAGTTTGCTGAAATTTGCATATAAAAACACTTAATTGAGGGGCACCTGTGTGGCTCAGTTGGTTAAGCATCTGCCTTCAGCTCAGGTCATGATCCCAGGGTCCTGGGATGGAGCCCCGCATCAGGCTCCCTGCTCAGTGGAGAGTCGGCTTCTCCCTCTGTTGGCTGCTCCCCCTGCTGTGCTCTCTATCTCTCTGTCAAGTAAATAAATAAAATCTTTAAAAAACAAAACAACAAAAATAAACATTTAATTGATATACTCTTGATGCAAAGTCATTTGAAAAATTTTAAATGTCCCCTAGGCCTATAAAGATGGTTTGACTGAATATATCGATTCTGTCACTTACTAGCCAAGTGGCTTTAAGTAAGTTACTTATAACCTCATTGTCTGAGCTTTTTCATCTGTAAAATGGGTATTATAATATCCATTTTTCCAGAACTGCTGGGATTATTTGATAAAATATGTAAAAAATGATTAGAAACTATATAAAATACTTGGTAAGTGATGATAGCAATAAGGAAAGAATTTGGGCTTGGTTGTCCATGAAAGCAAAATAATGGCAAACAGTGGCAATGTTCCTTCAGAAACTGGCCAATAGACAGGAGTGCTTGCCAAGTGACTACCAGTAATCCTGTCCCCTTAACAAAGGCATCTGGAATTTTATTCATTCAATAAATATTTGTTGTGCATTTACTATGTGACCTATCACTCAAGATGTTAGAGATACAGTAGTGAACATACTGGGCAGCATTATCTGTTTTCATGATATTTTCCTTCTGATGGAGGTAGTCAAACAAATAAAGTGCACATAACATGTATATAACATGTCAGATGGTGATGAATAGTATGGAGGAAAATCAAACAGGGAAAAGAATGGGCAATTTGCAGGAAGAATCAGTTTTATCCTAATCAGGGAGGTGTTCATAGGCAATGGGAAATTTGCATAAGGTCTGAAGAAGGTGAGTGAGCCCTGCAAATATCTGGAGGAAGAACATACAGACTGAGTGTACATTGTGTAGAAAGGATCTGGGGTGAGACTAGGCCAATTGAGCTCAAGGAACTCAAGGAGGCAAGTGAGCAGGCATGAGTGAAGGAAGGGATGAATAACAGGCCATGTGACCCTAAAGGTAATAACTGTCCCAATAGTGACAGAGAGATAAACACAATGCCGACGCCATTAAACATATGACTTGACTAACTTCCTTTGTTTTGATTCCGTTACCTAACATTTTTTTCTTGTTATTAAAATGTTTTAATATTTTCTACTATTTTGAAAAGTATCCAATAGGAAAGAAAAGGAGTTTCCTTCCCCACTGACTTTGCTACTAATCCCCAATCCCAGGAAAACTCTATCGTTAACTCTTTCTTCACATGGTTGCCACCAGTATATTACTAAATGATATCCTTAAGCCATTACTGAATAATTTAACAACTTTAGAATATTAACCCTTGACTTATTGCTACATTAGATGACATTTAGTGTACTTTTTTCTGTTCCCACTTCATTTCCCCTCAAATAGACACCTTTCATTTACACCTTTTATAATCATATTTTTAAATAAAAGTTTAAAAATACATCTTTATTTCTTCCTTCAATAATTAAAGACAGTATTTCTTGATTCTCCATTTGAAAAACGGGGGCTATGAGCAGCTCTTATCCTTGTCTCCAAGCTTTCCTCTACTCTCTGACACCATCTTCAAAATTGTGTCATCTGTACTTTTTCTTTTATATTTTCAAAGCTGGTAACATTTACAGGCCCTTCTGTGACTATAATTAATTTTGAAATCAATAAACCTAGCTTACTATATATACCTGATCTTGTCCAAAAGGCCGAGAAGCAATCATAACTTAACTATGTAAATATTCATCATTTTCTTTCATCTATGGATTTCTTCCATGGCTCCACTTCTCAGATCCTAATTGTCTTGCTTTATTCTTAAATAGCATATCTTTAGCTCCTTACTTTTTATTCCTTCCACTTTCATTCCTGCCAGTGTCTCTTAGCCCTATCCTAAACAGATACTTGAGGCCTTCCCTTATTTCTTATCCTACGTTGGATCCACTGTTTTCCTAACCCAATCTTTCTCTGTCCCAACTAAACCTTCTTTTGCCTAAAGTGTATAATTAACTTCTTTTAAAGATTTATATGAGAAGTAAATACACTGAGTACTTATGATTCTGAAGATGTCTTTACTGTGTCACACTGGGGTTTACAATTTTGCTTGATGCCATATTCCAAATGGAAAATACATTTTCCTTAAACTTTAGATGTTTAAAACAATGGTGAGCGCCGTGAATTGTTAAGACTGATGAATCACAG
Source organism: Halichoerus grypus (assembly GCF_964656455.1). Classification (NCBI taxonomy): domain Eukaryota; kingdom Metazoa; phylum Chordata; class Mammalia; order Carnivora; family Phocidae; genus Halichoerus; species Halichoerus grypus. The sequence continues at coordinate 132,423,705 of NC_135719.1, read as the reverse complement.
ACCTGTACCTCTGAAACAAATAATACATTATATGTTAAAAAAAAAAGAAGATAGCAGGAGGGGAAGAATGAAGGGGGGGAAGTCGGAGGGGGAGACGAACCATGAGAGACTATGGACTCCGAGAAACAAACTGAGGGTTCTGGAGGGGAGGGGGGTGGGGGGATGTGTTAGCCTGGTGATGGGTATTAAAGAGGGCACGTATTGAATGGAGCACTGGGTGTTATACGCAAACAATGAATCATGGAACACTACATCAAAAACTAATGACGTAATGTATGGTGATTAACATAACATAATAAAATAGATAAATAAATAAATAAAATAAAACAATGGAGCAACTCTCAATTGCTAAGTCTGATGTTAGGTTGACTCCTGTGCCTTTAGACATATTTCTTTCCTCAAAAGCTTATCTCATCTTTTCATTTGATTAGCTGAGTTCTGAAATAGTTCAGTGATATGTTTAAGTATGGAATCTTTTCATTCATTTTTGTTGGAAATTCAAAAATCTGTTTCTACCCGAAGATAAAGTTCCTTTGCTCTTTTTTTTTTTAAAGTTTTATTTACTTATTTGACAGAGAGAGAGCACAAGTAGGCAAAGTGGCAGGCAGAGGGAGATGGAGAAGCAGGCTCCCTGCTGAGCAGAGAGCCTGATGTGGGGTTCAATCCCAGAACCCTGGGATCATGACCTGAGCCAAAGGCAGACACTTAACCAACTGAGCCACCGAGGCACCCCAAAGGTCCTTCTGCTCTTAAGAATTCATTCCATGATAACTTTCCTTGTATTCTTTGTTATGATTTTTTGATGTTCTTTTAAAGATTTACTTATCCATTTTAGAGAGAGAGGGAGAGAGTGCACGTGAGTGGGAGAGGAGCAGAGGGAAAGAAACTCAGGCCGACTCTGGGCTGAGCATGGAGCCTGACGTGAGGCTCAATCTCACAACCCTGAGCCAAAAACAAGACTCAGGTGCTCAACCGACTGAGCCACCCAGATGCCCCTTGATGTTCTTTTAAAAAATGTTATAGTTGGGGGGCGCCTGGGTGGCTCAGTCGTTAAGCGTCTGCCTTCGGCTCAGGTCATGATCCCAGGGTCCTGGGATCGAGCCCCACATCGGGCTCCCTGCTCAGCGGGAAGCCTGCTTCTCCCTCTCCCACTCCCCCCGCTTGTGTTCCTGTTCTCGCTATCTCTCTCTGTCAAATAAATAAATAAAATCTTTAAAAAAAGAAAAAATGTTATAGTTGGTTATTAGACCCTAGATTTATCTTTTATATCTTACTTTCAGCTCATATTTTATGTCTCTTTTGTTTTTCTTTCTGAATTTTTTTTCATAACTTTTCCTTTAAACCTGTTAATTAAAAAAAAATTGTCAACTAAATTTTTTTTTTAACTAAAAAGATGTCATAAGGTTGAGAACACTTGCCCTGGAATCAGATTGCGAGGTCTAAATCCTGCTCTGCTACTTACTAGCGATGTGACAAGTTATTGAACCTCTCTGTATCTTGTTTTCCTAATTGGTAAAATAAAGATAATAAGAGTTTCCACTTCGAAAGAGTTATAACAAGAACTGAAAAGTGAATTTATTAAAAGTTCTTGAGACAGTGATATGAACCTCTCCTCAAAAAATATCATCAGTTATTATTATTATTGTTTAGTTGTTAACCAAATATTTATTAGGGCTTATTATATAAATCAGACATATTCTAAATATTTTGAATACATTAAGGAACAAAACATCAAAAGTCCCTGAATTTGAGAAATTCACATTCAATTTTGGAAAGCTAGACAAACAAAAAACATAATAAATAAGTAAATTATGTATGTTGGAAGGACACACTGCTATTAAAGAAACTAGAATGGAATAGGGGCATGAGGAATTGTAGGTGTGTAGAGTGTGTAGGGACAGGGGCACAATTTTACATGATGCGGTCAGGGCAGGCCTTACATTCAAAGTACTGTTTGAGTACTGACTTCAAGAAGGGTATAAGATGAAAAGTCAGAAGGCATGTTAGGACAAGGGGAACAGATTTGTTTTGTTCCAAGCAAATGTTGTCTTAATGTTCCCCCTTATCTAGCATGTATCTCAAATATTTCATTTTGTAATGATATGTTACTATTAATGATGGCATTAAAATGCACTGGAATGGGTTTGGTGGATCTCCACTTTGTGCTTCCAGCATTTCCCTTGGCCTCATCTAGGAAAGTATGAGACTCATGAGAAGTGAATAGAGTTCTTAATTTGGCATGAGGTTAAATTTTAACAATGGGGATAATAATTACCCATCTCTCCCTTTCCAATCCTTTCCAGATTCAAAGTGACTAACAGTGACCTTTTAAGGCCAGCATGCAGATGGTTTGCTGATGAAAGACCTCTTGGACAAGGACCTAGGAATTGCTCCCCCCTTCGGCTGGAAGGCATGAGGGAAGAAGGGCTTCATAATGCCCCTCCTGCCCCACTTGCTCTTTTATTTGAGACACACATGGCTAAGCAACTGACCTGACATCAGGACTACACACCAAGAGTATCTACCCTTATATGTTATATTTTACTGGTCAACCGATCAAAATAAAGATGGTATTTATTCGTTACTTTGTTAACTTTTTGTTTGTTATGGAAGTAATTCTGTAATAGAAAATAAGGGGTTTTTTTTAGTAAAACTATTCTAAAGACTACAATTACACAGTCTGTAATAACTATATAAACAGTAACAAAACAGTACTACTATAATAAAAATAGCATTTCTGTAAAACAATAATTAATAATATATTTCAAAATGTATATAATTGTAATTTTTTTAAGAGCATCTTTTATTCTGGTGTGCAGATTTAAACAGTAAATTCCATGGTCTCCTCACCTATAGGTGAATTGGTTGATTTTTATATTAGAACAAGGGTCAGTGAACTAAGGATAGCCTAATTTTTTGTGCAGTCTATGAGCTAAGAATTATTTTTACTTTTTTAAATGGTTGGAAACAAGAACAAAAGAATTCTATTTTGTACCATATGGAAAGCACATAGAATTTAAATTTCAGTGTTCATAAATAAAGTTTTATTGAAATACAGCCCTACTCATTGATTTATGTAATATTCATTTCCTACTACAAAAGCAGAGTTGAGTAGTTGCAACAGAGATCATGTAGCCTGCAAAGTCCAAAATATTTACTATCTATCTGAGCCTTTATAGAAAAGTTTGCCAGCCCCTGCACTGGAGTTACCTGGCTTCCTGTAAGAATGATCTTTCGCTATAAATTAATAAATAACCATATCATCCCTACAATATTGGTTCATTTAATTCTTCCCTATAACATAAACATGGGTGCTAAAATATAAAATTACTGAGACTGCAAATATGAGGGCCAGAACCTGGTTCTTTGTAGATTCCCAAATTTAATGAGTTCCATACAGTAAGGCTTCTTGGGATATTGTATGTTAGACATTTTCTGCATCATCTAATGATACCTTTTATAGTATTTTTTCATTTGCCATTTTTCAATTCCATTATTTACAGAAATATTCCAAGGCTCATTATCTATTTGAAAATTCACAGCTCTGAATTTACTTCGGATGATAAGGCTGTTCTATTACCAAGCTAGTGAACAGGTGTATATATACTACTGCAAGCTTGCTTAAGTACCATTATTCACGCACTATTTAAAATAAGAGTAGATCAACAATGTCTGCTAGTCATTTCGTAGAGAAATATTTTTATTTTCAAGAGTAGAGGTTAAAAAAAAAAGAACAAACTTCTTTGTGTGATGGTCTTCAACATTTGCACCAGTGTGGGTTCAATACCATAATATTCCATCTGTTTGATTGCGATCCCAGCTAATTTATGCTTAGCTAATTAAAATTAAGTGTGAAGTTGTGTTGTTATTGCGTAGCTATGGTACCATTCAAACAATTGATTTAGATAATTAAGAAAAGCAAGTTTAGTTTAGGAACTAGTGCCGAGGCCCAATGCACAGAGAAAAGCTGGAACAAGACTCACTTCAGGCATTCATTCTAACACAGGTTTAGCTGGGTTATATCGCATGGTTAATAATAACTGCAGGGGATGGGGACCTGAGGCTAGAATTTTCTAGTATATTCAGCCATAATGTGCAAGAAAAAAGAGATTAAGTTGACTTCAGTATTTCAGGCTGTTAGGGTTACATTGAATAATCTTCCCACTATAAATCTGAACATAGGACTTACATATGTAGCAGCTTTTTTTCAGTAATTGTAAGCTGCTCTTTATTTAGTATATATTATATATGAAAGTAGTTATAGACATGGGCTCTGACCCACCTTACTTGGATTTGTTTCTAACCCTACCTCTTAATAGCTGTGTAGACTAGAGGCAAATTACTTCATCTCTCAGTAATTTCATTTCTTGTACACATTAATAGTCTGTGAGGATTAAATAAGACAGTACAGGTAAAAAAACCAGAAAATTTGTAGCATGATAATTATCATTGCTTTACTTTTAATCTACACAACAACCCTTCAGGGTAAGAATATCATCCATTTGGGGGAGGCACCTCATGGTGAGAAAAGTGGGGGGAGCTATGGTAATGTGATTTGTAAGAGACACATTAAAGATTCAAAGACAAGATTGTCTGATGATAAAACTCCCTTTCGTTCTTCCTATTTCAGCTCATTGACTCTTTTATAGATTCATCCATTTATGTAAGTAATGTCTGCAGCCCACACATCAAAGATTTACAGTACCTAACCAGTCTTCCAACAACCCTCAACATTTGATTCATTTAAATTCTGATTTTAAAAGTTTACCTGATAAATTATAAATGTTATCAGGGAGTTTTGGAGTTTAAACCCATTTTTTTTTTAATTTGAAAAGGAATGAGGTATGGAATTGTACATAGACGGAGTTATTTTTGGTGAGAGTAGCTTTTAACACTCCTCAAATTACATGTACTGCAAGCCAAAAAAATAAAATCATCCATATATCTCTCTGTTAGAGAATGGAACAAAAAGAACATTAGGATAAGTTTTTAAGAACATCTTAACTGAGGACTTACTTGGAATTCAAGAAGCAAGTAAAAAGCATTTGAATGCATTTTAAGAGATAATTGCTACCAAATAATTTATGGGTGCAGAGCAATACCCAAGGAGAAAATACCACTAGTTATAACCTAGTTAATTAAAACCAAACAGTCTACACGCCTGGTATCGTGTTTAAGATTAATTGGATCATAGCAGAAAGTGCACATTATGAAGATCAAATACTAGGGGGAAAGTCATAAAGTTTGAAAACATATCAGGGTATCTTTATCTCTGCAGATGCCTTTTATTTATTGTCAGTGTAAACAGATGTTAATGACATTGTAAGATCTAGAGAGACCTAGGGAGAGAGAAAGAGAGAGAACTTCCCTGAAGATAAAGGAGAAAAACAAGTAACAGAAAATCTTGTAACTTACATTCACAAAGAGCGTACTTTCTGAAACTAAAATTTGTTTATTTTCTTTGTATTAAGACTAAAACACTCATTCCAAACTTGAAGGACAAAGGCATGGGATGGCGTAGGGGGGAGGGGAAGATGAACAGGGAGGAGAAGTGGTTTGGATTATTGCATCTATTTATTAGCTAACAGTGTTACATTTAGTTCTCTAAGGAGTACAATTTTCTTTGAATCATGCTATTTAGAATAAAACAACATTGCCTTAATGAGGTTTTGCTGTAAAATAATGATTTAAAGAATGAATGAAAAAGTACTACTTAACTCTTGTTTAGGACTCTTGAATATTTTCTCCTTTATTTTTCCACTTGGAGCTCCCATTACTTTATTCACACTGAATTACTGAGAAGTGTGTCTTATTCCAGATAATAAGCTCTGTCAGAGTAGGAACCATACACACATCTTAGGATGTCCTTAATATTCAATATATATTTGAGGAATACAAAACTCTAAGGAGGTGTAAGAATGTCAACAATCCACTTAGAGTAGGGTTGTTCAACCATGGTGCTATGGGCATTTTCAGCTGGGCAACTTTTTGACCTGAGGGCTGTCCTGTGTTTCATAGGATGTTTGGCAGTATCCCAAAGCTCTACCTACTTGATGCCAATATCACCCTCTTCCAGTCACAAAATAAAAAATGTCTCTAGATATCGCTAAATGTCCTGGGGGGTGGCGAGGAGCAGTGAGGCAGGGGGCAGGTAAAATCATCCCCAGTTGAGAGCTTCTGACTTAAAGAATTAACATTTTAGTATATATATATATTTAACATATATATAATATTATATATATGTGTATATATATATATCATATATGCACACACACACATATATTTACACTAGAATGAGCTGTATGTTCCACTATTCCTGTTGCTGCCATGTATTTCCTCCATCTCTCTCTGTCTCCCTCCCTCTCTCTATATATATAGACAGATATAGATAGATACAAGATCTCTCATTCTCTCTTTCTTGTACACACACACAAAGACACACACACACAATCCTACCAGAGTAGAATATGAATTCAATATGCCTGGCAGTTTGAGCTAGATAACTCTTTTTCCCCATCCAGGAAGCATCCATTGATATACAAAAATTATATAGATAAGTGGACCCTCTGGAAAGAACTCATACTTTATATACACACTTAGTATTAGTACAAGCCGGTGTGGATGCAGTTGGGTGAAGAAGAAATCACAAGTAGGTAGGGGAGAGGAAGCAATCCACAAATTAAAAAGTAAACAGTAGCACCCGATGCTCTGAGGAAACTACTTGAACCCACCCATGACCCAGAGACCCTGAAGACTTTCACATATCTCTAGAGAAAGGGAAGAGTACAGGCACTAAAAGGCCTTTAATTCTTGGGAACCCAAGATGTTTCTTGGGTGGAATTCCATCCAAAGACCATAATACGGAGAAGGGAAAGTTATTTACTAACAGAAGACAGTTAAGACCTTGTTGTTGTTTTTTTTTTTTTATTATGTTATGTTAATCACCGTACATTACATCATTAGTTTTTGATGTAGTGTTCCATGATTCATTGTTTGCATATAACACCCAGTGCTCCATGCAGTACGTGCCCTCCTTAATATCCATCACCAGGCTAACCCATCCCCCCACCCCCTCCCCTCTAGAACCCTCAGTTTGTTTCTCAGAGTCCATAGTCTCTCATGGTTCGTCTCCCCCTCCGATTCCCCCCTTCCCTTTTCCCTTCCTGCTATCTTCTTCTTTTTTTAAACATATAATGTATTATTTGTTTCTGAGGTACAGAGAGATCAGGAAGCACCACTGGTGGCTGTGGGTATACTGACTGGCTCACAAGGGGCAAAAAGGAAGGAAAAGGCCTGATGGTGCAGTGAAGTGACAGTGGTGAACGAAAAGTGGCAAAAGTCATCAAGGGTTGGTCTGGGATCAAGGAAAAGGGAGAGGAGGCTGTGAGTGTGAAGGCAGCAGGCACAGTACGAAGTTGAGATTGTACAGACAGTCCACAGGGGCTGAAATGGATCTGAAATCTCACAAAAGATTTCAGTATTGGGATCTGCAACCTGAAGGACAGCAATGATGTGGGTGCAGGTAAAGGCCCCAGGTGCTAGACAGCACAACTTTGATAGCCGCCCCAAAGTTCTTCCAGGGGTACTACAAGGAGAAAGAGAATTTGAATAGAAGGTGGAAGGAGATTAATTCCCTACAATTATACAACTGAGGTTGCCAAAGAGCAGAATTTGCTCCCATTCCACTTAGAATTTATCCCAATGATGCAAAGTTTGTTAAATATTAGGTAATATGACAATGTACTTAATAGTAGTAATACATTAAAAAAGAAAATTATGTCATTTCAGTAACTATAGAGACTTGTTCTATGATTTAACACTCATTTATGATTAAAACAACAAAACTCTTATATATCATTTTTTGAAGGCAAATGACTTACACCAATAAAAGGTATACAACGAAACTCTATAGCAAATATCCTACTTAGAGATGGAATATTAGAAGTGTTGCCTTAAGAGTAATCCACAAAACAAGGATTCACTCTTCAAACCTTAGTGTTACTCGAAATCTTACTGAAGTTCAAAATATGTGACAAGAAAAGAAAGACCAATAAGAACAATAAATGGAACTAGAGGGTATTATGCTAAGCAAAATAAGTCAATCAGAGAAAGACAATTATCATATGATCTCATTGATATGAGGAATTTGAGAAACAAGGCAGAGGATCACAGGGGAAGATAGGAAAAAATGAAACAAGACAAAACCAGAGAGGAGACAAACCATAAGAGACTCAATCTTTGGAAACAAACTGAGGGTTGCTGGAGTGGTGGGGGGTGGGAGGGATGGGGCGGCTGGGTGATGGACATTGGGGAGGGTATGTACTAGGGTGAGTGCTATGAATTTTGTAAGACTGATGAATCACAGACCTGTACCCCTGAAACAATACATTAGACCTGTATCCCTGAAACAAACAATACATTATATGTTAATAATAAAAAATAAATTTAAAAAAAGGTACCATCAGGTTAAAAAAAAATAAAGATAAGAAGTGGAAAGGAAAAAAAAAACCATTAATTTTTTGGTATTTTCTTGTTTGTTTGTTTTTTTAGATTAATAAAGGATGGGAACTGAAACTTTTCACAGGTATGAAGAGTTTAGGTTCTTTTAATGTAGTTCAGCCAAGTAAGAGTTTACTGAGCTTTTCTCTATGTAAGTATGCCAAGTTCTAAACTAGATGCTGAATGGATAAAGTAAAAAATATAAACAAGTACTGTCCTCTAAGATTCCATATGGTGTGAGGGTTAAGAGTTTCAGGGATTAAGATCTAGAGTCAGAAGGAGTTCCCAATCTCAGTTTTGTCCCCTTAATAACTGTGATCCTGGACCAAGTTAAATAACTTCCTTAAGTCTCAGTTTCCTTAGGTTAAAATGGGGATGAGGATGATTCATGAACATATCATTGTCAACTTGATCATTTAAATTACTAACATTAATTCAAATCTTCAACCCTTGCTGTATTTTCATAATTTTCTTTTGTAATTATTATTTCCATCACAAATTTTAGAGCCAGTGAAAAATTTCATTTTCATCTCATTAGGTAAATATAAGTTAAAATGGCAATGAAATACCACTACACATCTGTTAGAACAGCCAAAATCCAGAAACACTGAAAACACCAAATAATGGTAAGGATTTGAGTAACCAGAACGCTCATTCATTGCTGGGGTGGGGGATGCAAAATAGTACAGCCAATTCGGAAGACAGTTTGATGGCTTCTTATAGAACTAAACATACTCTTACCATACACTCCAGCCATCATGCTCCTTGGTATTTATCCAAAGGAGCTGAAAACTTATGTCCACACAAAACCTCCATATGCATATTTATAACAGGTTTATTCATAACTCTCAAAACCTGGAAACAACCAAGATATGCTTCAGTCAATGAAATTCTGGTAAATCAAGAAAATGAAATATTAGTCAATGTTAAAAATAAGTGAGCTATCAAGCCATGGAAAGACATGGAAGAAATTTAAGTACGTATTACCAAGTGAAAGAAGCCAATCTGACAAGGATTCCAATTATATGATTCCAACTACATGACATTCTGGAAAAAGAGAAATTGAGGAGATAAAAAAAAAAAATCAGTGGTTGTCTGTGGTTGTGGAAGAAGGTAAGGGATGAATAGGTGGATCACAGATGAATAGGTGGGTCACAGAAGATATTCAAGTCAGTGAAATTACTCTGTATGATAACCTAACAATGGATATATGGCATTATACATTTGTGCAAAACCACAGAATGTACCATACCAAGAGTGAATCCTAATGCGAACTATGGCATTTGGGTGATAATGATGTGTTGATGTGGGTTCATCAGTTATAACAAATGTACCACTCTGGTGGTGTATACTGAGAAAGGGGGAGGCTGTGTTTGTGGGGGGGCAGGAAGTATATGGGAAATTTCCATACCTTCCTATCAATTTTGCTATGAATCTAAAACTACTCTAGAAAAAATAAAGTCTTAAAAAAAATCTGTGGGAGACAGCAAACCATAAGCAACCCTGAAGAGCCTGAAATGGCCATGTCAGCAGGCAATAGGGTGTCCAGGACCCAGATACAGGCCATTTTCACTAAAATACTAATTGCAATAGAACGCTCAGTGTGAATCTAGTTGCTTCTTATTCAGTGGCACTAATAAATCAAATTATCCAATGACAGCTGTGAAAAACTATATTTTTCTTTTATAAAAAAGTTCACAGAAAAATGTGAACAGTTGGCAAATTAAAAAAAAAAAATAGTTGCAAATCAAATTGTAGCAGATTTTGTGATTTTGACCTTTCCTTCCCTACTCCCCTGCCACCTTAAACTGGTAAAACATGAATAACATAGAAAATCCTGACAAGACCACATTAAGGAAAGTGATTTCCTTCCCTTCTAGTACCCTCAAAAAAACACTTATTTTGATAGCACAATCAATGAAATACCAGTTTTTCCAGCTAGTCAATTTCCCTTATACATGTTTCATTCCAAAACCAAATGTTTGGTATGATTTTGCTCTAGAAGGTTATTGTCACCATCTTTTATTTCTAAGCACCATTGCTATGAAAAGAAAATAGATCATAAATTACTACCTCTGAGTCTATGAGTTAATGTACTTCTGTGTTATAAAGGGTGTGGTCAAGTGTTTGTCATTGTTACATTCTATAGGGAACTTAAGTGAATCACTTATGAGAAAGACAAACACAATTTGGCTATTTGGCATTAAATTTAATTTTATAGAATTAAACAGTTATTCATTTAAAAACTTTTTATTTTTTAGAGAGAGAGAGGGCATGTGCTCACAAGTCGGGGGGGCAGGGGTGGAGGGGCAGAGAGAGAGGGAGAGAGAGAATCTTAAGCGGGCTCCATGCCCACTGCGGGGCCCAGAGGGTAGAAGACTCATGAATGGAATTAGTGCCTTATGAAAGAGGTTACGGAGAGATCAGTAGCCCCTTCCATCATGCAAGGACACAGTGAGCAGGTGCTGGCTATGAACCAGAAAGAGGGCCATCACCCAATCATGCTGGCACACTGTTCTTGGGCTTCTAGCCTCCAGCATTGTGAAAAATAAATTCCTGTTGTATTTAAGCCATCCAATCTGATGCATTTTGTTATAGCTTCCTGAGCAGACTAAGACAGGTATCGGCAGATGAAGCCAGCTCACTTCTTCTAATACTCCAAGTCTCAAAATGAACACATTTTCCCCAGAAACACTGAACTCTTAAGTTCCCCATATATTGTCCTCCCAGATCACCTTTAATCATAATAGAACTATTATAGCTTCTTTAATTGTCCTAGATAGGGTGTAAGTCCCATGAGGGCAGGGGCTATGCTGTCTTGCTCACCAATGATTCCCAGTATGTCCACAGTGCCACAGTGTCTGATAGGAGTTCAACAATATTTCTCAAATGCATCAATGGAAAACAGAATGAACAGATCTTATAGTAATGAGATCAGAAAGAGTTATACATAGAAGTTTACTGAAGGTGATGGAGGAGTGCCTAAGGATTTGATTAAAATATATGCTCAGATTTGCTTTCTGAACAGATCATTATTAAGGGGCTCCATAATGGGAAGGAGGTGATAGTGAGAAGGTTAAGCAAGAGTTAGGGAATTAGTTCACACACTAGAAAAACTCAAGCAGTGTAAGGTAATGACAGGTCAACATTGATACATAAATGCAAAACAATGGGTCTTTGTGTAGAGATTCTGAGCTCCAAGTGGGAGTAAAGGTGTCTGCTAGTGTATTCTCAGGGCCTACAGAAGTGCCTGAAACATAGAGGACACTTGCTAAAAATATTGTCAGGTGAACGAACGAAAACAATAGCTGACATGTATCAAGGTTTTACTCTGTTCTATTTCTTATCTGTTTTTATCGTTATCATTTTCTATTTCTACCCACAATCCCAAGGAAACTTAAGCAAAAAAGGAATAATTTCTTGCACTAATTTCCCCCACAAGATAAGATTGGAGCTAGGATTTAAAACCAGAGATGTCAGACTCCCAAACCTGATCTCTATCCTACTGATTCAAGTACAGATGCCCGCCATATTTTTATTTTCGTATCTTTATTTTTTTATTTTATTTTTTTAAAAGATTTTATTTATTTATTTGAGAGAGAATGAGATAGAGAGAGAGCATGAGAGGGTGGAGGGTCAGAGGGAGAAGCAGATTCCCTGCCGAGCAGGGAGCCCGATGCGGGACTCGATCCTGGGACTCCAGGATCATGACCCGAGCCGAAGGCAGTCGCTTAACCAACTGAGCCACCCAGGCGCCCCGATTTTTGTATCTTTATTTAAACTTTATCATTACTTATGCCTGGGTAGACTCGAGCATTACTCAGTGTATTAGGGTTCTCCACCAGAGAAACAGAACCAAGAGGATACCCAGAGAGATATGAAAGAGGGGATTTATTACAGAAATTGGATTACACAGTTATGGAGGCTGTGAAGTCCTAAGATCAGCTTTCTGCACGCTGGAGAAACAAGAAAGCCAGCAGTGTGGTTCCAGTCCGAGTGTGAAGGCCAGGGAACCAGGGGAGCTAATGATGCAAGTCCAATCTGAAGCAGCAAGAACCAGGAGCACCAATGTTCAAGGGCAGAAGATGCATGTCCCAGCTCAAGCCCAGAGAGCAAATGTGTTCTTCCTCTGCCTTTTTGTTCTACTCAGGACTGGATCATGTCTACCTGCACTGGTAAGGTGCATCTTTGGGCCCAGTCAAATTTTACAACACATAAAATTAACATCACAGCCCCTTATATTTTTGCAGGCACCTTCTAATTTACCGTACATCTGCATTGCCTACTCTGCTGTATAACACATCATCACAAAATGTGTGGCTTAAAACAATAACATTTATTTTATTCATTAATCTGCAATTTGGGCAGGCTTTGGCAAGGAAAGCTCCTCTCAGCTCCACTGGCATCAGCTGTAATGCTGAGATCATCAGAAGCCTTGCTCACTCACATGTCTGGGGGGCAGCGAGTCCCTAGCTGGGACAGTCATCTGGAACAACTACATATGGTCTCTCTGGGTGGCCTGGGCTCCCTCACGGCATGGGGGCTGGCTTCCCAGGGTAAACATCTGGAGACACAGAAAGAACTGAGAGGGAAAGAGGGACAGAAACTCTATCACCTTCTATGACCAGCCTCAGAGGTCACAGTGTCTCTCTTGCCACATTCTATATTCCGTTCATTAGAACGAGTCATTAAAACCAGCCAATGCTTAAGGCAGGTATTAGACTCCATCATTTGATTGAGAAGTTGCCAAGTTTTAGAAAGGCATGCAGGATATTACTGTGGATACTTCTGAAAAATACAAGCCGCCCTACCAATGGAAGTACCATTGGGAAGTTCCTTTAGAAAGTAGAAAGTATCCTTTATATTTTTGGAAAAGAGCAATTCTTTGTAAGTAATGAGAATATCGGTAATGTATGTTTATTACTCACTTACTCAGAGCTAGGACTCACTTAATCGTTATCCCAAACCTGTAAAGTAGATCTAATCATCATCTCCATTTCTCAGTTGCAGAAATGAAGGCACAGAGAAGTGCAGTAACTTGCCAAGCATTACACAGCTTGTCCAACAATGGAATCGGCAGTCAAGCCCAGACGATCCACTTCCGCTCTTAGATACTACAGTTCACTGACTTTCTAAGAAGAGTCATGGAGAAAAATAGGTTTTTCTGACTCTACAGACTGTCTCGCCAGTTTGATCTTCTTTCCTCACACATTCTTGCCCTCACACATTCTAGATTTTAAAGCTCGTTTGAGTCTACTGACAATGTGTTCACTTAAAATATCGACAAAGAAAAACCCCATTAAGCAGCCGAATTTCATTTATTTTGGCAGATACGACCATTCCTCAGGAAGCATTAGCAGCAAAAATACTTGCAGTTCATCAACACTCAAATTAAGAACAAATAAAAGATGTGCAGGAAGAGTACAAGACACAGTTGAAATATTTTCCTAAAACAAAATTATTCTATTACCATTGATTTCAATTATTTTCTTTGTAACTTGACCACAACCTATATGAAATACGCTAAGGGTATAGTCAGAGGATATTTGATTGAGATAAAATTGAAATGGCCCCAGAATTTCTTCTTGAAGACTGCTCATGAAGGCATCAAATATTTAGTCAAATCTTCAGAGTTAATTTTGTGTGGCCTCAGTGCAACATTTGCCAAACGCAAACACTTCAAAAAAATTCTAGCCCTATGGGACTGTCTCTTATCAAAGCATTAAAGAGACACATTATTAAGACTATTAAAATCCGGATAATTGGCATCATTGAAAAGTAATGCTAACTTCCTAGTTTTTCAGCACTGTGATCACCATCATCATTATTATCATCATAAAATTCATTTAATGACTGGCTTTTTGCATCTGACACTTATATAAAATACAGATGAACAGTCCTTGACTTCTAAATTCTAATCCGCAAATTACACAACAGATATTGTTACCTGTAGAAATTTTGAAAAGGTTCATGACATTTATGTGCAGGTTTTTGAAAACTGGTTTTTTTTCCCGACTTTTGTGTACAGGAACTGACAAGAAAAAAACACATTTTTATCATATTGTTAGTACACAGTCTGATTACTTTATTTGCAGTACATAATATGTCCAGTGAGAAGAATTCATCATCTGTGATTTGCTATTTTAATACTGATGTTAAATATATTGTTTTAATTTGACACAAAATTGTTATGTTAAATGGGTTAACATAGTTTAACATATGTTGGTTGTATTTCAAAATGATTTAGCCCCCTTTAAAATGTCAGACTGTTGAGTCATTTTTGGAATATTCCAGTAATTCACTCAGACAACCTGGGTTGTAGGTGAGTTGGATAATCAGAAACAGCTGGATCAGCTATTCTGCCATCAGAAGATATAATCATAAAAGAGAGAGGTTTATAGATGCAAGTTCATAAAATTTTAGAATAATAAAGTACCACAAAGACTATATAACTAAACTGATATATTTTATAAATGAGGAAAATGTACTCAAGAAAATGACTTTTCCAAAGTCACACAGCTAGTTAGTGTGTATTCAGTCTAGAATCCAAGTCCGTGTTTTCCCATCCAAAGCATCTTCCACTCTGCCTTGCCATCTGGATGAATATATATATATATATATATATATATATATATATATATATATTCCATATATATATATGGAAAAACCAAAACACATGATCCTTCTAGCATTACTTTACTTGCTCTGAGGAGAAACAAACAACAAAACATATATACTGTTTCTATGAGATATTAACTCTATGCAAAAAAAAAAAAAAAAAATCAAAAAAGAATCTGACAAATTAACTCCGAAACTGTAATTAGTCCAAGAAACAGAGTCAGGCCTTTAAAAAACCCTGGTTTTGTTTGTTTTTTTTGTTTTGTTTTGTTTTTTACAGTATAGGCTTTTATGCTTAAAAGTTGCAGTGTGCTGAATGGTGGCCACCCAAAGACAACAAGTCTTAATGCCAGGAATTTTTAAACATTGCCTTATTTAGAACAATAATCTTTGCAGGTGTAATTGAATAAAAATTTTTCAGATGAAGGGATTACTCTGGAATATCTGGGTGGACCCTAAAGACCATTACAAATATCATAAGAGAGAGATTGAGGGAAATCAGACACAGAGGAGAAAGTAATCTGAAGATGGAGACAGAGATTAGAGGCTTGTGGCCACAAGCCCAGTGTATTAGTCAGAATTCTGCAGAGAAACAAAACCAAAAGATGTGTATATACAGAGAAGGAGATTTATTTTAAGGAATTGGCTCATGTGACTGCAGAGAGCTGGTGAATCCAAAATCTTATAGGGGAGGCTGGCAGGCTGGAGACTCAGAAAAGAGTTGCAATTTGAGTCCAAAGTGAGTCAGGCTGGAGGACCAGGAAGAACCTTTATTGCAGATAAAGTCTGAAGTCAGAATTTCCTCTTCCTTGGAAGACATTCTATTTAGGCCTTCAGTTTAATTGGATGAGGCCCATTCACATTATGGAGCGCAATCTGCTTTAAAAGTCCATCGATTTAAATGTAAATCTCATCCCAAAACACCCTCACTGAAACATCCAGAATAACATTTGATCAAATCTGGGCACCATGGCTCAGCCAAGCTGACATACAAAATTAAGTCATTACACTCAGGAGCCACTAGAAGCTAAAAGAAGCAAGGGACAGATTCTCTCCTAGAGCACCTGGTAGGAGCATGACCCTGCTCTATTTTGGATTTGACCTCCAGAAAGTAAAGTTCTTTTGTTTTTTTTTTTTTTTTTTTTTTTTTTTTTTTAGTTCTTTTGTTTTTAAGCCACCAAATTTGTGGCAATTTGTGATGGCAGCCTCAGGAAACAAATGTAGATGTGTGCTTGATTTTTTATTTGTGTGTGTGTTTTCTTTTTCCTAAACCAGGCATAATTTATTTTTATTTTATTTTTTAGGATTTTATTTATTTGAGAGAGAGAGAGACAGGGAGAGAGCATGAGTCAGAGGGAGGAGCAGTGGGAGAGGAAGAAGCAGACTCCCAGCTGAGCAGGGAGCCGGACTCAGGGCTTGATACCAGGGCCCTGGGATCATGACCTGAGCCAAAGGCAGACGCTTAACGGACTGAGAGACCAGGTGCCTGAAACAGGCATATTTTAAAAATCAAAACCCCCTATATAAATCTCTTAAGTATGTGATGTAAAATACCCCGGGGTACTTAGTATTCCAGTCCCCCCAAATTTCTGCCCCATTACATTAACCACTGCTATTTTACAAGGACTTTTAATCGTAGTAAGTAGGAGTCAAAGTGCCTTTGTGTAAAAATGAGTGAAAATACACTTCCTAAAGAAAATGTTCTTAACTATCAAAACTTATGTAAAGCAAAGCATATGAGAAAGTTTACTTTAGCTTAAAATTAACTGTCTAACATCCCAAATACAAATATGACTTTTTAGACTGAAATAACAAAAGTGAATTCTTCAGTTTGACCCATGTGGGTCAGAGTCTCATCTCCTATTTGTTTGCTTTGGTCAAGTATTTTCCCCTTTCTGACCCACAGTTTTCTCAATACCTATTTTTTTTTTTAAGTACTTTATTTATTCATTTGAGACACAGAGATAGAGAGAGAGAGCATGAGCAGGGGGAGAGTCAAAGGGAGAGGGAGAAGCAGGCTCGCCACTGAGCCAGGAGCCTGATGTGGGGCTTGATCCCAGGACCCTGGGATCATGACCTGAGCCAAAGGCAGACACTTAACCATCTGAGCCACCCAGGCACCCCTCAATACCTATTTTAAAGTTATTACAAGGATTAAACGTGGAAAATAGCACCATTGCATAAACTGAAGTTGATTCCAATTAAAATCCATAGGTGGAAAGTTATATATCACACACACACACACACACACACACACACACACACACACACACAAACATTCATATATTGATTTACGGCTTAGAATAGTGCCTCAAGTAAGTGCTATTTGTACATTTGTCAAATATATAAGCAACTTCTTTTAAAATTTAACACTTAAAGAAAAAATACAATAAAATGCATTGGGAATAAATTCTACAAGATGCAAAGTAACAATTTCAACAGTTTTAAAACTTTATTTATAATAGTAACCACAGAACAACTAAATATATTGAGAGATAGATATCCTTAAGAATTTGAAAATATAATATGATAATGGTGTTCCCTCCTGCCAGAATAATCTATAATCCAATTCTAGTCTAAATTCCTATGGGAATTCCTCTGGAACCTATAAAGCTAATTCTAAAATTTAGATTGAACAGCAAAATTTCAAGAATAGCAAAGGTAATCCTAGAGAAGAACAATCTGGGAGAACTTTCCTTCCAGATAACAAAGTATGTTATAAATCTATAGTATGTAGAGAAATCAGAACCATCATGCATTGCTGGTGGGTATGTAAAATGGTATAGTCACTTTGGGAACACGGTTTGGTAGTTCTTCAAAAAGTTAAACAGAATTACCATATGACTCATGAATTCAATTCCTACGTACATATCCAAAAGAAGCACACAGACAAAAACCTGTAAAGGAATGCTCATCACAACATTATTCATAACAGGCAAAAAGCAAAACAACCCAAATGCTTACCAATTGATGAATGATAAATAAAAGGCAGCATATCTGAATAATTATTATTCAAAAATAAAACAAACGAGGTACTGCTGCACGCTAAAACATGGGTCAACTTTGAATACATTATCCTAAGTGAAAGAAGCCTATCATAAAAGACCACATATTTCATGATTCCATTTATATGAAATGCACGGAAGAGGGAAATTTATAGAGAAACAAAGTATATTAGTGATTTCTTAACCAAGGAGGAAGAGATGGTCATGGGCAGGAAGAGCTGGGGAGTGAGTGCTAAAGCGTGGGGCATTTCTTTTAGGATAGATAAATATGTTCTGAATTAGATCATGGCGATGACTGCACAATCCTGTGAATAAACTAAAAATCACTGGACTTTATACTTTAAATGAATTGTATAGTAGGCAAATTATATCTCAACAACTAATCAATAGTATCTGCACAGAGATAAACTAAAAACAAAAAACACAATCAAGGGCTTAGAAACAAAAACACTCATATAACCGAACATGATATATTATAGCACTGAATTTTTAAATCAGTGGCAAGAGTTAGAGAATTACCAGAAAATGATTTGGGCATAATATGTTATTCATATGGAAAACATATGAAATTGGATTTTTACCTTATACTCAACAAAATGACTCATTCCAGAAGGAATTCAATAGTAAATGTTATAGACAAAACTGAAAGCATTTTGTGTGTGGAAACTGTTACACACACTTTAAAAGAGAATTTGGGATTGTCTAGCACATTTGAAGATATGCATAACCTATGTCCCAGCAATTCCACCTCCAGATGTATTCCCTAGAGAAACTCTTATACATGAATACCAGGAATACACATTGACAAAAGTGTGTACGCCACTATTATTTGTAATAATGTGAAACAGAGAAAATCCACAGCTTGGCACTGGAGCACTGCATGGTGACATGGGCGAGTAGCTCAAATGTAATATGGAAATAAAAGAGACGGTCTTAGAATAACACATCAAGTGTAATTCTGACCTATAAAGGCTGAAAATATACAAACTAAATAATATAATATTTAAGATATGCAGAAATATGCAATGGCAGTAAAGTCATGAAATTAAGCTCAGGTGTACTTGACACCTTGAAGTTTCTTGTAAAGCTATACTGTAAGTATGTGCATTTTTGCTTTATTATTTTTAAAATTATTTTTAAAAGAATGGTAGTTTATAATCTGTTTCAATATATAATTATTATGAAAACAGTTTCTGGTATAGATTTCAGTTGGATGGTGAGGAGGTGAGGTAATTTTTTTAGAAGTTATTTTTGGAGGGGCGCCAGGGTGGTTCAGTCAGTTAAGTGTCTGCCTTCTGCTCAGGTCATGATCTCAGGGTCCTGGGATCGAGCGTTTCGGGCACTCTGCTCAATGGTCCCTCTACCTCTGTCCCTCTTCCCTGCTCGGGATCTCTCTCTCAATTAAATAAATAAAATCTTAAAAAAGAAAAGAAGTTATTTTTGGAAACTCAGGAATTCCAATTAACCTATTTAGTCATCTTTGTAATTAGTAAAGCTATTATATGAAATAGTAAATGGATATGAGATATGATCTAAATATAATATAAAGGTTGTATTAAAATTTCAATATTTACTAGTAAAGAGTAATTTAAAATACAAAATTTTGATAGTTTACAAACTGAGGGAGAATCCTTTCATTCCTTAAAACAGATCACAGAGCTATCCTTTTTCTGTTCTTAAGCCACAGGGTTTTATTTGTTTTGTTTCTAAATAGCAACTAATTGAAGGTGGAGAGGTGAAAACCTTTCTTTTGTTGCTCTCCTGAAGAATCAAAATGGACAATAGCCTTTGGGCTGGGTGTATTAAAGATATGACCTTCTTGGGGCGCCTGGGTGGCTCAGTCGGTTAGGCGGCTGCCTTCAGCTCAGGTCATGATCCTGGAGTCCTCGGATGGAGTCCTGCATCGGGCTCCCTGCTCAGTGGGGAGTCTGCTTCTCCCTCTGACCCTCCCCTCTCTCATGCTCTCTGTCTCACTCTCTCTCTCAAATAAATAAATAAAATCTTTTAAAAAAAAAATTAAAAAAAAAAGATATGACCTTCTTAATTTATAAATTCTTATAGGTAACATTTACCATATTTTCAGGATAAACATTTCAATAAAAAAAAATCCCATCAGAAAAAAAGTGATTCTAACATAAATTAACTGAAGTCCATCTCTTTAATAGTCACTCTTTATAATTCTCAGTGGAATGTTTCCTTAAAATCAGCTTTACTAGAAAGTGTGATGAGAAAGTAAATTTTAGTTTTGATTGCTTTAGGATATGGAGGCAGTTCAACATTTCATTCAGGAATTTAATTACACCATTTGTAAGGAGTTTATGGTGGACTGGCCCAGAGCCAGGCTCCCGTGCCCTGACAATGCACTTAGGTGAGGATGAGATTCTCCCCTCCATATGGCACCTCAAGGAAAGGAGACTACGCATCTGATCTATTTGTTAGAACTATCTCAAGTTTATTATTAGGCTTTATGTCTTCTTAAATCTTCCATTTCCTATTGTACTGTCAGATTAAAATCCTCATGTGAGTCCATTTTTATAGGTGTACCAGTGAGGGTCTACAGAGTGAGGCTCTGACGGTTTGGCAGTCAACACAGATTCATATAGGAATACCAGATCTGAGGGGAGCTACGAAAAACACGGAGAATATAAGCCAGAGAGACAGAGGGGAGAATGGCTTTATTTTTGCTCTCTCATGGAAAGCTCTTTCTTTTTCATAATTACCCAAAACTGAACTCATCCATCCATCCATCCATCTGTCCATTCATTCACTGAGTCAAATAAATACGTTTTGAAAATTACTGTTATGTCTGGGAACTGTATTAGGTACTACTGTAAAATTCCTAAAGGGTTTCCCAAGAAATTTCTCTGTGACATTACCTGGCACTAAAGGTATAAAGGCTATATAAGGGATTGAAGAAGATTAAACAAGTTTGTTTACTATAGAACTTGGCACAAGCGGTGGGAAGGACATATCACCTGGGCAAAGGAGTTGCAGAATGTGAAACAAGTTTGTTTACTGTAGAATTTCTCACGATCATTAAAATAAATATGCATTATAAATCTCCAAAAGAAGTATATTTATTCAGGCTTTTCTAAGGTTATTTGATTGAATAATCATTTTCCGTCTTTTTTTTATTACAAACAATATTTTGGAATAAATTTTTCAAGGGAATATAATTTGGAATTATTGATCTAATAAAAGGTTCTGACTGAAGATCTGGTTTACTTCCAATTTTTGTGTTAGTAGAGACAAGACCAGAATTGGGATTTGGATAGATCTAAGGGCTATTGTTACTATGGATATGTTATATAACTAAGTCATTAAAATATACATATGTATAATATACCATAGAAAGTTATTTCGAGGATGACATTTAAGAACATATTAAAATAATTAAGCTCAGCGCCCTCTTATAGTAGTTTAATAAATTGTAGCTCCTAGGACAATGACAACGAAGAAGATGAGGACAAAGAAAAAGAAGAAATACTCTGACAACAAAACACAGTGTCCCCTATGCCAGGAATGAATCCTGGGACCCTATTTGTTCTTCATGAAGCAGCACTTTTAGCCCCAGAGATATTAGCCATCATCATTCCCAGAATCTTCTTTCCCTGCTTACCTCCTTTCAGCCTCTTTCTTGGGTAGCACCTTTTTTTTTTCCCCTTCTGTTATCTTTATCTCTAGTACCTGGAAACTTTTTAAAAATAGACATACTGGAAAAGTCAGAGAGAGATTCTGCCTCTTACATGTTATGAGTACCATTCACTGCTCTATCCTTTCTCCAGGCATAGATCTCTTATAACCCACTCCACCAAGTATTCAAAGGAATCAGAGCTAGGAATTTGGAGGGATGGTAACTGAATCACTTATGGATTATATTTTCAATACGGTAGAGCAAGTAATACTAGTAATCTGTCTTGAAAACTTAACAGCCTCCCACTTTGCATGCACAAAAAGAAATCACCATCGAATGGGTACAGGTTTATTTTAAGCAGACACATGGGAATATGCTTACAAAAGACAGGAAGCTGCTTTTTTAATTCACCGAGTTTCATTGGTATTTAATATTAATATCTTTAGCTTTTGTATTCAATGGTTCTTCCATGTATACTCATTCACAAAACAATTGTTTATTGGATACTATTATATACCAGACCCTAAAAATAGGGAATAAATTTTTGAAATAATTTTGAATATTTTAAACTTAAATCATATTTTTAATCTACAGAGTGTTTTGATTTCTTTAGGAGCTTAAATGACTTTCATGATGTCAGCTGGCAAACTGAATTATTTCTGTAACACTCACGTATCATAGCAATTCAAGTGAAAGTTGGGTGTGATTGTAAAATCTCACATCAAGAAATTCATGTTTTCAAAATTCTTTAGCATGAAACTGTTTTAAAGGCAACTGGTTACAAACTCTATAACTAATCCCCAAATTTGGAAAACAACACTTGTCTAAATATATTCTTTATGTTCCTGCCAAAGAGAAAGAGATAGAAGGGGTGGGGGAAACAAATAATATGATTTTATCTATAATCAAGTTGAATTTAAGGTAAGAGAGCTTGATGGGGAAGAAGTGTTCTCATAATTTAGGAAAAAACCATTGAAGTCATATGATCTCATTAGTCACCTTCTGCCAAAATTTCAATTAAAATCTCAAGCCATTTCCAAAATAGTCTCTTTGTGCCAAGGCTTAAAAATGACTATAATGGTCAAACTTCTAACTTTCTGCTAAATTCCCTAGAAGTAGTCAAGAACCCAGGAGTTAAAAGGCTGTACAAGTGAACCTATTAAAAATAATAAACTAGGATCTATTTAATCACATGGTGTGCTAGTAACCGACACTGAAAAACAAAACCGAAGAGGATAATATCTGAATAAGTGTTAGATTAAGAAAGGGGAGCTATGCTAATGAAAAATTAGCTCATTAGTAATGAGTAATGACAAAACTTGAAAGCATTTATACATGACCCAAGAACAACAAATGTGGAAGTTTGGCTTTCTAAACTGGTAAGAATCTGGCAAAACTTTATTTAGACTGGGCCAAAACTTGTTTCTTTCCAGGCTTTGAAGCTGAATCAACACAGACAGAATGAAGTGTAGATTTTTTTTGGACAATTATCTGTAATTTGGTTTATTACATATTCTTTTCCAAAGTCCACTATATAATCTGTGCTTAATTTTTTTTTTAACTCCCTCTGTATGATTAGTATCTGGAACTAAAGATGGTGTTAATGGTACTACAGGGACCATGGGAGTATTCAAAAGTCAATCATATTGGTGTGAAAACAAACAAAACAAAAAACCCAAAGAAATTTTATGCTGGGAAATGAAACTGACACTTAGGTGTACTGATTTCATTTCTCAAAAAGTAATGGTATCTGTTTTAAAGTTAAATGGTGAAATTATTTTTTTGGAACAAAAACTGGGACATATGATAGGTTGGACAATTTCTTTCATGTGAGATCATTATAAGAAGAGGTTTACAATCTTATAAAATTAAACTATTGCTAATTTACACAATTAGCAAATCACCTTTACTAAAAGCTCTTGTTCTCCCAACCTGAATATAAACTTACGTGTAGGGACAATGCTACATTCAACTTGGTATCACCAGTCCTAACAGGTAAATCTCACACCTTTAATCTTTTGAATTGTTGAATACAATCTTGCAGGAAATTAGAAATTTCCTGGAACCCCCCCCTTAGTGGTTAGTCAGTTTAAAATTAGGTGGTCAACTCTGACTTTACAAAAATATCTTCTTTGTTGCTAAAGTGTTTCTTCAGAGGAGCTTTCCTCCTGAGTTGTGTGAAGAATTGCAGCAATTACCCATTTCACACAGTTCGTGTCTAAATGTACCAAGATAATGGACTAAGTAAGGCACAGCTAAACTGGGCCATACACAATGTTGCAATGGTTGTTACAGATTGGCCCAGGGCATTGCTTGGTTTACACAACTACAGCAATCCATACTGCCTTAAGACATAGAGAAGCCATGGAATTTACGTCTGCCAGTCTGTAAGGATTATAGGACCATCCACCATCCCCAGAGCTCTCTCTGATCTTCTGACGGACTGCACAGACCAGTGAGTGACTCTTGAACTTGACAATTATGTGAACCTCTTAAGAAAAAACTATCCTTAAAGATAGCTTCAATAATGACTTCAATTATCTGTACTTTGATATTCCTCACTTTGATATAAAACTAAGACTTTTTTTTAATAAAAATTTTGCTTTTTCATTCTGCATTCTGTTCCTCCTTTGGTTTTTAGTGCCTCGAAAACAATTCAAACTGAATGACTCTTTTCTAGGCAAAAGACATTCTACTACCAAATTTTCTGGTCAGATGGGGTTTAAGGACACTTGACCTTCCTGTCATTTTACAATGGTGTTCCCAGGGAAGGAGAGATCTCTACTGTTAACATGTGCTTAAAACATGTGACATGAACTTTAGGACTTTTTTACATTATTGCAATGAACCAGTACAGAACAATCTGTCTAATCCCAATCTCGAGCCATCCGTTCAGTTTCTCACTTTCTCCCCCTCTATCTCCTATATTCTCACTCATGATTCATGATCCTACATAATCCTTATATACTTGTTGCTATGAGGCACTTACTTCTGGGCGAGAAGGATGTGTAGGACAAGGCTTCACCTTATTTCTGAAGACACTGTTCTCCCAGCATCTTTCAGAACATACTCCTGAGTATATTATTTCCTATCAAGAAAAATAAAATAGCTTTAAATGTAATCAACAGATGTTCTGTGTTAAGATATCTGTGTTTTAAACAACCACAAAAAAAATTAGTACAACCATCTATACCTGTCATATATATAAAGGTGAATACAGTCAACAAAGAACACAGAAAACAGTGAAAGACAAACTGTACTAAGGCTCCTGTAGGTATGAAATCAGCACATAAATAAAATCAGGGCATTCAAAGGTTTCTGGTAATGGATTTTAATGCCTGTCCTGAGGCTTTTCATTAAGGTTAGTTATCACTATCATTTACTTATTCACTACCTCACTTACTTAGCATAAATTTTTGTATGAATTTGGGAAATGTAGAGGAGTTAAGCTACTGAAAAGACCAACTTCTAATGAAAGAATGCATACAAGCTCCTGGGTCTCAGTTCATGCACATATTTTGATTGTTAACAATGAACTGAGATAATACATTGGTTTACAGGATTAATGCTGACCTTTTACCAAAGGGTTCCTATCACAACAAATCCTATCACTCATTCACAGCAGTGTTGTAGTTAGGAGGGCCAACAGCGGCTACAGCTGGAAAATTAACAAGCTTTAAATATCAATACTTGTGAAATCCATGAAGCATTGCTAAAATCAGATTAGGTATCAAGTTCACAGCAAATCATGGAGGGCTAGATAATACTTCCCTCCCCAGTCCCTGCCAAAGGAACACATCCTAATCCCCAGAAACGGTGAATATATTGCCTTGGCAGTAATTAAGGATCTTGACCTGGGCAGATTATCTTGATGGACCCAATGTGTAGGCTCAATGTAACTGCAAGGTCTCTTTAAGAGAGAGGCAGGGGGATCAGAGTAGTTGTAGGGGATGTAATGAAAGGAAAGGAAGCAAGAGGTTGGAGCCATGTGGGGAAGGGGGTAAAGCTAAGAAATGTGGGCAGCTAGAAAGGATAAGGAGTGGATTCTCCCCTGGAGTCTCCAGACGAACTAGAACTGCCAACGCCCTTAAGACTGATTTTAGACTTCTGGCCTCCAGAGCTATAAAAGAGTAAATTTGTATTGTTTCATGCCGCTATACTGTGGTAAGTTGTTGAAGCAGCAATAGTATTAACAGTAAACTAATACATAAGTATAGATCTTTTTTGGGGGGTAGGACAGAGAACCCAAAAGAACCCTGGATAACATTACTGATATTCTTTCTCTTTTTGAGAAAATGTGTGAAAAAAAGAGGATGATATATATTACGTATTTCCACAAAGTCTGACATTTACACTGTGCTGGAAAAAAAATGTAATGCCATTTGTCATTCTTCCAAAATCTTCTCCCCATTTCTATTTAATTCTAAAGAATCAATCTAATCTATTTGTAGGCCAGAAAGCCTAAGAATTTTGTTATAGTTATGTATTCTGTTTAAGATAAAAGGTCATCATAAAATGAGTGCCATTTAATATTTAGGATACAGATGCAAAAATCCGTAAGATAATTTTGGGCTTTGATTATCAAGTTCAGAAAGAAAGACTTTGGAAACAATTTGATTTTCGCCTGGAAGGCAGAAAATGTGGGTTCTAGCTTCAATCAGCAAAATTTATCTTCCAGTATCTTGATTTTTTTTAAATAAAGTAACAAGAGTAGACTGCAACCAAGGCATCTCTCATCTCTAAAGTATTTTATGGCATAAAGGGAAAATGAACATTTTTGTTTTTGCTTTTTAATTCCAGAAAGAGTCATAAAATAGGGCTCAAAAGACAAGGCAAGTAGGCTTTCTGAGAATCCCAGAAGACTCTGTACCAAAGAACTGATCCCCAAGATAAGCCTTCACTAGGGCTGCTTGGACAGTTACTATGTCTCAATAGTCGTACAATGTTTGCTAAGAAAAAGAAAATGCCATTACAAAGCTATGAGAGCTGGGGTGGTGGATAGCCCAAGGAGGCAGAGGATGATGTTTATTATTATTAAATTAAGCATTTAATAAAGCAAGTATAGATCAAGCCCAGCTCATCAATATAACATATACAAATGTTTTTCAAAAAGCAAAGTTAATTATTATGTCAAATATGACCTACTTAAGTAGGTTTATCTTATTCTTCCTGTTGAGTTATGTTAGTCTTTTTAGGCTGAGGTGCTAAGATTTCCCTTTTTAGATAAAGTACCTTGTTCTACCTTGTAGCTATCTTGTAGTAAATTTTCAAAACTTCAAACGTTTCTGGTATCTTTTTAAAAAGTAAAAAAGAACAAAAACTTTTTAAATTTTTTAAAAAAAATTTTAAGATTTTAAAAATACAACACATTTTCACTCAAAATGCCAGAAAAAAACCCACCCTACAATAAATTTGAAATCCATGGATTATGTCTTTTTGAGACAATGGGAATGTTTTAACTAAATTTTATATTGTCTTTGTGAGTAGGTAGAAGGACAAGACCAAGTCTACTGATCAAAACTGACCTCCCTCTCACTGCAGGGAAAACTTGAGATTTTCCATAATATTGCATAATGAAATAAAAGGCAATGAGGACCTTTACATTGGCAGGATATGTATCTCATTTTATAATATAGGAAATAGTTAAAAATAAAAGCCTTTTGAGTCAGCCTAGGTTTGTGTCTCAATAGGACTTCTTCTTACCTGTAACCATGGATAAATTTACTGAATCTCTCTAGGGATTAATAAAGCCAACCTTCCAGATAGGCTGTTGTGGGGCTTAAATATGGTAATTCATATGAGGCACTTCTCATCACATTCAGTCTCATCAAATCCTCGAATGATAGCTATTGTCATTTTACCAACATTATCATATGTCAACCTTTCCTAACTCACATTAATTGTTTAGTGATAAACAGAACAGGCAAAGATATAAAAACAACAGAAAAGGGGGGGCCTGGATGGCTCAGTGGGTTAAGTGTCCAATTCTTGGTTTCGGCTCACATTGTGATCCTGGGTCATGGAACGGAGCCCCGCGTGGGGCTCCCTACTTAGTGGGATTTTCTGCCTCTTCCTCTCCCTTTTACCCCTCCCCCCTGCTCACTCTAAATAAATAAATAAATAAATAAATAAATAAATAAATAAAATCTTTTTAAAAAAAGCATTTGGGTTTAGGGCCAAAGACAAATACCTGACATGAAAGGATTAGTAACAGAAATAATCTTTTTACTTTGGATTTTACAATGTCAAATTTATAAGTAGGTTTTTTTAATTCAAACATCCAAACATTTACCATTTAGGAATACAAATTGAAACAATGTTAGTAAATTTCAGATATATTATTGACAAATAGCTTGCATCTGCAGATTATTGAATGTCAAAATAAGACACCGAGTTCATTTATTATCAAGATGTTTAATGGCATAACTGCCTTTCTCTGATGTCTATTCCACTAAAGCTAAATCGTTCAATCCCCTTCTAGTCTCAGCCTGTGGATGAACTTCCCTCTGCTCAATTCTATAACAAGTCAAACAAAGACAGTATATGGACAGCTGAGAATCAAGTCAATTTCGCTGACTCTCTGCTCTGATTCTATGAACTGGCCTCTTCAATTATTCCTTATTTATCTCTTCAAATAATTTCTGTTTATAAGAAATTTCTTCTGTAGACTAAGGCTTTAATAATGAAGCAGTTCTTGACTTGGTTTCCTGCTCACACCTGTCTTGTTTTACTAATCCTCCTGGGCGCTAGAATAATGTTCTGGAATCAATATTAATCCCATTCAGTCCTTCAATACATCCCCATGAACACTCTTGGTGATTTTCCTTTGTCAAATTTTGAAAATTTGCAGAAATTCCCCCTCATGATGCTCATTGTACCTTCCCATCTGAATTCTTCTCTCATGCCTACTGAAAATCATATCCCTGATTACATGTTGTTCTCTCAGACCTTTCTCATTCTGAAGCCCCTGCTCTCTGAGGTCTGTTCATTCTCAACACCAGCTGAGACCTATTCCTATTCTGATGATTTACTCAGATATAGTTGAAACAAACACTACACTCCATCCCACCACTGAATAAGCAGCATGTTGGCTCAGGAAAAGTGGTGCAAGGGCAAGAAATCCCAGAGTGTCCGACTGACCACAAGCTGCCTTAGGTCCATCCGCGACTCTGCAGCGTGCTATGACCCTGAAATTATTCAGAAAGGCAGGTTGTGCAGTCAGGAGAGAGTAGTACACCTACAGCATTAGCTTTAGTCTAGGACTACCCTGGGTTTATGTAAAGTCACTGCTACTCACCTGCTGTGATCTCTGTGCTCTTGTCAGTGATCTGAGCGTCACTGCTCGGAGTGACAAATTCCTCTATAAAAATGAAGATAGAAACCTATCTCACTGGGAGTGAGGATTAAAAATGAAAAACATGGGTCGCCTGGGTGGCTCAGTCGTTAAAGCGTCTGCCTTCAGCTCAGGTCATGATCCCAGGGTCCTGGGATGGAGTCCTGCATTGGGCTCCCTGCTCAGCGGGAAGCCTGCTTCTCCCTCTCCCACTCCCCCTGCTTGTGATCCCTCTCGCGCTCTCTCTCTGTCAAAAATAAATAAATAAAATATTTAAAAAAAAAATGAAAAACTTGATGTTAAGGACCTGCCATAATGTAAGTACACAAAATATCAGTTATAATGATAGCAAAAATAATTATTACTACAGGCACAATCCTCGTATTGCTATCAGCTTAAAATCCCTTTCTCACCAGATAGTCTTCCTCCTTCCACATTTCCCCCTCAGGACATAGACTGCCAATAAATGAATTTTTAATCTCTAAGGTTATTGCCTTTGAACTTTACTTCAACCAAATCCCCTCTACACACAAACGTTAAGGGGCACTATTTTCCCAGGACCCTTATTTTCTGGTAAGGTCCTCCCATTCCTCAACTTCTTCTAGCAATTTCTCCAAGCAGGGCAAATGACCAGTTGCTATAGAAGCTTTAAGCTTCGAATTGTTCCTTGGGGAAATGAAGTTTGGTGCTTGAAACAAAGAAAATAGGCCATATGGGGTAAATGCCAAACGTGAGTATGTGCTAGATATAAAAATTTTAAAGCAAACAGTGTTGCTAAAGTGGTAATAATGGTCCATAGAAGAAATATGTATAAACATACATTATTTAGTCTGACATTTAGTCCTTTGCAAATTGATTCGATGTTTCAGAGCCTAAAAATATTGTGTAATTTATTTAATATTTATATAGCAATTTACATTTGTTAAAATCTTCTAGGACATTTATTACTTTGTGATTCATACTTGCCCAGCGTACAACCTCCTTCTTACATATTAAGGGAGAACTTTGAAATTGATCACTTTTTCAGCCTCAATATGCTGTCATGTAGTAAGTTACGGTCATATTAAATACTCAATAGTTCTGTAACTTGTTAAACTCCAATATAAGCTAGCAGCAGCCTGAAGACCAGCATTCACAGGAATGACATCTATCTTTATGCTTTATTTGGCCAATGCCCCTTCCAATGATAGCATCTGATTCTGTTAACTAGGACTTCCAATCTGGATGCATAAGGGTTTAAGAAAATTTAATTGCTTAAATATTCAACAGATTCAACTTTTCAGGTAAACCTGCCATGTTCAAAGCAGAATAAATGATTTTGAATTATCAAACATGTGTCCAAGCTTTAAGAGGATGTCTTGAGTTGAATAGTTTCATTTAAGGCTATTTAACCATCATATTTAACACTTGGCCCAGAGAAGTATAGTGAGTATTTATAGGGTAACTGTATATAAAGTTAACCTGCCTGTATCTCTTTTTCTATCTATAGCACAATGAAGATACTGGATGAATCTTGGGGTTTTGAAGAAAGAAGATAGCTACATACTATCCAAGAACATTATGGATCTGACATTTGCTTGCAGTGTGTCACTAGAACTAAGCTATGTATCACAACCCTCAATACTGCTTCAGCCTTGGATAAGAAATTATAAAGCAAGGCAAGACACAGGGTTAGATAACTATAGTACAGTTTGGTTGCTTACCCTAACTCAAAGTTTTAAGTTAAAGAACACTTTCAGAGGGGTGCCTGGGTGGCTCAGTTGTTAAACGTCTGCCTTCGGCTCAGGTCATGATCAGCGTAAAATCCCTTTCTCACCAGACAGTCCTGGGATCGAGCCCCACATCGGGCTCTCTGCTCAGCAGGAAGCCTGCTTCTCCCTCTCCCACTCCCCCTGCTTGTGTTCCCTCTCTCGCTGTCTCTCTCTGTGTCAAAATAAATAAATAAAATCTTAAAAAAAAAAAAAAACACCTTTAGAAACTGCCAATTTTTAAAAATCTATTGATTAATATAAGCACATATTTATTGTTTCTCAATAGGAATAACTTGTATTTATGAGACTTTGTTTTTTGTATGATGTTAACTTCATTAAAAATAAAATACTAAAGAGTTTCATATATGCTTCATCTTTGGGTAATTTATAAAATTTTCTCTCTTCCCCAGAAAGTACAGGAGAAAGCAAAGTAGCTTTGGCATTAATCGACAAAACTTGCCTTGTAATATTGACTCTGCCACTTTCTAGTTGCAATGATGCTGAGCTTCAATTTTGTCTTCTATAAAATGGGGTTAATATTACACACCTCACAGAGTTATTGTGAGAATTCATTTATCAAGCAACTGACATGCCAAGTGATTATGTAACTTGCCTAAGTTCTCCCAACTAGGAAAGACGCTGCATATATTTAAACTTCTGCCTTTGACATTAAGATAAGTGCCTTTCAAACTACATCTTCCTGGTGCTTGAAAAAGTACACAATAAACTGTTATGTACTCAACCTTATTTCTGTACAGAATCTTGTGCACGGTTTCATATATTTCTAAGTCATGCATTTAAATTTTCTGTCATGGTGTGTAAAAGCTCTATTTGGAATACTCAGAGATGGAAGGAACCCTTTCAGGCTACAAGAATGTTCCACGGACCGGTTCTAAGGGAGAGCTAGCTCTTTCTATCACTTAGTGGTTTTAAGTAAGCCCAAAAATTATTTGATACTCCTCCCTTCTACAGTGGAGCCTGATTCCCCTCACCTTGAACAAGAATTATGCTTAATAACTTGCTTCTAATGAACAGAAAATGGTGGAGGTAATTGTGTGAGACTTCTGAAACTAGAACATAAGAGACACTGCCTTTCCCTGTTCTCTCTCTTAGATCACTCACTCTGGGGGCACTCAGCTGCCATGCCATGAGCGTCCTCAAGCAGGCTTAAAGAGAGGTCCACCTGGCAAAGAACTGAGCCCCCCTGCCAAGAGCCCTGTGAGAGGGCCGTTTTAGGACTGAATAATCCAGTCTCCATCAAGCTTTCAGATGATGGCAGGCCAAGCTAACAACTTGACTGCAATATGACAACAGAACCTGAACCAGAATCACCCAACAAATCTACCCCAGAATTTCTGACCTACAGAAAATGTGAGACAATAAATATTTATTTTAAGCAACTGTCAGGGTAATCTGTTTTCTGGCAATAGATAACTCTAAAAGACAAACACAGAAAGATATCACCTAAGCTCTCTGCCTCTTTAGGAAGGAATCATCCTAAAATCCTTTTCAGATACATATTACAAAGCAAAACAATTTACATGAATGCAGTAGGGGTTTTCAAACAGAATTCAAGGATATAATTTATCCAAGAAAAGAAGTGGGGGAAATGTACCATGTGATACTCCTTTGAGTATCAGATGGTAGTTCTGGGGGAAGCACTTTATCACTTTTCAGAGATAAAACGGAAGAACAAGGGCAATGGTAAATTTTAATTTACATATTCATCTGCTCTCCCAAGGGAATTATGTCCCCCAGGCAACAGTAGAACTAAAGTAAGATTCATAATCATGACTTGAAAATTGATGCTGATCATAAAAGCACAAGAAGGAAACTTCCATGAGAACTCAAAAATGGTGAAATGCGTAAGCCAACTCCCCAAGGGTTTGGGGGTGAAATTCAGCTTTGTAGATTATGCCTATAGTCCCTACAAGCAAACACAGTCAGAATCTCCCTACAGAGGGGAAATGGCCATGCACTGAGGGAAGCATCCAGCCACCATCCTCTGTAGACAACCTCAAGTCACCCGGGGCAGCTCTGCTCCTTTCCTAAACTGGAATCTTATCTTTTAGACTGACATTTCCAGCCCCATTTTGGAAGAAACAGAATAGTTCCCTCTATAATTTGCTTAACCATTTTAACATTTTACCTTAGTCTATATTTTCAAGGGGAAGAAATTATGCAATAAAATAGCTGTTTAATAATAGTTATTAGTATTATTAATGATACAAAGAATTTTTATGATAATGATAGAACTTTAACACCTTTTGTTCTCAGCACATTGTACCTTTCTTAGGTCTATTCTCCTGTCAGTGGAAACACGCCCACTTAGTCCTATCACATATTTTGGGCACTCGGTAGGCACTGATAGGACCTACTGAAGGAAGAAATATATATACCTCCTCATAGATGAAATGCTAATTGGTATACTGTACTTCTTTGGTGAAAGGCATTGTTTTTTTTGATCTACAGTATAATGAGATCTATCTGGAACATCAAAGCATTCCATAAAAACTGAGTAAGTGATTTGAACATCAACATAAGAATAATATTATTGTGCCTTCTGAGGCAAGGGGGTAGGGGGACATGAAGCAGCATGACACTTTTTGAATAAGGAGATGATCTTTCTAAATAAAAGGTCAGTACTTTGAGGATAACATATTTATAAGTGGGTAATTTCAATTATTGATTTCTGATGGATTATAAAGATCTGGCCTCTTCTCTTATCAAGAGTTTTGTTTTGTTTTTTTTTTAATCTAAGTTCCCATTAGCCTACTCACTGCTCTCACACTGATATTAATGGAATAATATAATTGCAATAATTCCTATTATTTCTTTTCTTCTGAAAAAAAAAAAGAAAGAAAGAAAAGAAAGAGAGAGAGACACCCAGAATGTCTCTAATGATTCCTGCTTTCATGATGGTATCAGTTACAGCAGTACAGGAGAACTGGAGTAATTTCTTCGGTGTGGACAGAC
The DNA here is from genome assembly GCF_964656455.1 of Halichoerus grypus. Classification (NCBI taxonomy): domain Eukaryota; kingdom Metazoa; phylum Chordata; class Mammalia; order Carnivora; family Phocidae; genus Halichoerus; species Halichoerus grypus. The sequence continues at coordinate 132,389,889 of NC_135719.1, read as the reverse complement.
AACTAGAATTAAAGGTCCAAGATCAGCGTACAGACTTAAGAGAAAAATATCAAGACTGTTTTTTGTATAGTAGATAGATCTACCTACAGCCACAGAAGAAGTTCCTTTATATACCAAATAACCAATTTAGTCAACAGAAGATTAAATTGTAAACAAAGTACACTATACTAATAAAGAAAATATGTATTTTCTGGATCTTGCTTCTTGCATTTCTTCACTGGGACCTGGTATAATGAGCAGTAGCTACTGGGGGGATGAAGGCCGCTAGATAAGAAAACTCAACAAAACTAAACAAGCTCATTTTAATGGATTTCCCCTGAGAATGTTTAACAGTAAATTCTTATCTCTTCTAGTCATAGCTCCATCCTCTGTAACTCTTCATCTCCAAATGACGCAGTGAACTGTAAATAGCAATTACAGCTGAAAAAGTTCACGTGATACATACTTACGTAATGCAAATGCACATGTACACTGTGTCAGTCACGTGATACATACTTACGTAATGCAAATGCAAATACACAGTGTGAAGTATATCTTTTTCTGAGGGAGCCCAATAGAAGTTCCAAATTCTTATCTTTCTAAATGAGTGACAACATTTCACATTGTGGATGGAGTACAGAAGAGGGATTGAGTGGCAATGCTCCATCACATTGGCCAAGTCTGAATTATAACCAATAGGTCTTCAACAGGTGTTCACGGTACCAGAAGAGGATTTAGGCAGGTTTCAATGTTGTTTCACACCATATAGTAAAACGATAAAAGTTTTTCTTTATTTTTGCCTGGAGGTAGTAGATGATTCTTAAAAACACATGCTGGTGTCTCTGGTCTTTTTTTTTTTTTTTTTTTTAAATAAGCATGGAATATGAACACTATTAGGAGCAATTAACAAGATGAAGTTTTTGTTTTCCTTTGGGTTTTTTTTTCTTTCTTTTTTTAAATTAACAAGGAAAATTTCATGAGCGAAATATCTTTGAGTTCTTGGGAGTAACCAGGCTGATTTGTTACTTTAGCATTTTCTCTTTCTTTCACACATCAGTTCTAGTTTATCACCGAGTCCACCTGAATTTATCTGCAAAGTATAATCCTGATCCATCCACTTTCCTTTATCTCTCCACACCCTAATTCAAGTCACCATTCTCTCTCACACAAATACTGTGATAGCTTCAATTTGGGCTCCCTGTTTTTTTCTTACCTGAAAATACCCACTGCACACACGACAGCCAGAGTGAGCTTTATAAAATGCAAATTATGATCATGTACCTTCCCTGCTTAAATACTGTTAATGACTTTTACATGACTGACAATGTCCTCCATGTTCTATGTTTGTTAAAGTATAGTTTACCCAATTTCACTCCCAGTGGCTTTTCTGCTCCTTGAACAAGAGAAATCGGTCTCTGTCATAAGATCTGGTTCTTGCTCTTCTCTCTCTCTCTCTCTGGGACTTTGTCTCCTTCCCATTATTCACATCTCACTCAGAAAGGCCCTCTATGGCTTCCCCAACTAAATTTCCTATTCTTACCCTCTTTGAAACACACTTTATTCCACCAGTCTGTTTAATTGCCTTCACAGGCTTTTTGGTTATCTGGAACAATGATAAGCACATTTTAATTCATAGTTTATGGTCTATCTCCAACACTAGAATGTAAACGTCGCAAGAGCAAGAAACTCATCTAAATTACTAGTGTTATACCTGCAGCTCCATGCACAGTGGTCCACACATTATTATGTGCTCAGTTAATGACAGATGTTGGCTGGTACTTCCAGTAGTTAATTTTGTCATATTCCTTTTGGGAAAAAAAAAAAAAAACACACACACACACACACACACAAAGAACCCCAAAGGTGGTATTTATACTAATAATCCTAAGGAGAAAAATGTAATAGGAGAAAAATATTTTTTCTGTATATTTGCTAGTGCCTTCATGAACCAGTAAAACAAATTATGCTCCGTTAAACATCTAAAAATGAGGGCGCCTGGGTGGCTCAGCCGTTAAGCGTCTGCCTTCGGCTCAGGTCATGATCCCAGGGTCCTGGGATCGAGTCCCACATCGGGCTCCCTGCTCCGCGGGAAACCTGCTTCTCCCTCTCCCACTCCCCCTGCTTGTGCTCCCTCTCTCGCTGTGTCTCTCTCTGTCAAATAAATAAATAAAATCTTAAAAAAGAAAAAAACATCTAAAAATGAGGGAATGTCTTTCTTTTACAATTAGTTTTTAATTGCTGCAGATTATTGTATCATATATACAATAACATGCAATAATATGTGATAAAATAGGATGTGGCAACAAACGTTAGATGATTTCCTTTTCTATTTCCAAAATTCTTTTTAATACAGTTGGTATACCATCCTTCTAAGATGTCTACTATAGAAGAAAAAAAAAGTACTGAGAAGAAGGGGAAGCTACCATGAGCTGGTTTAGAAGATCAACTTACAGCAAGTCAGCTGTCCACAGAATACGGCTCTTGGCTTGGTCCCATGCCCTTGCTCCCATGCTTTGGATCTCCACCACACTAAGACTCAACAGGAGCTACTGTTTTTTTTTTTGTTTTTTTTTTTTAAAGATCTTATTTATTTATTCATGAGAGACAGAGAGAGAGAGAGGCAGAGGGAGAAGCAGGCTCCCAAGGAGCAGAGAGCCCGATGCGGGACTCGATCCCAGAACCCTGGGATCATGACCTGAGCCGAAGGCAGACGCTTAACCATCTGAGCCACCCAGGCGCCCAGGAGCTACTGGTTTTGAAACCGGCCAATTGCTTGGCTTCCCCTTAACCTTGCTTATCTAAAGAGAAACCACATCCTATAAAGCATATATTTTTGCTAAATTCTTCACTTAGGGAACTTGTTGGATAAACTGCATTAACAACTTTGGAGTTTTGTTTTGAAGTAGTTCATTTTGTTTAAAGATGTTTAATTTGATCCTATAACCCAGTTTAACATCAGAGTTTCTACATTTCTCTAATTTTGGAAAGACTGACAAAATTCAAGTCCGGTCTTTAGAGTTAACAAATTCACTGACTCTGTGTGTTCTGGAACTTTTGTTTTCTCTATGAATTTATACTTGAGAGAAAGTTCAATATAATTATAGCATTCAGAGGTAGTTCACAAGGGTTTAGTCCACTGCTCACATCTCAGGGGATCTTTGAAGAAGTAAATTAGTCCCAGCTGCAAACCCTTCAGAAACATTGTTCTTATACATGTACTCTGATTTATAATTGAATATTTTAAAAATAAAGAATGTTTTATTAACCTACTAACTTTGATATTTTCTAATTGCCAATATGAAGGAGAGAAAACGCAGGTTTTGTCAGATCTTCAAATGAACCTAAGGAGAAATTTCAGTGCTATGAGAAATAATGTCTTCAATTACTAGGTAGTTAGATTAATAATGATTTAACACCATATTAATGATTTAAGCATGTTTTTTTCGTATGAAGGTCACATGACATTTTATATTATATTTGATATTGTTTTATCCTAAGGTGCTTAGGTTTATTATTTTAATTTTCTGTTTTTGATTTATTAAAAAACTCAATATAAATTTTTTTAAACCTTTTTTCACTTAATCTGAACTTTTTTTGGATAGGGGTAGTAGCAATTCAATAATCATTGGATATAATGATAAATATGCACTGAATTCAAGTAAAATAAATATATTGATTACTTTTCAAATAACCATGTCCTGTGTGAGCTGATGGATATTCACCAAGGGTGAGGTGTGCTGTGGGGAATCACGAGCTCTGGTTTTGTACCTCTTACTCTTCCATAACTTGATGCAATCATTTGGATGACTGGCATTGAATAATACAATTATGACTATCGTAGATGGCGAAATCATAAAACAACACTATATTTGCTGGGGAAAGTGAAGAGATGAATATAATAAATTTAATTTGGTAAAAATAAATGTAATATAAAATGTGAGAGCTAGCATTCATTTAGTACTGTTATGTGTGAGACACTGTACTGGGAGTTTGACGTCATTCAATTCACACCACAACCCTATGGAGTGGTATTATTATCCATGTTTTATAGACTTGGAAGTCAAAGTTACGAAAGATCTAGCACCTCTCTCAAAGTCGCAAATCTAGACTTTAATGCATTTAAGACTTCAGACTTTCCCTTTCCCATCTTATTTTTTGTACAATAGCGCCCTCCTACGAGTGTGCCCTTTGGCCTAAGTGAGTGGCCAGAATATTAAGATGGAGATAATGATTAGGTAATAGCACACATGAAAATGATTGAGGACTTCAGAGAATCATAAATAAAATGTGAGTCAATAATGAGAACTGTATCATCAAAAATTAAAGTTATCTCAAATAACAAGTACCTAGCACTGAAGTCTAATCAAGGTCACTGCTGGCACAGTAAGACCTTTTGTGAGAATGCAAATAAACAAATAAACAACAACAACAAAAAGTGCAGCTCCAGGAAAGTAGAATTGGAAAAGATATCCCTCACAGGACAGAGCAATTAGAATACAGCGCCCCTTGCAGCAGACCAATTGGAAAAAGATACCATTCCTCTGTGTTGACATCCAAGACATGAGGCTTGGGTACAAGATCATGTGCTCCATTACAATCCTCTATATGGAATGCTAAATTGTTTTCACAATATTTGTACCAACTGAATTTGGAATCTTGTGTGAACAGACATCTAATTTAATTTTTTCTTTAGGTTGGATCTTTTTTGCAGATAACATTCATTAACTAGTTCATCCTTTCCTCAAAGATCCAAAATGTAGAGATCAGGTGATATAATTTATGATTCAAACTGACAGTTAGGGAGTACTAATTACTAACTAAGTGAGACATCAAGACAACTGGTGTAAACTGAGCTGCCCCAAGAAAACTGGGAAAAATGGTAACCCTACTTCTGGGTTATATACTATGTATACCACTACTCTAGTTTATTTGTCTATGCTTGCAGCCCTGCCACATTGTCTGAGTTAGTAAGGCTGTTGGATAAATCTTGATATCTTATTGGGTAAATTTTTGTTCCTCATTCTTCCTCTTCAAGATGTCCTGGCTAGGGACACCTGGGTGGCTCAGGCAGTTAAATGGCTGCCTTTGACTCAGGTCATGATGTCAGGGTCCTGGGATTGAGCCCCATGTCTGGCTCCCTGCTCGGTGGGGAGCCTGTTTCTCCCTCTCCCTCTGCTTCTTCCCCCCGTTTGTGCTCTCTCTCTCAAATAAATGAGTAAAATCTTAAAAAAAAAAAAAAGTATCCTGGCTAATTCAAGTGCTAATGTCAATTAATTATCTGATTTCAAGTAATTTGTTTTTCATACTATAGTTTATTTTTTAATGTTTGTTCATTTTTATACTGCATTATTTTACTAGAGCTGCCATAAGAAAATGCCACAAACTGTATGGATTAAAACCAGAAAATTCCTGTTCTTATAGTTCTGAAGGCTGGAAGTCCAAGATCAAGATGTGGGCAGATATGGTTCCTTCTGAAGCCTCTGTTCCTGGCTCGCAGATGGTTACTTTCTTGCTGTGTCCTCACGAGGTATGTTTTCTGTGGCTATGCATTCCTGAGGTCTCTTTGTGTGCCCAAATTTCTTCTTCTAATAAGGATACATTTAGATTAAATCAGAATCCACTGTAAGAACCTCATTTTAACCTAATTACCTCTTTATAGGCCCCATCTCCAAACAGAGTCACATTCGGAGGTACTACGGGTTAGGGCTTCAAACTATGAATTTTAGAAGAGCACAATTTAGCTCATAACAATTTGATATTCATTGTGTATTTAATATTATTTTTGAAATCTTCTTTAAGCATATTAAATTCATTTAGAATTCTGTATTTGGCTATTCAAATGTCTGTAGTTTATGCAGGTCTGGTTCTCTTATTTGTTTCTGCTTACCCTGGCTTCATGTGGCTTGTTTCTTTGCATGTTTTCTGATTTTTTTCTTTGTAAGCTCCTATTTCATAGAAATTTACAGGGATTTTTAAATACCCCGTGGGCTACAAAGAGGGTCTGTGATTTTTCTGCTAAATATCTTCTGGTACTAACACATAAGATCACCTTAAAGAAGACATTTTGCTTGGATGTTTTTTAGCCTTAAAAGTGGTATGAATATAGGTTCCAAAGCCCCAAGATGGCAGGCATGTTGGTAGTGATTCTCAGCTGATACAATTTTCAGAGCATGTTTTTTTCCCTACAGTACCCACTGCAAATAAGAAGTTTTTGGAGTTCTTTGTCTCTTATTTTCAGTTAACTCATTAAAAACAAGACTATTCTGCCAGAGATTGGTAGATAATATGAGAAAGCCTCGTCTGTGTTCCATGGACAGTTTATCTGTCTTTGTTCTTCATGACCTCTAATATTTATTTATTTTGCTTCCCATGAGGTCAAACATGCATTTGTAAAGTTTTCTGCTGTTGTTTTCTTTTTTGTAATTTCATTTATATCTTTGGTTTTCTATATCAGAAGTGTTTTTTGCTGGATAACTAGCATACTAAATTACCAAAAAGAGAAGTCAAAGTTTACTTTTCATTGTTTCATCCTTTCCTAATTATTTCATAAACGTTACACATGTGCTGTAACTATACTTCGTATCTTTCACTTCCTATCTTTCCAAAACTGGTGGATAATAGAATATTTGAGCTTTATAAATGAAAGCATTGAAGAATTATGACATCATAGCCCATCTGCCTTATTTATCCTCATCTAATAGAGCCACTTCTCATCTAAGCAATTTTTTCATGCTATTTCAAACAATAACATCTATTTAGTGAGCACTCACTGCAGGTGAGATATCCTACTCACTGTTATCTGTATATTATTTCACTTAATCCTGAAGGAACTGCAGGGTCATTGTTACTACCTCTATTTACAGATATGAAGTTGAGGCTTATTGGGATCTAGTAACTTGCCCGAGATCACACAGTTAGCAGATATCTCACATTCTCTTCTAAAATCTGTCATCTTTAGTAACTGCCTAAATAATAATAAATCCTTAAAAATTTGTGTTTACATTTATAAAATTCTGCTGAACTTTGTTTTCTGTCACTGAAAGAGCAGTGGTGGTGGTGATGTATGCTTATAATTATATAAATAAACAATATAATACTTATACTTATGAAGCACTATTCCTTATAAAATCTCATACTGTATTGAAGTTTATGAATCCAATTTATTGGTAACACAATAACTACAAGTGAAAGATAATTTAAACATATTTCAATTCAGCTGGTTCAAGTCATCTACATATGAAATTCACTTATCTCTTACCTCGACCCTTTTTATTGTTAAATGGAGCAGTTCTCATTTTAATAAACCTCATTTTAATAAATCAGTTGAGATATTACAATTACTGTTCTAGTTCAAGCTTAAAAATGCATGCAAAGAAGGGATGGCAAATTATTCTTTATCCACAATAGCCCCAACAAGTTTGAATGAAGAATGTTCAGTGACAGAAGCCACCACAACCCACAACCACTGAAGCCTGTTATCTACCAGGTATATTCATAACAGAACTGTAAGTTGGAAAACAGCCAGGGGGTCCTTGGTATCTGTTGGTTTTTCTCTACTTACTCATTTGTATTGAATAATCAGTACACTTTAACTTCTTTTAAAAAAAATTCTGTGAAAGAGATTCATTTTAAGTTGTGTTTACACAGGTTCAAATTGGAATACAGTTTTTGTTTTTTTTAAGATGTATGTCATTAAAATGCCGTTTTCCATTTTATTTTATTTTTTTACAATTTAAAATATATTTTCTAGCTAAGCAGCTAGGTGTATCTTTGAGTATCAAGGACTAAATATGACCACAGTTATAAAAAATTAATAATTTGTTGATTGAACTTTCTGATAGCAGCACAGAACATGTGCTCTTTTGACATGTCATTTACAGCATAAATTAAGATAAGCCAGTATTCACTTGAATGCCTACGGAGATTACAGTTGCATTGGAGAAAGTAAAAGCACCCAAAACAACAAAAACAAACAAACAAACAAAAACTGATAAACTGGAACTGGTTCAATGTGCATTCAAGTTCCATTTGCTTCAACCTAAAGCCAGAAGCCAGTAACTGTTAACATCTACGTCAACTGGTTTCATTCTTAGGTAGCTAGGTACCATGGAATTTATTATGATACCTTTAATTGATCCAGAAAGTCAACTGAAATAAAAAATCACTGCACAAAATTTCTCCTGTCCCATTTTTACATAGCATAGATAATATTTTTTCTTTGCCTATGGGAGCAACTCACTTATTTTAAGCACAGCCCTAATTTGTAAGGAGATTAGTAACAGTAATTCTGCTTTGCCCATTGGGCCATAGCTGTCTTCTTTGACCATGACAAGCAACATGTTATTTACCATAGAAACTGTAAAATGGAATTGCTCTCTTATCATTTTTATAATAGTTGTATTTAAATTAGTTATGTTTAGCCTTTGTCTCATCTAAAGTAGAAATGGAAGGTATAGGGTCATGCATGCTTTATCCATTTTCATGTGCCCAGCAACAAACATGCTGTGTTTTACATGACAAAACTCTTTTTTTGTTAAAAAAAGAGTACACTGGGGCAATAATTTAAGTGAGTTAATACAAAACCAATCTAAAACACTACCGAGCAATTAAAATGCAGACCCTAAAAATCAGGAAAGTGTGTCAGTCTATGAGGGTGCAGGTATTAAAAATCTCCCATAACAGCTCCCATTGAAGTACGTCACGTATAACAGTCATGGACAAAATGATGAATGTAGAGTTAACAGCCAGTAGAAAATGTCTAAAAGGGATTTAAAATCCACTTCTAGGCAATCCCTTTCATACAAAGCAGAACATTTTATATCAGAAATTCACAAAAGTTTCCCCTTTGGCACCAGTCAGTGTGGTTCTATAATATCAAAGACTTCCAAGTGTAGCTAGGAAAAAGAAATTAGTGTAATCAGCCAGGGAATGCTGCCTGGTTGTGCAAAGTAAACTGCATTATACAAGGAAAGAAACAGCCCCTTGATGAGCTTCCACAAATAAAAGGCACATCAGCTTGCTCAGAAATGAATTCTTCATTAAATGAAAATGAAAATGTCTTACATCTGAATACATTTATAATTGCATATTACATTTAGAATAAATATTTTATTTTTAAAAACCTGGAAACATTTAAAATTAAATACAGGCATATAGTTTATGAGCTACTAATGATAAAAGGCAACAGATGTTCTAAAAGACACATACTCTTGTATAGCACTCTATGGTTTCAGCCTAGAGTAACCCCCTAAGGTCCTTGGTAACACCTAAATGCTAGGATATCTGTATTTTATATAACTTAGCAGAAGGTGGTTAGCTGTTTCCATTATTAGCTCTGTGCAAACTCTGTAGTTCTACAAGATAGTCGTATATTTTAGAAATTCAGTCTTTCTTAAATGAGCATCTGAGAATTATGCCTACTTTACCCCCATAATATATTTAATTAGATTAAAGGATAGACTTTATTTTGTTTTGACTCATCTAGGAAAAATAAAACACACGTGAAAAAAAAAAAAAGAAAAATATTCAGATTTACTCAGAAAAATCGCTGTGGCCCCAGTATGGTTTCTGGCATGTCAAAACTATCTTCGTGAGCTAATTTACTTAAAGCTTAAAATCTTTATGACTACAATAAGCTTGTAACTGGTTAGAAAAAAAGATGAGTGGGTGATTACACATGGCCTCACGTGCACATATAAGCTTTGAAATATGCTCATCTTTGTTTTGAATTTTATTATATGAAGTCAAGGGACAAGTTGCACAATAACTTTTTCAGGGATTTTACATGATAAGAGCTGTGACCCTATGGTCTGGTAGCAAACGAAACGAATGTGAAATCCAGAGTTTCAAATAGTGTCATTTATAAAGAATCAATAGTGCTAACTTTTACAGAATGGATGAAATCTGCAGATATTCTTCTTAGGAAATTACAGTAAAAGAAACTTTGATTATTATTGGATATTTAAGTACGATTACACAAGAAATCTTTGTGTTTGTTTCTGCTTCCTAGAACTTTAAAACACAGGAGATTTCATTTAATTTGCCTTATTCCTCATTCTTGTTGGTAATAATGTCTAGAAACCCTCTTGTTAATCTCTCTAATGTCAATTTCACAGACACTGCTAACCAAATATTATTGTATTTCTCCAGGTAAATTCTTTTTATGAGAGACTTCACATCCACTAGATATTAATTTTCAGTAATTCTTCCCAGGTAATATTGAAGGCTCCTATACCAGTATCATGATGAGCATATTCTATAGCAGTTCATTTATGCCAAAGGCATAAAAGTTCCTGAAAGCTAGCTGGATACGGAAACTATTTTCTTCAGATACTTGGATTTACCACTTTTTAGTTGACATTTAGAAAGTACTCCTCAGTGCTCTGGAAAAATAATACAATTAAAAAAAAAAAATCTTAAAAACCTGCAAGTTCTATCAGCCCACCTTACCTCATTAAAGTTTTTCTTTACAAAATGACCATCCTATCTTGGGGCAATACATTTTCTAGCAACATTTCTTGCTAAAGTGTACAATATTTTAATAGTCATTTTAAACACACAGTAGCCAGACTGTTGTTTGTATAGCAGTAGCAGTACTATTAATACAAGTCACATAAAAACTAAAGGTACTAGAAATGGTTGTGCCCATCTTTCTTTTAAGTTGCCTGACTCTCAAGTATAAGATTAGACTCATTAAGACTTGGCTTCAAAAGATGAGCTGTGTAAAGGAACTTAGTTAGAGAAAATATTTAAGAGAGATAAGCATTATGCATTCATTCAATCAATCAGTCATTCAGTCATTATTCTTCTAAGAGTATGAGATACAGTCTTTTTCCTTCTTGCACTTTATATTTTAGGAAAGCAGAGGATAAAAAAAACAAAAACAAATACATAAATCAGATAATGTCAAGTAGTGATAAGTAGTATGCTTAAATAGGAGTGACTATTCTGGACCAGGTGGATAAGTGAAGAAGTCGCTATTTGAGCAGAGACATGCCTGAGGTAAGGCGGTGAGGCTTGTATTTTTCTAGCGAAAGAGATTTTCAAGGAGAGTTGGAAACATACTTTGCATGTGTGAGGAACAGAAAAGAGGCTAAGTGGTTGAAATATAGTGGGCAAAAGGGAAAAAAAATGAGGGATGGAGTTTGAGTGGAGACTGGATCATACAGAGAAGAATGGTTCACTGACAGGAACTCGAATTTAAGACATGTAGAAACAAAACTTTTATATTAAAACAGTCACACTAACTACATTGTAGGAAAGAACAGACTATGGGAAGAAACAAAATGGCAAAAGTGAGGCAAATTAGGAGACAATTGAATAATCAAGGCAAGAGATGGTTGGCAGGTTGGTTGGGGTAGCAGCAGTGAAAGTGATAAAAATATATTTGGAGTATATTTCAGTGCAGTGTCATTTTCTAAAATTGAAAATATTTGGGAAAAAAACAGGTATGAGTCCAAATATCACAAGTTAGCCTAAAGCCATATTAAGACTAAGATGCTCTCTAGATCTAAATAGGAATGTCAAGCAGGTAGATAGATGAATATATAAGTCCCAGCAGGAGTTTAAAATTGAGAAGTCTTTGATGCTTTTAAAGCTACACGTCCCAGGGAAAGTGAGTATAAAAAGACAAAAGGATGTCCAAGTTCTAAGCCCTGAAGCACTACAACATTTAAATGACTGCAAAAGGAAGGAGGATTCCTGCAAAGAAGACATGCAGAGCGGTCATTGAGATAAGAAGAAAGTTACAAAACTGTGGTGACCTAAAATCCAAATTAAAAAAAAAAAAAAGTATTTAAAGAAAGATAGCTGATCAACTGCTACAGAAGCATCAAGCAAGATGATTGGGAATTGGTCACTGGGTCACTGGGCTTGGCAACAGGTGGGCACCACAAATATTAATAAACGAGACTCTCCGGAGTTTACTGGTTAGAAAATCAGACCGGTGCAGACATAAAAAAAACGGAAGGCTGAAACATTTGTAGACTACTCAAGGTATAACCGACAAACAATTGCAAATAGCATGGTCTCATTAAAAATGCTGGCCTTACTATTGGACCGAATAGTTTGTATTTTTAAGTTTTCATCATTTAACCAGAAAATTAATCATGAAAGTAAATATGTTGTAATGTCTTTTGACCAAGAAAACTAAACTTATATGAAATTGTAATTGATTTGAGGAATGTCAAATTCAATTTATCAGTCATACAAAAAGAAAACACAAAGATGAAAGTTTAAGAATGTTTTGAAAACTGTATTATACATCATGAGTGACTGGATCCTGTAAAGGATGAACTATATGAAAAGTCACATTCCTATTTCAATAATGTCTTTACTGTCTTCAAAAATGCTGTCTGTAAAGAGTTCAACAGAATGTTTCTTAGGGTTAGAATATAAAGACTTAATTTTTGTATTTAAAATTACTTAGGATTGTAACTGGCTTCTTTCATGGCCAAATCCAAGAGAAGTTTTAAAATATTCTTCTCGAAATTCATCTACTCTTTCTTCAAACTAGATCTTCTCCTTGAGGTGTCTTTCCTACCATAATTTTCATGAGAAATGTATTTTTGCCAGTTTTATTGCAGTATGATTGATAAATAAAATTATAATATGTTTAAAGTATATGACATAAGGACTTGATATATGTACATACTGAAAAGATTCCCACAATTGAATTAACAAATCCATCACTTCACATATTTATTATTTTTTTTTTTTTTTTTTTGGTGAGAATGCTTGAGTTCTAGCCTCTTAGCAAATTTCAATTACATGACACAGTATTATCAACGACAGTCACCATGTTATACATTAGATCTTCAAACTTTATTCATCTTTTAACCAAGAGTTTATCATCGTTAACCAGCCCACCCCACTCTCCCAGCCCCTTGTAACCACCAATCTACTCTGGTTTCTATGAGTTTGATTTTTTTTTTTTAATTCCACATATAAATGATACCATGCTGTAATTCTATAATTGTCTTTCCCTTTCTGACTTATTTCACTTAGCATAATGCCCTTCAGGTTCATCCATGTTGTTGAAATGGCAGATTTTCTTCTTTTATTAAGGATAAATAATATATAACATACATATAAAAATACATAAGTCTCTTCATTTAAAAAATATGTGTATTTTTCACCAGATTTTTCCTTACTCAGTTTCAGTTTATCATGGTAGGTAATGTAATTGTGTGTAATTATTAAGACTGAAATAAGGGAGAGGGACAAGAGACTTTATGTAATGTGATTATATTAAGTTCAATATTCTAATGTTCTTTTTTTTATTTTTGAGACAGAGAGTGCACATGTGTGCGAGCAAGCAAGCCTGGGGGGGGGGGTAGGGTGCAGAGTGGGGAGAGGGAGAAAGAGAGAATCTTATACAAGCTCCACACCCAGCATGGAGCCTGACGTGGGGCTCCCTCTCACAATCCTGAGATCATGACCTGAGCTGAAATCAAGAGTCGGCCACTTAACTAACTGAGCCACCCATGCGCCCCGCTAATGTTCGTCTCTAACTGGGTTGTGTAACATTATATAATGAAGTATATTCACGTGAATACAGAAGAGGCATATATATATATATAATAGTTTCTTTATCCATTGATCCATTGATGAACACTTCGGTTGTTTCCCTATCTTGGCTATTGTGAATAATGCTGCAATGAACATGAGTACTGATATCGCCTCAAGATTCTGATTTCATTTCGTTTGGATACATCCAGAAATAGATCACTGGATCATAGAGTAGTTTTATTTTTAATATCTGAGGAACTTCAAAACTGTTTTGATAGTCACTGTACCAGTTTACATTCCTACTGATGGTGGGGAAAAAAAAGTCTATTCAGGTTCTTTCTCCATTTTTTAAATTAGGGTATTTGTTTGCTTTTTTTGTTTTTGTTTTTCTATTGAGTTGTGTGAGTTCCTTGTGTCTTTTGAATACTAACCCCGTATTGGATATGAGGTTTACAAACATTTTCTCACATTCCATAGGTTGCCTTTTCATTCTATTGATGGTTTCCTTTGCTGTGCAGAAGTTTTTAGTTGGATGTTGTCTCTATTCTTGCTTTGGTTGCCTTTGTTTTTGGTGTCAAATTCAAAAACTCACTGCCAAGACCAATGCCCAGGGGCTTGCCCCCTATGTTTTTGTAGGAGTTTTATGGTTTGTCTTACATTCAAGTCTTTAATCCATTTTGAGTTAATTTTTGTGTGATGTAACACAAGGGTCTACTGTCATTCTTTTGTATATGGTTATCCATGTTTCCCTGTACCATTTATTGAATAGATTATCCTTTCTCCATTGTATATTCTTGGTGCCTTTGTCAAAAATTAACAATGTATGTGTAAGTTTATTTCTGGACTCTCTATTCTATTCTTTGTCTGTTTTTATGTCCATACCATACTGTTTTGATTACTATAGCTTTGTAATATAGTTTGAAATCAGGAAATGTTACACTTTGCTCTTGTTTCTCAAGATTGCTTTCATATTCAGGGTTTTGTGTGGTTCTATATGAATTTTAAGATTTTTTTTTTCTATTTCTGTGAAAAATGCCATTAGAATTTTGATAGGGATTGCACTGAATCTGTGGATTGTTTGGGGTAGTATGGACATTGTAACAATATGATATCTTCCGGGAAATGAAATTAAGAAAGCAATCCCACCCCAAAACTGCTAGAACTCATACAGGAATTCAGTAAAGTGGCAAGATATAAAATCGATGCACAGAAATCAGTGGCATTCCTATACACCAACAACAAGACAGAAGAAAGAGAAATTAAGGAGTCGATCCCATTTATAATTGCACCCAAAACCATAAGATACCTAGGAATAAATCTAACCAAAGAGGAAAAAAATCTGTACTCAGAAAACTATAAAATACTCATGAAAGAAATTGAGGAAGACACAAAGAAATGGAAAAACGTTCCATGCTCATAGATTGGAAGAACAAATATTGTGAAGATGTCAATGCTACCTAGAGAAATCTACACATTTAATGCAATCCCTATCAAAATACCATCCACTTTTTTCAAAGAAATGGAACAGATAATCCTAAAATTTGTATGGAACCAGAAAAGACCCCGAATATCCAGAGGAATGTTGAAAAAGAAAAGCAAAGCTGGTGGCATCACAATTCCGGACTTCAAGATCTATTACAAAGCTGTCATCATCAAGACAGTATGGTACTGGCACAAAAACAGATACATAGATCAATGGAACAGAATACAGAGCCCAGAAATGGACC
This sequence comes from Halichoerus grypus, assembly GCF_964656455.1. NCBI lineage: Eukaryota > Metazoa > Chordata > Mammalia > Carnivora > Phocidae > Halichoerus > Halichoerus grypus. The sequence goes on along the minus strand of NC_135719.1, from coordinate 132,374,674 downwards.
CTCAACTCTATAGTCAACTAATCTTCCACAAAGCAGGAAAGAATATCCAATGGAAAAAAGTCTCTTCAACAAATGGTGTTTGGGAAAATTGGACAGCCACATGCAAAAGAATGAAACTGGACCATTTCCTTACACCAAACACAAAAATAGACTCAAAATGGATGAAAGACCTAAATGTGAGACAGCAGTCCATCAAAACCCTAAAGGAGAACACAGGCAGCAACCTCTTTGACCTCAGCTGCAGCAACTTCTTCCTAGAAACATTGCCAAAGGCAAGGGAAGCAAGGGCTAAAATGAACTATTAGGACTTCATCAAGATAAAAAGCTTCTGCACAGCAAAAGAAACAGTCAACAAAACCAAAAGACAACCGACAGAATGGGAGAAGATATTTGCAAATGACATATCAGATAAAGGGCTAGTATCCAAAATCTATAAAGAACTTATCAAACTCAACACCCAAAGAACAAAGAATCCAATCAAGAAATGGGCAGAAGACATGAACAGACATTTTTCCAAAGAAGACATCCAAATGGCCAACAGACACATGAAAAAGTGCTCAACATTGGTCGGCATCAGGGAAATCCAAATCAAAACCTCAATGAGATACCACCTCACACCAGTCAGAATGGCTAAAATTAACAAGTCAGGGAACGACAGATGTTGGCGAGGATGTGGAGAAAGGGGAACCCTCCTACACTGTTTGTGGGAATGCAAGCTGGTGCAGCCACTCTGGAAAACAGTATGGAGGTTCCTCAAAAAGTTGAAAATAGAGCTACCCAATGACCCAGCGTCCCTCCTCTTTCATTTCTGATTTTATTTAAGTCCTCTCTTTTTTTCTTAGTCTAGCTAAAGGTTTGTGAATTTTATCTTTTCAAAAAGCCAGCTCTTAGTTTCATTGATCTTTTCTACTGTCTTTCTAGTCTCTATTTCACTTATTTCTGCTCTAATCTTTGTTATTTTCTTCCTTTTACTAACTTGGGGCTTAGTCTGTTCTTTTTTCTGATTGCTTTAGGTATAGTATAAAATTGTTTATTTGAATTCCTTCTTTTTTCTTAATATATGTATTTATCACTATAACCTTCCCTCTTACAACTGCTTTTATTGTTTCTCAGAAGTTTTGATATGTTGTGTTTTCATTTTCACTTATCTCAAGATATTTTCTTGATTTTTCTTTTGTTTTCTTCTTTGACCCACTAGCTATTTAGGAGAATGTTGTTTAATCTGTATGTATTTGTGAATTTTCCAGTTTTCTTACTGAAATTGATTTCTAGTTTCATACCATTGTGCTCATAAAAGATGTTTGATAAGATTTCAATCTTCTTAAGACTTGTTTTGTGGCCTAATTTCTGCTCTATCCTGGAGAACATTCCATGTGCATGTGAGAAGAATTTGTATTCCGCTGTTGTTGGATGAAATGTACTATACATGTCTGTTAGGTCCATCAGGTCTAATGACTAGTTTATGTTCAACGTTTCCATACTGATTTTCTGTCTGGATAATCTATTGTTGAAAATGAGGCATGAAAGCCCCTTACTATTATTGTATTGCTGTCTATTCTTCCTTTCAGATCTGTTAGTATTTCCTTTATATATTTAGGTATTTGGTATTGGGTGTATGAGGAACTTGATTTGCCTTCAAAATTCTACCTCACATTTTATGACTGAATAGTATTTCAGTGTGTGTGTGTGTGTGTGTGTGTCTGTGTGTGTGTGTGTGTGTGTGTGTGTGTGTGTGTGTGTGTGTGTGTGTATCTCACATTTTCTTTACCCATTCATCTACCAAAGGATACTCTTAGGTGTTCTCATTACTTGGCTCTTGTCAAAAAATGCTTTGAACATGAATATTCATATTATCTTTTTTGAGTTAGTGTTTTCATTTTTGTTGGGTAAATACACAGAAGTAGAATTACTGGATCATATGGTAGTCCTATTTTTAATTTTTTGAGAAACCTCCTGCTGTTTTCCACAGTGGCTGCACCAATTTATATTCCCACGAATAGTACACAAGGGTTCTCTTTTCTCTACATTCTCATCAACACTTTTTCTTTCTTATCCTTGTGCTATTAACCATTCTAACAGGTGTGAAGTGATACCTCACTGCTGGTTTTGATTTGCATTTCCCTAATGATTAGTAATGTTGAAAACATTTTCATGTATCTACACATACATTCCTTTTTTTTTTTTTTTAAAGATTTTATTTATTTATTTGACAGAGAGAGATATAGTGAGAGAGGGAACACAAGCAGGGGGAGTGGGAGAGGGAGAAGCAGGCTTCCCGCGGAGCAGGGAGCAGGGAGCCCGATGCGGGGCTCGATCCCAGGACCCTGGGATCATGACCTGAGCCGAAGGCAGACGCTTAACGACTGAGCCACCCAGGCGCCCCAACACATACATTCCTTTTAAGACTGAGCCCAAGGAAGTGAAATCTAGACAAACATGCCTTGTGGCTGCTTTCTTAACCTGTATCACGTTTCCTTCCCATAGCCCACTGGCACTGAAGGGCAGGCTTTACATAATTTCTTCTATCTGCAAAGAAATTTCCATACATTGTAATCATTCATCTTCTCTTCGTAGGCTTTCATTTTGTTCTCTTTGTAGGGATAATGTGGTAGGATGGTAGGATACTAGTAGAAACACAAGCTCACCAATAAAAGGAAACACAATAAATAGTTAACCTATAACAAGATTATGACTAGAGAATGAACTGAAGTATGTGAGTATGACTATCTCCTATCTTGAATGTAGGGCTTCATTCATTTATTTACATCTGCTAGTTCTGATGTGTGGACTTAGTTGGTTTTTATTGTTGTTGTTTTTGTCACCAATGGCTGGAATATTTTTCAGAAAAAAATAGAGTCAAACTAGAAGACTTTTAGGTTCCCTTTTTACCTATTAGTCTAAGCCTATAATGTGAATAATGTAAAGTCCTTTAGATTATTCTCATCTTCTTCCAAGGTCTATGGCCCCATCCATTATAAAGTATTTAATTTGAGATTGATTATGGTCACCTATGATAAGGTCATGATGTTTAAGTTTTACACTAAGAAATGACCAAGATAATTATTGAGTTTGATATACATAAACTAAAAAATATTGGTATTTTTGCCAATTTCATAAATTAGCCCACTTAGAGAAGAGAGGCAACAAAATTTTGAAAAGGAATATTGACAAATTAATGTTTGTCTTTTGTTATTAACTACATATTCTATGTATTATTTAAAAACTCTAAGTAGGGGGGAAAACATGGCGGAGGAGTAGGGGACCCTATTCCAACCGATCCCCGGAATTAAGCTGGATATCTACCAGATCACTCTGAACACCCACGAAATCAGCCTGAGCTGTAAGAAGATAGATCTGGATCTCTACAAACACAGTATTGCAGGTGGTTGGTTTCAAGGTACAAAGTGAGGAGCCATGATCCCGCGGGCATATATTGGAGGATAAACGGAAGGGGGAGGGAGCCTGGCCATCGGGATTCTACATCACCGGTGAGCTATAGCCTCCCACGCTGGGGACGGGGCACAGATTCGCAGACCAGTAGTGGCGGGGGAAGGATTTTAGGGCAGCCCCCGGATGGAAACCAGGGCGGCAGGGCCGCATGTGCGAACTGGGGGTGGCTGGCGGTTTTAGAAGCACAAAGGGCAGAGATGTGCCCCAAGCTGGAGGTGAGGACTGGGAGCACTGCTGAGGGGTGCACAACCCAGGATGCTGCAGTTTATAGCAGCACAGACAAAAACGGAGATAGTGTGGCCTGGAGTGCTCACTGAAGAACAGATTGCGATCTCTCTGCTCTGAGGCAGAGGGTTGGAAATGGTCTCTTCTGCTCTGACTCTTGGAAGAGATGTGGAAAGCCGCCAGAGAACAAAAGCCCCAAAAAACTGGTTTTCACTGAGCCCATCCCCTGCCACAGGGGGCAGGGCAACTCTGTCCAAACAGGGTTGCCTGACTAACAGCACGGCAGGCCCCTCCCCCAGAAGTCAGGCTGGGAAAACAAGAGGCCAGCAACCAACCCTAAGGTCCCTAGAAAACAGGTGCATCTTGCATGGGTTGTGGTCAATAATTTGGACTCTATACATTCCCTCAACCACCCCTCAACAGAATGACTGGGAGGAGGAACCCCCAAAATAGGAAAGACTCAGAGACTATGACTTATGCCACAGATTTACAAATGGATTCAGATATAACCAAGATGTCGCAGATGGAATTCAGGCTAACAATTGTGAAGACAATAGCTAGAATGGAGAAATCAACTAATGGCAACATAGAGTCTCTAAGAGCAGAAATGAAAGCTGAATTGACAGAACTTAAAAATGGTATCAATGAGATCCAATCTAATCTAGATAATCTAACAGCTAGGGTAAATGAGGCAAAGAACATATTAGTGACCTAGAAGACCAATTAATAGATAAAAAGGGAAAAGAGCAGGCCAGGGAAAAACAACTCAGAATCCATGAAAATAGAATCAGAGAAATAAGTGACACCATGAAACGTTCCAATGTCAGAATTATTGGAATCCTTGAGGGGGTAGAGAGAGAGAGAGGACTAGAAGATATATTTGAGCAAACTGTAGCTAAGACCTTCCCTAATCTGGGGAATGAAACAAACATTCATGTCCTAGAGGCAGAGAGGACCCCTCCCAAGATCAAGGAAAACAGGCCAACACCCCAGCATGTAATAGTAAAACTTGCAAATCTTAGAACCAAGGAAACCATCTTAAGGGCAGTTAGGGGGAAGGGATTCCTTATGTACAGAGGGAGGAACATTAGAATAACGTCAAACCTATCCACAGAGACCTGGCAAGCCAGAAAGGGCTGGCAAGACATAATCAGGGTACTAAAGGAGAAGAACATGCATCCAAGAATACTTTTTCCTGCAAGGCTGTCATTTAGAATGAATGGAGAGATGCAGAGCTTCCAAGACCGGCAGAAACTGAAAGAATATGTGACCACTCAGCCAGTCCTGCAAGAAATATTAAGGGGGGTTCTATAAAACGAGAAAGACCCCAAGAGTGATATAGAAAAGAAATTTACAGGGACAATCTATAAAAACAAGGTCTTCACAGGCAACATGATGACAATTAATTCATATCTTTCAATAATCACTCTCAATGTGAATGGCCTAAATGCTCCCATAAAACGGCACAGGGTTGCAGATTGGATAAAAAGACAGGACCCATCCATATGCTGTCTACAAGAGACTCATTTTGAACCTAAAGATACATCCAGACTGAAAGTAAAGGGATGGAGATCAATCTTCCATGACAACGAACCGCAAAAGAAAGCTGGGGTAGCAATTCTTCTATCAGACAAATTAGATTTTAAACTAAAGACTGTAGTTAGAGACACAGAGGACACTATATCATTCTTAAAGGGTCTATCCAACAAGAAGATCTAACAATTGTAAATATCTACGCCCCCAACATGGGAGCAGCCATCTATATAAGCCAACTATTTAACCAAAATAAAGAGTCATCTACATAAGCCAACTGTTAACCAAAATAAAGAGTCATATTGATAACAATACGTTACCTGTAGGAGACCTCAATACTCCACTCTCAGCAGTAGACAGATCATCTAAGCAGAAAATCAATAAAGAAACAAGAGCTTTGAATGACACACTGGACCAGATGGACCTCATAGATATATACAGAACATTCCACCCTAAAACAACAGAATACTCATTCTTCTCAAGCACACCTGGAACTTTCTCCAGGAAAGACCACATACTGGGTCACAAATCAGGTCTCAACCGATACCAAAAGACTGAGATTATTCCCTGCATATTCTCAGACCATAATGCTTTAAAACTGGAACTCAATCACAAGAAAAATTTGGAAGAAATTCAAACACTTGGAAGCTAAAGACCACTCTGCTCAGGAATGTTTGGGTCAACCAGGAAATCAAAGAAGAACTTAAACAATTCATGGAAACCAATGAGAATGAAAACACATCGGTCCAAAACCTATGGGATATGGCAAAGGCGGTCCTAAGGGGGAAATATATAGCCATCCAAGCCTCACTCAAAAAAATAGAAAAATCCCGAATTCACCCACTAACTCTACACCTTAAAGAACTAGAGAAAAAGGAACAAACGATGCCTAAGACACGTGTTAAAAGAGAAATAATTAAGATTAGAGCAGAGATCAATGAATTAGAAACCAGAAACACAGTAGATCAGGTCAACGAAACTAGAAGCTGGTACTTTGAAAGAACTAGTAAGATCGATAAAACACTGGCCAAACTTATCCAAAAGAAAAGAGAAAGGACCCAAATTAATAAAACTATGAATGAAAGGGGAGAGATCACAACTAACACCAAGGAAATAGAAACAATTATTAGAAATTATTATCAACAACTATATGCCAATAAGCTGAGCAACCTGGATGAAATGGATGCCTTCCTGGAAACTATAAATTCCCAAGACTGAAACAGGAAGAAACTGACAACCTGAATAGGCCAATAACCAGTAACGAGATTGAAGCAGTGATCAAAAACCTCCCAAAAAACAAGAGTCCAGGGCCTGATGGATTCCCTGGGGAATTCTACCAAACATTCAAAGGAGAAATAATACCTATTCTCCTGAAGCTGTTTCAAAAAATAGAAACAGAAGGAAAGCTTCCAGACTCATTCTATGAGGCCAGCATTACCTTAAACCCCAAACCAGGCAAAGGCCCCATCAAAAAGGAGAATTTCAGACCGATATCCCTGATGAATATGGATTCCAAAATCCTCAACAAAATCCTAGCTAATAGGATCTAACAATACATCAAAAGGATCATCCACCATGACCAAGTGGGATTTAGTCCCGGGATGCAAGGGTAGTTCAACATTCACAAATCAATCAATGTGATAGAACACATTAATAAGAGGAGAGAGAAGAACCATATGGTCCTCTCAATTGATGCAGAAAAAGCATTTGACAAAATACAGCATCCTTTCCTGATTAAAACTCTTCAGAGTATAGGGACAGAGGGAACATTCCTCAAGTTCATAAAATCCATCTATGAAAAACCCACAGCAAATATCATCCTCAATGGGGAAAAGCTGAGAGCCTTTCCCTTAAGATCAGGAATATATCAAGGATGCCCACCCTCGCCACTATTGTTCAACATAGTATTAGAAGTCCTAGCAACAGCAATCAGACAACAAAAAGAAATAAAAGGTATTCAAACTGGCAAAGAAGAAGTCAAAGTCTCTCTTTTCGCAGATGACGTGATACTTTATCTGGAAAACCCAAAAGACTCCATCTCCAAATTACTAGAACTCATATAGCAATTCAGTAATGTGGCAGGATACAAAATCAATGCACAGAAATCAGTTGCTTTCTTATACACTAACAATGTAACTGTAGAAAGAGAAATTAGAGAAACAATTCCATTCACAATAGCACCAAAAAACATAAGATACCTCGGAATAAACCTAACCACAGAGGTAAAGGATCTATACTCTAGGAACTACAGAACACTCATGAAAGAAATTGAAGAAGACACAAAAAGATGGAAAAACATTCTATGCTCATGGATCGGAAGAATAAACATTGTTAAAATGTCATGCTACCCAGAGCAATCTACACCTTCAATGCCATCCTGATCAAAATTCCAATGACATTTTTCAAAGTGCTGCAACAAACAATCCTAAAATTTGTATAGAATCAGAAAAGACCCCGGGGCGCCTGAGTGGCTCAGTCGTTAAGCGTCTGCCTTTGGCTCAGGTCATGATCCCAGGGTCCTGGGATCAAGTCCCACGTCGGGCTCCCTGCTCAGCGGGAAGCCTGCTTCTCCCTCTCCCACTCCCCCTGCTTGCGTTCCCTCTCTCACTGTCTCTCTCTCTCTGTTGAAAAATAAATAAAATCTTAAAAAAAAAAAAAAAAAGAAAGAAAAGACCCCGAATCACCAAGGAAATGGTGAAAAAGAAAAACAAAGCTGGGGGCATCACGTTGCCCGATTTCAAGCTATATTACAAAGCAGTGATCACCAAGACAGCATGGTACTGGCAGAAAAACAGACATATAGATCAATGGAACAGAATAGAGAGCCAGATATGGACCCTCAACTCCATGGTCAAATAATCTTCGACAAAGCAAGAAAAAATAAGCAATGGAAAAAAAGACAGTCTTTTCAATAAATGGTGCTGGGAAAATTGGACATCCACATGCAGAAGAATGAAACTCAACCATTCTCTAACACCATACACAAAGATAAACTCAAAATGGATGAACACCCTCAATGTGAGACAGGAATCCATCAAAATCCTAGAGGAGAACATTGGCAGTAACCTCTTTGACATAGGCCACAGCAACTTCTTTCAAGATACATCTCCAAAGGCTAGTGAAACAAAAGCAAAAATGAACTTCTGGGACTTCATCAAGATAAAAATCACAGCAAAGGAAACAGAAAAAAAACAAAGAGGCAACCCACAGAATGGGAGAAGATATTTGCAAATGACACTACAGATAAAGGGCTGGTATCCAAGATCTATAAAGAACTTCTCAAACTCAACACCCGAAAAACAAATAAGTCAAAAAATGGGCAGAAGACATGAAGAGACACTTCTCTGAAGAAGACATACAAATGGCTAACAGACACATGAAAAAATGTTCATCCTCATTAGCCACCAGGCAAATTCAAATCAAAACCACACTGAGATACCACCTTACACCAGTTAGAATGGCAAAAATTGACAAGGCAAGAAACAACAAATGTTGGAGAGGTTGTGGAGAAAGGGGAACCTTCTTACACTGTTGGTGGGAATGCAAGTTGGTACAGCCACTTTGGAAAACAGTGTGGAGGTGCCTCAGAAAATTAAAAATAGAGCTACCCTATGACCCAGCAATTGCACTACTGGGTATTTACCCCAAAGACACAGATGTAGTGAAAAGAAGGACCATATGCACCCCAACATTCATAGCAGCAATGTCTGCAATAGCCAAACTGTGGAAAGAGCCGAGATGCCCTTCAACAGATGAATGGATAAAGATGTGGTCCATATATACAATGCAATATTACTCAGCCATCAGAAAGGATGAATACCCAACTTTTACATCAACCTGGATGGGACTGGAGGAGATTATGCTAAGTGAAATAAGTCAAGCAGAGAAAGTCAATTATCATATGGTTTCACTTATTTGTGGAACATAAGGAATAGCATGGAGGACATTAGGAGAAGGAAGGGAAAAATGAACGGGGAGGGGGGGAATCGGAGGGAGAGAGGAACCATGAGAGACTATGGACTCTGAGAACAATCTGAGGGTTTTAGAGGGGAGGGGGTGGGGGGATGGATCAGCCCGGTGATGGGTATTAAGGAGAGCACATACTGCATGGAGCACTGAGTGTTATACGAAAACAATGAATCATGGCTCACTACATCAAAAACTAATGATGTACTGTATGGTGACTAACATAACATAATAAAATAAAATTTAGAAAAAAATAAAAAAATATAAAAATTCTGAGAACTGATGAACTACATATCATCCAGAAAAGGGAAATCTGTTTTTTTTTCCCTCTAAATTCAATATAATTACATTTTTACTGATCATTCAGCTAAAAGGCTAAATGTCAACTTTCCAAAAGTGAAAAATAGCTAATTCATTCTGCACTTGAAGTTTTGGATTACTCTAAGGTATGGAAAAAAAGCCTATTAATTATTAGAATTACTACCAAAGGTGAGAGATTTGGATCCTTTCCAGTTTTATGATTTTATGAGACCATACAATCATTTGATTGATTGTAGTTTCCTTAAAAATTCATAATACTCAGAGTGATTCACATTCATAGAGCATCTTCGGATTAGAGGGGCATTATTTTTCATATCATTATTACTATCCTTTTTTTTAGTACTGTGTTAGCCAATGTATTAAGCTTTTTCTATAGAATCCTATCAACTGCCCTACATTTCAAAATTTTTATACAAATTTTATAGATAAGTTGAATCTCAGAGAAATTATATTAAATTCTCCAGTTACTAAACAATTAGTTAAGACTTCAACCCACTGTATATACCTGACCCCAAAGTCCATGCTTTTCTAGCTACATCTTGCCACATTAATATAATAATCCATGAGAACATTTTCAAAAAGGGTAAGATAATATTTTAGAATTTCTATTTTAGACATGCTAATAAGTGTAGTAAGACTTTCTCTTAAGGATGAACTTGTTGAAAAGTTTGGGCAAACTGTATGATGCAGGGACATCATACCAAAGGGAATCAAGCTAGGGTAGAAGTCATAGGATCAGTAGACATCTATGAGCATTTACTCTTGCTCAAGAAGTCATCTCTGAGCACTACATTCCTCCTATGCCCTCATGAATGTTGATCTTTCTCATATGCCATTCTTGTGCTGTCCATTTTGTTTTTCAGCTATTACTTCATTTGACTGCAGTTCACTATGTTGGAATAATATGACAAAAATAACTAGCCAATTGCCACTTACTTCACCTGTTACTTAATTGACTTTGTGGCCCTGCCCCTTGACCTTAATCCCCAATTATCAGCTGGTCTCTTTCTGCTTTTTAAGTATTACAAACCAAACCCTGAGTGCACCAAAGAGGGACATATAATGAACAAAGAAAGCTGCTTTATCAAATGGGCCCTTGAGAACAGCAATAAGGGAAAATTTAACAAAACCTGTGTGGACAAACTCTGATACTAGAATGGAATTGATGTTTCAACTGCCTGTGGGGAAAGATGAAATATGTAGTAACTGATTGACCTGACCCTTTCTCAACATCTTGACAGTGTGTAAGTTACTGAAGCAAGATAGAAGCCCAGGTAAAAACAAGGGTAAAGACTGTTTTTGAGGTAAGACAAATGAGCACTATGAAGTCACCACCCCCACAAGAGAACAAACATTTGAAATAAAAATTAAATTAAGTTTGACTTAAAATCAGAAAGATACATTTCATCATGCCTAAATGATTGGCCAGACAATGTCACAGCTGCATTTACTTACATTTATCTTTCTCTACAGCTGAGATCCACTAGAAAACAGACGTGGAGCCAATTCCAGCATAGTATGGGGCCTAGATCAGAGTAAGGGTCCATTAAATATTTTAGAATGAATGAACAGCCAATCTTCTGTTTTATCTCTGAATTTACTATTGAATCATAGTTAACCTTCCTTTTAGACAAGAAATAATTTTCCAACCAAGTCTCACTCAGAATAATAAAGGATAAAGAAGAGTAGGCAAATTATCTTGGAGATAATTTATTAAGCACACAATTTATTTCAAATTTCATTAAATCTATAAAGGTCAAATGAATTTACCTTTTTTTTTTTTTTCAAAACCACATGCATGTCTCTCTTAATAGAATAGTTTTAAAACTTATTTAGTAGATGACCTTTTTTTTAAATGAGATCTTAAAAATTATTCCTAATTATATAAAAGTGATAAAAGTATCTCAGAAACTCCTCAGAGAATTTAATTCTTTGGAGGAAAATCCATTATTTACAAAAGGCGTAGAATAAATCTTTAAGAGTACAAGGGTCCAGGGAACATAGTTTAAAAACTATTTTCATACAAAAAGTTTATCTTTATTGATAGAAAACTAATGCTCTAGGAAAATATTTTTCTGCTATGGCTTCAGTTCTTCCTTTGGCCCACTTTTCCATGGGGACAGAAGTTGGACAATATTTTACGAATATCTTGGTTTGGAAAGCAGGAAACAGTTCTGGACTGTCTAAATCATCAATACCATAAATCTGTGTGTCTGTTTTTCCATAATTGTATTTGTTAGGGAAATTAATTAACCAATTATTCAGTAATAATAAACATATTCATAAATTTTTCATTATAAAAATTATCATATTTCCTAATAGTAAGTCTCCTATTAGATGGGTGTTAGAAGTTCCTCTCAAGATTTATTATTTTCCCAGGATATCAAGGAACATATAAATGAAATACTGCCCACTTCTTTTTATCACTAAGAGAAAACAATATAGCAACTCTGTACAAGACCCAATAAGAGAAAGCGCCTACTTTCTGAAACTATTGTGTAGCTCTGTCTAAATTAAATGCTCAACCTTCTCCCATTGAATCTCTTCAAAGCTACTTGCTATCCTGTTTCCTCAGGTTAAGTGTGATGAAAAACAGACCCAGGGGTTGTGAACTTTTCTGGGATGAAAGATGCCATGTGACTAAAATATTCTGTGATTAATGTACATTCATTTTGCTTTTGATAGCATTCGGTGTTGATTCAAGTTTTTGAGGTAATTAAAAACCTGACTTGCTGAGTTATTGCTATGTGTAGTCTGAACTGCTATGATCTCTGGAATATTTTGTGCCCACATGATTTAAGGAGTTGGCTTGAAATACATGACTTTAGCTCTTTTGCTGTCTCTTATTCCAAAGTTCAGCTAATAAAGAACACCCAGCTTGAGCTTAAGCATTAGACTTTTCTACTCAGTGACTCTTTAGAAATCCATAAGGTAGAACAAATGGAGACGGCCAGCTGCCCAGGAGAGGAGGTAGCTAAGAGTTATCATAAGGGTCCAAAGACTTACTTGAGCCTTTACTGTAGTGTATGTCAGAGCCCATCCTTGTGTGCATGGAAGTTCCCTCACATTTGTCTGTGAAACCTCCCCTGTCCTCATTCCCCATTCTTGGCTTCATTTCAGAATTCATGGGTCCTATATTTGCACTGTTTTAGCACATTTTAAAAATGAAAAAGTACATCTATTAGTAGGTGTTTCATTCTGCATTGTGCTGTGGTTAGTTCATATGTCTTTCTTGCCACTACTGTGTAAATCCTATGAAGAAGTTAGGAGCTATTGCTTATCATTTGGTTTATAGTTTTTCACATTGCCCAAACGACAACCTCTAGCCCCAGAAAACAGAGGATGGTATCTATTTGGCCCACAGTGAAAGTTATTAAATAAATATTGAATTGTCTGTGATCATAAGGAGGTCATAAAACTTGGAGACAAGGTCAAGCATTTAGTTTTCTCCCACATATTATTAGCTTTAAGTGCAAAAGGAGATAAGGCTTTTTTTCTAAAACACTATTTAAAAATATTAATAGCAGAAGTATTGATTTTGTCTATACACAGTCTAATTCCTCTTTATTAGTTCTGTTAAAATGTGATAATTAGGGACGCCTGGGTGGCTCAGTCGGTTAAGTGGCTGCCTTCGGCCTGGGTCATGATCCCAGGGTTCTGGGATCGAGTCCCACATTGGGCTCCTTGCTCAGCAGGAAGCCTACTTCTCCCTCTCTCTCCCTCTGCTTGTGCTCTCTCTGTCAAATAAATAAAATCTTTAAAAATATAAAAATAAAAATAAATAAAATGTCATAAATAAAAAAATTCTTACTACTCCAGTATATACCTAGAAGTGTAACTCTTTGTAATCTCCTTATTTATTAATTCAGGTTAATAGAACTGTATTTTTTACAGCTTTATTGATAGATTATTGGCATACAATAAACTGCACATATTTAAAACATTTAATTTAATAGGTTTTGACATATGTATGTACCCTTGCAACCACCATGACAACCAAGTTAATGAATGTGTTCATCATATGCAAAAAAAATCCCTCATATTCTTTTGTAATATCTCCCTCTCACACTCCTTATACCCCTTAAACCTAGGCAAATGATGTCCTGCGTCTCATCACTCTAAATTAATTTGCATTTTGAAAAACTGACATATTTCTGAAAACCTATGTTTCTAGTTTTGTCTTTAAGTTGTTTCAGGCAGGGAGCCAAATTGGTACCCTGTTATTCCTTCTTAGTCGGATGTATAAGTATAATTTAGTTTTTAAGATCAGAAATGTATTTTTGAGTAATAATTCAATAATACATACCAAAGTTTTATTCTTCATCAATGTGTTGTAATATTAGATGTTCGTTCCAATAAATAATACAATATAAATTTCTTTTTTTTTTCTTTTCTTTTTTTTATTGTTATGTTAATCCCCATTACAATATAAATTTCATAAAACCTTACTTTCCATCTAGCACTATATAGAGTATCATGGAAACAAACAGTGAACAACTGTAAAACATGATTACTACCCCCAATCACCTTGCAGTATCTATATGGATACATAAGAAATTATTAGCTACCGTAAAGACATCACAAATGAGTCATTAATTTATAAATCCTAATCTATGTGTGGGTCAATAGTACAACTTGATTTTATTTTCTGCTTCCAAACTATGTATCTGTGAAAGGTTAATGCCAGAATTATAGAAATTATAAATATTAAGAGCCATGATGATATAACTGTGAAGTCTATTGTTGACTTCCAAATGAAGACTAATAGCTTATGATTAGAACAGTACATCAATCAATCAATCAATCAAGTGTCTTTGTAAAACTCAAGTCTGGATTTTAATTAAATCTACATTTTTTTCCTGGGGCGCCTGGGTGGCTCAGTCGGTTAAGCACCTGACTCTTGATTTCGGCTCAGGTCATGATCTCAGGCTCCTGAGATCAAGTCCCACAAAGTGCTCTGCACTGGGCATGGAGCCTGCTTAAGATTCTCTCTCCCTCTCCCTTTACCCCTCCCATCCCCCACTTCCTGCTTGCATGCACTCTTTCTCTCTCTCTCCATCTGAAAAACAAAACAAAACAAAAACCACTTTTTTCCCTGAAATTTGATATACCTACTCTGGTATTCAACAGTAGATGTATGAGCGACACAACACTCCCTTTCTCCTTTATTGTAAACTTCAAGTAATTGCTCACTTATTAACCTCAATTTTCTTTAGAATTTACTGTTATCAGGATGTTGTGAAAAAAAATAATAAATATTGGGAATATAGTTTGTCCAGATGCCATGGACTTTAGAGTTTGTATCCTCTCTGGGGTCCCAAATTTCCTAAGGCTCAATGATCCCCGAACCTCTCCTCTTCCTCCTTTGATCTGGTCTGCCTGTACAAACCCCTTCCTTTCTCATCATGCTCATCCAAGAGTCACCTTCCACAGTCTTTAGTTCTCTTTCACAGAATACCAAAACAGAGTGATGTCAGGAGACTCAGTGTCCAAGATAATAATGAACTTTTTTAAGAAAAAAGTCAATGTTGGGGCCCCTGGGTGGCTCAGATGGTTGGGCGTCTGACTTCGGCTTAGGTCATGATCTCCAGGTCCTGGGATCAAGTCCCACACTGGGCTCCCTGCTCAGCGGGGAGCCTGCTTCACCCTCTCCCTCTCCCTCTGCCTCTGCCTCTCACCCTGCTTGTACTCTTCTGTCTCTCTCTCTCTCAAATAAATCAATCAATCTTAAAAAAAAAGTCAATGTTTTTTATTTTGCTTTTTACTTAGTTCAGGTCTTTCATATGCTTAATTTCACAGAACCAAAGCCTGCCAGGTTTTATTCTCTATATTCCCTCTGTCTCTTCCTCATATATATATATATATGTGTGTGTGTGTATATATATATACACATATATGTGTGTGTGTGTATCATCATTTTAATTTAAGCTAACAAAATGAATTATCTTTAAACTACTGTCTATATTATGCACATGCTGCACATCTCTACACTACCAAAGAGATCCTTTCCAAAGGGACCAACTGAAGCTTTATTTATTTTTTTTTTTTCTACACAGACTCTGGCAAATCTGAGTTCCAGGTTACCAGTAGAAATAAAAGAATTAAGATGCTGAATTATTACATGCCATGTGGATAAAAATGTGCTTCAGTCAGAGGGAGACTACCCAGGACATATGCCTGGTGTGAACCAGTATTATTTACAAGTGCAGAACAACCTGAAAATATCATTATGGAAGGAATGTACCCCACGCCTGCTATAAGGGAGACAGAGCCTTGATTTTCTTCTTCACCTTGAAGTCAATCAGCCCAACATCTGCTATTCCCCATCTACAGGAAGGGATTACAAATGTGATTAAAAAATGTTTTTTTTTTGGATGTCTGACAGAGCAGTTCCTACTGAGAAGGCTAGGCACAGTAGAAAGAAATGTAGTTTAAGACACATCATATTAGTGGGAAATAAATGTACAAAGAAGACTCTTGAATCATTTTCAGAATCATGAACAAACTTGAAATCTGAGTTACTGTGAACTGAAAACTTTGTAGTGATGACAATTTGGGCTAACAGCTAAGAAGGCCACATGGTAATCAGATTCTCATGATTTTTCTCACCACTACTGAGTTAGTAAATGCTAGTAATCTCCCAAGAGACACTTGGGACATTTCCAAAATAAAGAAGTTCAAGTAAGTATCTAAGATCGTGCATGCTTATTTACACACTAACCTTCAGAACCCTTTGTAGTTCATCCATTCTAAGTTATTACTACTAAATTTCGCTCATGCTGAGAAGCTCCCTAGCACTGAGTCTCACACTTTATTTTAAACCCCAGAGTATTAAATCAAATCCAGGGTTTAGTGTACTTCTGGCCCCTCCGTAAAAGAAGTTCTGCTATCCAAGCCCTAGCCAACTCCTGGGAAAGATATAAGTGAAAAAAATGCCAGAATTTCTGTTCACATCAATAAATAACAAACAAAGCTGTCAAAGGATCTTGGATTAAAGTCAGTATGTTTTAATATACAAAATAAAAACATAAAAAATAAGTCCACAGTATCACATTCTATCAACTGTAATATCCTAACACCCAGGTTAAACTTTTGCATTCAGGAGCTATACCCATTTCATGCTATCTTATATTTGAATCACATAATAGTAAAGAAATTAATCCAAATATTTCACAAGTACACCTAACCATTTAACCTGGACATCAACAAAATGTTAACTATTGCTAAAATATTTCAACTCTTTCCTCCCTAAGACATTTAGGTTTTGGTACTAGCAAACTAGCAAAATAACTAGTTTTAGGCGGAATCAGACCAGCACCACTTGTAAAGGAGAAGCATTTAGTCTTGTTCTTTAATTACTGTTTTTGTTTTTTTAATCTTTTTTATTCATCTTTTCTTTGAAATATGTGAACATGGTAAGAACAGCTGTTTTAACATCTTGTCTATTTATTCTATCACCCTATCATTTCTGGAACCAATTTTACCAACTGATTTTCCCCCTAGTTTTATTTGATGCTGGCCATTGTGAATTTTATGTCATTAGATGTTAAATTTTGTCTTTCTTTGGAAAAAAAATTTTTTTGGTAGTATGTTAAGTTACTTTTGGTCTTAGCTCGGGCTATTATAACAAAATACCATAAACTGGTGACTTATCAATAACAGAAATTTATTTCTTACAGTTCTGGAAGCTGGGAAGTCCAAGGGCAAGGTGCCAGGTGATTTGGTGTCTAGTGAGAGCTCTCTTCCTGGTTGTAGACAGCCATCTTCTTGCTGTGTCAATTTACTTTCTATTTTTTATTTTTTTAAGGTTTTCCATGGAGCATTTTTTTTTGTTTTCTTTTTTTAAGTTTTTAATTCTAGTTAACATACAGTGTTATATTAGTTTCAGGTGTATAATATAGTGATTCAACAATTCCATACATCACCTAATGCTCATCAG
Organism: Halichoerus grypus; assembly: GCF_964656455.1. NCBI lineage: Eukaryota > Metazoa > Chordata > Mammalia > Carnivora > Phocidae > Halichoerus > Halichoerus grypus. The sequence goes on along the minus strand of NC_135719.1, from coordinate 132,357,240 downwards.
GACAAGTATGTTCCTTAATCCCCATCACCTGTCTAACCTATTTCCCCACCCCCTTCCTCTCAGGCTGTCCTCTATAATTAAGAGTCTGTTTCTTAATTTGCCTCTTTTTTCCCCTTTGCTTGTTTCTTAAATTCCATATATGAGTGAAATCATATGGTACTTATCTTTCTCTGACTTATTTCGCTTAGCATTATATTGTCTAGCTCCATCTATATCATTGCAAAAGGCAAGATTTCATTCTTTTGTATGGCTTAATATTATTCCATTGTATATATGTACCACATCTTTATCCATTCATCAATTGATGGACACTTGAGCTGCTTTCATATCTTGGCTATTGTAAATAATGCTACTATAAACATAGGGGTGGGTGCATGTACCCCTCTGAATTAGTGTTTTTGTATTCTTAAGGTAAACACCCACTAGTGAGATTGTTGGATGATAGGGTAGTTCTATTTCTAACTTTCTTAAGACTCGCCATACTGTTTTCCAGAGTGGCTGCACCAGTTTGCATTCCCACCAACCATGCATGAGTTTGCATTCCCACCAACCATGCATTCCCACCAACCTTTTTCTCCACATCCTGACCAATACCTGTTGTTTCTTGTGTTGTTGATTTTAGCCATTCTGACAGGTCTGAGGTGATATCTCACTGTAGTTTTGATCTGCACTTCCCTGATGGTAATCATTAGAGTTTTAAAAACATCATATATAAAGTATATTGTTCTCCTAGTGTTCTCTGGTCTATACCTCCCACTAATTTCTTATTGTGCCATATTTGTACACCATTTATATTGTGCTTCTATTTGTATGCCATTTATATTCCACTCTGTATGTGTGAGTTTTTCTTCCTGTTTGATTAAATACTGTGATAATTTCCATACTAGGTGTGAAGTAAAAATAATTTCCTATTGGACGAACATAGATATTTTTCTGCATAACTTTATCAAGTATTCCCTCCAGCTATATATCTTGAATTCTAAGGCTTAAACATTTTGTGTCATTTTTAGTGCAAGCTGTACTTCTAATGCTTTTACATAACTTAAAGTTACTTTCCTATTGATTGATGTGGTTTATATTTCCCAGAATGTGAAAGATTTACAAAATATTATAAAGGTGATCAGTGATTAAGAAGCTAAGCATTCCAATTTACAAAACCAAGAGATTGTACTATCTCCTCAACTGAAAGACAGTTGTCTTTCAACACAAATTATTTTGACCAAGTAAAATTTTTAACATTTCTGCTCAAAAATACTCACTTTTTTTTTTAAATTAAGTGGTTTAGATTAAAATAAAGTATAAGATAAAAGCATGACATCATTTTTTCCTTTTATAGTTGTTATTTTACACTGCTATTTATGTCAGGTATATAAATATACCTTTCTTTCCAAAGAAAGAATTTTTTCTTTGGAATCACAAAGGAAGAAATCACGTATTTGGTAAGTGAGATATATGGCCAAATAGTTGTGCATTAAAGTTTCTCTCTTGTCCCAGAACAGCCAAAATAAATTATTTATTGCTAATATATATTGTTAGCCAAAATAAATTCTTTATTCCTAATATAAATAGCAGAAAACAGGTATGATCATAAAACATAAAAAATAAAGGCTCAATTTGGTATTAATCCAAACAAGAACTATAGATGATATTAAATAAAAATCTTTAGAACTGACTACTAGAGAAAGGAATTACTATCATTGAAATCTATGACACCAAGTTTCCTATCTCTAAGCAATGACACAAAATTTATTGTGTGAGTTACATAAAATATGCTTGGACAAAATGGTTTTTTTTTAAAGATTTTATTTATTTATTTGACAGAGAGAGAGAGACACACAGCGAGAGAGGGAACACAAGCAGGGGGGAGTGGGAGAGGGAGAAGCAGGCTTCCTGCGGAGCAGAGAGCCCGATGTGTGGCTTGATCCCAGGACCCCGCGATCATGACCTGAGCCGAAGGCAGACGCTTAACGACGGAGCCACCCAGGTGCTGCTTCTTGGACAAAATATTAAAGAATAACTCACTATGAATAACCAAGTTTAAGGAAATACACTAAATCCAACTGAACCTGTTTCTTTCATCTGGAACCTTTATTTCCTGTAAGTCTAGTATGCAAATGACTCTAAAGCCATAACTACTGGAATTGATTATCCCCTGATGAATGTTCACGCAGTTAGTAACGATTATTGTTCATTTACAATTGTCATGAATAGATCACCTACTTCTAGGGGAAATCTCATGGATTTGGCTGCAGGCTGCACTGCTAATACACTGAATTATTCTTTTGACATAGTGACAACTTTCACTGTATGATTAACATAATAATTCCAAATAGACCCATCATGTTCTGTCCTTCATAAGATTTCACAAATAAGGTAAACATTTCTCACTGGGACCATTCATCAATTTTAATTTCACATTTATTTGTTAAGGAGTCATCTAAAAGTCAGTTGATTACTTACCATAAATGATTATTAAATGATTCATTTGTTAATATTGTTTCAAAAAGCAACACAGTTCCCTCTATGCCAAAAGAAATAGATTCTATGAAAATAAAAACTCAAATAAGAAATATCCTTTGTCCTTTACAAAATAAAATTTAATAAAAATAAAATAATTCAACAGCTACATAAATTGCTACTGATAATATCATTGGCTTAGTATATTTTATTAAAGTTATTGCTCTGTTAACAGAGATCCAACTGTTGCTTTTCAACATGTTCTATTCATTTTCACAATTTCAGCATTATTGATTGTATCTTAGATCAGTTTCTCTTTGCTTAAATAAATTATGTTGCCTTTTCTCTTACCATTGATTATAATAGGGTCTAATATTTTAGGTTTAAAATCAGTTTTATTCTCGTACATGTACTATATAAACTTCTCATTAAAATACACATGTTTTAATGCCCATTAATATTATTAACATTAAGTTGTTTTGTGGTTCTTGACAGAAACAATGGTTTATATTTGCTAGTGGGTAATTCTGATCCTTCACTTTGAGTACAGTCCAAATACATTACTATGTTAATCATGATTTCCTAAAATGCCTACAAATTCTAATATTATGAAGTAACTGGGGCTCTAGCTAAGTGCCTCAATATAATTATTCTTTGAAATATTCTTAATAAGGCTACATTGGCATCAGACATATGCACTGAGAAGCAACTTCTTTCTTGGTGTTTTAAAGGAAACCATCGCCACTTTCCATGATTATTCCTATAGACTTTTCAGCCTATACCCGGTCATTTGAGTGGGCATTGTTCAACTTTGGCAATAGGATCTCATTTTTTCTTCTTAAAAATAAGTCATCAAATTTATCCAGTAGCTAAGATTTCTTACTGAATCTGGGCTGTGATGTTATCCTTTATTTCATTAAAACATGTTTTCAGAATCCATTAGTAGAGGCTCAAAGGCAGATATTCAAAATCATAAGCACACATCTATAGTTCATATTTTCACACTGAGTACTCAACACTCAGATATACTTTATATGATATTCCCTAGGCAAGCCAAATAGCTTTATGGCAGCTACAGTGTGAATATTTCCTCTGATTACATAATCGTTTAATTTTGAATCTAAGAAAGTACATCTGAATTACCTAAGTATGAAGGTTACTTAAATTTATGAGCCTATTATATGCTAAAACCTCTGAGATCTGAAAAAAAATTATTTCAGAAACCAGAAACTTCAGTAATGGTGCACGTGAGAGGATGAAAGTTTCGGCGGCAACAGATAAACTCTGAGCATCCACCAGTAAGTGAACTCAGTTGAGATTATCTGCTAACCACAAATTTAAATATACCATTTTTAGTTAACTTGTTTTACTCATTTATGGACAGATCTTAGTCTTCTCAGGCTGTCATAACAAAACAGACTGGGTGGCTTAAAAAACAGAAATTCATTTTATCAAATTTCTAGAGGTTGGACATTTGAGATCAGCGCCAGAATGGTTGGGTCCTGGGGAGAGAGCTCTCTCCCTGGCTTACAGATGGCCACCTTCGCCCTGTGCTCACATGGTCCTTCCTTTGTGCATATTCATGGAGAGGAGACATGCTCTCTGGTTTCTCTTCTTATAAGGACACTATTATTTTTTGAGATCTCCCTCATCACCCTCATCACCTCATGTAACCCTAGTTACCTCCTAGAGACTCGATCTCCAAATACCATATTGTGGAAGTTAGGGCTTCAACATATGAATTTCAGGGGACACAAACATTGTCCACAATGCTACATTAATGTGCTTGGAAAATGAATCATCGGGCAAAAATAGAGCTATATATATAATTGCTAGACAATTATAAAGTTTACACTAAAACATTATTTTTATTTAGGCACAGGGTTATTTTTGTCATTTTATTATCCTTTACTGCTATCATAGTGAGCCAATTTATGGACCCAGATATTAGTTCAAGATCAGAACAGTATCACAGAACACATTTTATAAGAGGGTTAACTCACTATACAGGTATCTCTAACCAGAAAACATGTTTCCATATAGTGGCAGCCAATAAAATAGATAAAACTAAACCAAAAACTGAGTCACTCTCCCAAGTAAGCAGTAAAAATTAATGCTTACAAATCACAAGAAGAGCAGTGGTTTCTATTTTTCCCAAATCAAATAAAGTACTCCCTTCACAACATTTACAACACTCTGGGGCCTAAAGTTTAGGCACAGATAAAGTATTCCAAAGTAAATGGACCACAGAAGATTAAAAAGCATAATCAATAGTAAATCCCCAGGCTGTAGAGTCATACATTTTGAGTATTCCTATGTAATCCCAGAAGATTACAGTTATTAAAGATAATATTTTTATACTTGACACATTTGCTTTCCACTTAAAAGCATCCTGGGCGATTATTATTATTATTATTATTGCTAATACTATGACCACTCAGCTACTACTGTTATAAAGAACAGATCATATGTCTGTTTTGGGGTATAAAGAACTGTACACTACTCACTCGTTTTAAGAGATTCATTGCCTTCAGCCATGACTGAATTACAATGACTGACATCTGAAATCCACTTAGGAGAGGTTTGTTACTGGGAGCTCAAACTCTTGATCTTATTTTTACAGTCACAGAACAAAACTGTCTTCTTTCTCCAGGTTCCCATGAATGAAATATCCAGGCATAATGATAATGTTTCTTGCTGGAGAAGTTTGTTCTTTGGGTATTCTGAGTAGTTTGTGTATAAAATATGAATCTAAATACAGCTGCTAAGATCTTCTGTCATGCTTTTCTCTAATTCTCCTGACTTCTCATCAGTCTTCTCAACACAGACTCTACATGCCAGAATCTGAAGAGCATAGCTTATGTCACATGTTAAACAGTTGTATGAAGAAATTAAGCTCTAAGAAAATCTTGAAATAGTTTGACAGGGAAGCTAAGCACATGTGTTGTCAGATTTCTTTTAGTGATACCTGACTATGCCTTTATTGTCAAATTATAGTCACTGGAAAGAAAGAATAACTTAATGGACCACCAATTCATATTCATAGAGACATTGGGAGAGAAAAATGCATTGTCTCTAAGTTTTATTTACTGTTTGTAATTGTCTAACAGAATTAACTCTTAACTATGTCCATTGGGAAACTGTCTTTATGGCTCCTGTTCCTTAATTTTGGCGATATTACCATTTTCTTATCAGGTATTCAGTCAGAACTGTGCTTTTGGCCAATGATTACAGAATAAGGGATACTTATAAAACAACATCAAAATCAATTGTGAAGAAGAAAGTAGAGCCAGGGAGAACATTTTCTTTAAAGATAATATACTAATCTCATTTTCCTTACAGTTATCACACAATTTCAGCATAACTTTCTAGCAGTATCTATAACTTCACCTCTGATTGCTGCAATGGTTGGCAAAAATAGTTTCTAGAAATTAATTATTTAAATAGACTTTGGATAGTTATCCTTTATTCATCTTGCTTCAGAGAATAAAAAGGAGAGTAGAATAGCATCAAGTTTGCGCTCAGCCTCCGGAAGACATGGGTTCAAATCCCACCTCTGAGTCTTACTAGCTGTGCCATCTTGACAACGTGCTCATATCTTTTTTGTCTTCTCTGTGAACTTCTTCTGGTAGGTTTATAAGAATTGAGTAAGATAGGGCGCCTTGGTGGCTTAGTCGGTTAAGTCACTGTCTTTGGCTCAGGTCATGATCTCAAGGTCCTGGGATCGAGTCCCACATCAGGCTCCCTGCTTAGCGGGGAGTCTGCTTCTCCCTCTCCTTCTGCCCCTCCCCCTGCTTGTGCTCTCTCTCTCTCTCTCCCTCTCCCAAATAAATAATCTTTAAAAAAAAAAAAGAATTGAGTAAGATAATGTAGGCAGCATAGCATTCAATAAATTATACTAGTAACATGTTACCATTATACCTACTTAATTTGTGATCATTCCAGTATATGAAACAGGTTATGAAATAACATGGATTTTCTTCTTCTAGGCCAGTGGCTTTTTAGGACTAATTGATTTTCATTATTATCTGCTTATGAGTACTTTGAGAACAGATTTTCCTAAAGAGTCAATTGAGGTTAGGGAAGTAAGGAATTATGATCAAATAACTTGATCAAAACTATCAAAATAATTCAATCAAAAGTCTACTTTCAATAATCATAATACCCACAGCCTATCAACCACATGATCTTGCTTAGGATCTGTACATGTATTATGTTCAAATTCTAGTCATGAAAAAGTGTTATGTGTGTAACATTTATAGAGGTTCTTTCAGTTTTTACTTAAACTGAACTCTACCTGGTATGTCTACCTTTTAGGATAGGAGAAATAAGGACAAAGATGGTGAGGGTCACACTGAATGGTCTTGTAACAGATCCTGCTATCTGTGACTGTGTCTATTAATTGTCTAAAAACACTCTCTATCCTTTACTCTGATATTCAAGATTACGTTAGAAAAAACAACAGTCCTAACCCCATGTGTATTTTGTTTTTTTGTTTTGCTTTGCTTTGCCTTTCACCATTTTCTCAGGTAGTTTTTGCTGCTAAATGTGTTTTGTGAGTATCTCTGTCTCGAGTGATTACCAATAGCTGAATTCTCAGAAAACATTATAATCACTTGCATGCCACCTACCCCACAGCCTCACTCTCTCCTCTGATCATTTGATCTACATCTTTACATTACCTGAAACAGCCATCCCTGAAAATGCCATTTCTTCATGGAACAGGCTGCCATTTCTTCTCATAGTCTGTGTTTTATAATATACATATATAATAGAATATATAATATATATAACAGAGTATAATGAATACATATAATAGAGTGACATAAAGATATACATAGACAACTCACGTACCCAACTACCTAGTTTTGACAGATCTTAACATTATTTCATTTTTTCTTTCTTTCTTTCTTTTCTTGTCTTTCCTTGTCTTTCCCGAACTCCCTCCTTCCTTCCATTTTTAGAAATGAAACATTTCAGATACAATGAAATCTCTTGTTCTCCTATGTTCCCCTCTCAGATCTTTCTTTCCTCCTGTAAGAACCACCCTGAGATGGATATTACCACATTTATCCCTATTTTTACCCTGTTACTATGCATACATCTCTTTTGTATAATTTTAAAACTCTATATAAATGATATAATCCCACAATTTACCTTTTTTGCTAAATAGCATATTTGAGATGTATTTTAGCTACCATTATATACTAATAATTCTTCAATAAATATTTTCATGTATATTTCCCTGTGTACATGTTTGAAAGACTTCTAGGGTTCATATTCTAAAGTGGAATACCTGGATTTGAAATGTGTGCATAGCTTGAACTATATTAGATAGTCTGAACCTATTGTACCAATTTATACTCCTAACATCAGGGTAGGGGAATTCTAGTGTCTCTGCATCTTTTTCAATATTTGATTTTGTCTTACTTTTGCATGTTTATCAATCTGATGGATGTATAATGATATCTCATTTTTACTCAAAACATGTTTTATTCCAACATGGTTCCTGCCTTCAAACACAAATAAGATTTTGTATCTTGTAGGGATCATGGTAAGCCCCTAACCCATAATATCTAATGGATGCTTTTCAATCTTCCGTTCTCATTAGCATTTGAGACAGCTGACCACTTCTATCTTCAATATTGAGTCACTGATGTTTATTAAATGAATAACTTAATAAATGAATACACATTGCTTAGTATTTAAAGAAAGAAGCAATCCTTCAATGAAAAAGGCAAAATAGCTGTTTTTTCTTTCTTGCAAACTCAAGTAAAAATGTATTTTGTAAGATATTAGTTGAATGCCTACAAAGTTCTGGTACATATGCTAGACATAAAAGATTTATAAAGGCTTAGCCTTTCAGTATGGAACAGAGCCTACAATAATGTATACTTAATACATATGTGCTTAATAATAAAATAAACTGGATTTATTTTCCTTGTAGTACCTGTTATACTGCAAAAGTTACATATATTTAAATACTTCTTTATTGTCTAACTCCTCCTGCAGAAAATGTGTGCCAAAGGGCATGGACCTTATCTTCTTCACTTTATATACCAAAGGCATATAGTACCACTTGACACCTGACTCATATTACAAAGTCAATGAATGTTTGTTGAACATATGAATAAATTGGAAAATAAGAAAATAACTTCTATAAAACATTTGATCTAATGAAGGCGCAAATGAAATTTAAGATTTATTATTTTTTATCCAATACCTTTCAGTGATGACTAAAAAGAGCTTAAACCATGTGGAGGAGAACGGGTAATTATCAGTATCACCAAAATACAGGCATTTTTCTGAGGATTAGGGGGGACAAAAAGAATGTGGGTAAAACCCTACACCTCTTCATTTGGTTGGACAAACACAGAAACATTGTTATGTGTGTTGAATCTTCCCTGGGCTGACCTCACAGGAGTGGATCCTAATGCTGTCCAAGGGCATTTGTAGACGGGTTTTCAACCTCCAACCCACAGTTGGCATGATTTCCGAGTCATCTGCAAAAAGTCTTCTTGTCACACAAAACACTCTTCTATGTGCCTAAAATGTAGCAATTAAACATCACTGCTTTGACTTAAACCAAATTAGGTCTCTGGTTCCATTGAAGTACAAAATGTTATAGAAAATATAACCTTTTACATCTTATCCTTTCAAATACAAGACATACTCCCTCCTTACATACACACAACTCTCACAAGTGCTCAACAAATGTCTATGCCCTTAATAATGTATGACATCCCAGGATGCTGTTCAAAAAGGATTTCTGGGTAAGAGGGAAAGTATAAAATCTTTAGGTTCCAAAACTGGCAAAGATGTATGAACTGGTGGGGGCGGCGACAAAAAGAAGTTCAACGTGCCAGATACTTTGATAATCAGCCTTGCCTACTTTGGAATGATCCAGAATGCTTTTATAGTAATAAATCTCAAGTTCCTGGTTTAATATTTAATATATCAGTTTCACCAGGTGGAAAAATGCTTCCAAAGAAATAACTGTAATATTAGAAAACACACTGAAACTAGGATTTTGTTTATTTTGTGAAAAATCGTAAAAACCTGTCAATCAAAGCTACTTCCCAGAATCAGGACTCTGGTCATTCTGACTCCACAAAGTCCTCCTTCGTTCAAAAGCCCCAGAGACATCCACTTTGGAGCTTCCAGAACAATCAAAAGGAATCCAGACAAGCTTGGCTTTAACAATAACAGACCACCTAAAATCCACAGACATGACAGTAATTCATTTCCAGGACAAACCACCTTTATTCCTGACATGGAGAGCCATCCTCCACAGTCTCAGGGACAGGACTAGAACCTTGTGCACACTAAGTGGCCATTTATTACTGGACAGTCCATGCCAATAGATGAGTTATGATTATGCTGCCAAGTCCACTTCCAGTCTTGAGTCACCAAAAAAACCCCACAAAATGTAAAAGCCTTCAAACAAACTTAACAAAACAGAGTTGAGATTTAAGGGGAGAAATGTTTTTTTAAAAGTTTATGGGAAAAAGTCGACAAGAAATGAGTTCGCTAACTCTCTGCAACTGTCACACATTCTCTAGACACATCTATTCACCTAAAAATGCATCATGATGTAAAGATTTACTGAAAGAGTATCTTTCTTGAAAATTCGAAATTCTTTCTGTAAGAGAGGTATTGATCTTTAATACTTGATCCTGCCTGGCTCCTAGAGTTATTTAGCTTGTTAAATTAGAAACCTGAATATCACTACAAGCACATCAAAAGAAAGGCTTTAGACAAGTGTGAGGCATGAAAGCCACTACCTTTAAGTGAAATGTTATCCCCTGCATTGCACTGCGTGAGAGACTGCAAACATCATTTTCTGAAAACTTTCATTAACATCTCACAGAGCACTCATCAGTATAAAGGATGAATGTGCAGGATCTATCTCTCAGCTAAAAACGTGACATGCAGATAGTCATAGAAAAAGAACTCGAACAAAAAAATGAAATATTTGATGGATCATAAAGTTTTTGTTTGTTTCTGATTGCTTATTTGTTTGTTTTTCTTAGCTGGCTGCAGAGAAGGATTTGATTTAAAAGTGAGCACGACAGGTGCATAAGTAATTTCCCCATGTGTGAGATATCAGAAAGAGGCCAGCAAATTCTACTTCCAGAAAAGGCAAAGATAATAAAAGTCGTTGACTCTTCCACCATCAATACAAACTAGCCTAAAAGAAAATGTTCAGACTTCCGGACCAGTTAATAACTGCAGATGCATTCCTCAGGTTTGGGGAAAAGTCATTCATATTTTAAGATATGGATCGTTTTGGAGAAATTTCAGATACAGGAATGGAAATGACAGGATCCCATTTTGATTTAAAAGCGTTAAAAACGTTTTACCTTTGAGAACAGTTTTTTTTTTTTTTTTAAGATTTTTTATTTATTTATTTGACAGAGAGAGAGAGAGAGACAGCACGAGAGGGAACACAAGCAGGGGGAGTGGGAGAGGAAGAAGCAGGCTTCCTGCGGAGCAGGGAGCCCGATGCGGGGCTCGATCCCAGGACCCTGGGATCATGACCTGAGCCAAAGGCAGATGCTTAACAACTGAGCCACCCAGGTGTCCCTGAGAACAGTTTTTGATATAGCCAAATAAGAAGCTGAAAAAGCACTGGACACACTGGCTGACTAGAAGTGTGAATGCACCTGTTCTATGTTGGGGGGATGGGCACAGCTGGGGACACAGGGGCATGCAGAAGACGATGAAGAGTGCCAAGGGAGGTGGGAATTTAGATACAAGCTTCATGTACTTCCCCAATTTACAAGAAGCTTTTTAACCTGATAACAAAGGGAAATAAAACATTTAACATGCCTGTAATATAATAATTTTAGTTCTGTAATAAAATGAGAGATTTTATATTTACTTTACTCTAGTAAAACAGGAAAATAACAATTTGGAAAAATATTTTGATAAGGGAGGCCCTCGGGGGAGGAAGGGAATGGATGGAAACAACAAATGGTTCTAGCACTAGTTTCCTTTTTAAGAAAATAAAAATATAAGGCATTAAATTAAATTTGAATTTCAAAAAAATATGTGTTAACATGATTATGTCCCATGCAATACTTTGGACATACTTTAGCCAAAAAATTACTGGTCGTTTATTTGAAATTCAAACTTGACTCAGCATCCTGTATTTATCTGGCAACCTACCTGGATTAGAATTTGAGTAGGAGAAAGCAGAGATGAGTGCTGGTGAGGAAAAAAGAAAGAAAACAGACAAAATGGTAGTCGGCCATATCAACCAAGACGGAGGCGAAGAGGGACAGTGAAATCTACTGTTAAGTTTTAAACTAAATGCTATATGGCGCCACGATATATCCCTTCTCAATTAGAGCCCCATACTCCACTGAAGAGCCACTACATAAAGCTTATGTAAGAGTTGGATGGGCTAAAGGGTTAACATAATGGAAATTATAGGGGAAAAAAGAAAAAAAAATGCAAAGACTAGATTAAGGTGATAATTTAAAAAATCATGTGTGGTCTTGAGCTCAGCATGGCTAAAACTGGAGGTGCAAACATCACCAGAACCTTATTTCTCTAGTTCTTCAGAACTTGCTCCATTCTCAAGGTGGCACAATGGCTGGGGCATCTCCTATGTTCCATTTTTCATGTTTAAATTGAGCAGAAAAGCTTATCTATTCCCCTGAAACAGCTCTAGAGAAGTTTCAATGAATTGCTTTGGTTTTATTTGAATTGCATTCTTATTATCCCAAATTAGACAGTATGTACAGGGACAAAATGTTCTGACAAGCCAGACCTGAGCTGAATACCCATAGCTGGAGCCCAAGATAGAGTCATCTCACACTGAAACAACTGAGAAAAGATAATGAATTCTGAGAAGAAAACTGGCTATTATTCCAAAAGAAGGGTTATCGATGCTTCACGGCCAAAAACAAACATGCAAGCAAGCAAACAAACAGCAATTATCCACTATAAGGTTTAAACAGTTTATTTGATTTAGATTTTAAGAGCAGGGCAGTAGTGATTGACATCTGGGTTATGCAAATTTTTCTCCACCTTCTTCATTGTAAGAGTCTGAACTTTAACAACTTAATTTATAATCCCTTTTATCTTGCTATAAAACCTGTTGCATATAAGTGCTTAATAAAAGCAGAATAAATAAATGAACAAATAAATAAAAGCAAATGCTATGTTCTAGACATGCAGATTTTAAAAGCTGCTATACAAAGTATTAAAAGACCTGAATCAATAGAACAAACTTTAAGCCTTAAACAGATTTTCTGTTTAAGTTAATCACATATGTGAGATGGCATACAAATCAGCAGGGGAAAATGTGAACCTCAAAACGTGTATCTCTAGAAAAATTTGAGTTGGTAGACCACTGCACCATTTAATTGTTGAAGTGACTTTAAACTAGTTACTCATCGGGGTGCCTGGGTGGCTCAGTCGTTAAGCGTCTGCCTCAGATCGTGATCCCGGGGTCCTGGGATCGAGCCCCGCATTGGGCTCCCTGCTCCGCGGGAAGCCTGCTTCTCCCTCTCCCACTCCCCCTGCTTGTGTTCCCTCTCTCTCACTGTCTCTCTCTCGTCAAAAAAAAAAAAAAAACCCTCAATAAATAAATAAATAAATAAATAAACTAGTTATAGGAAGAATGCTACCTGACAGGATTGTCATGATGAGTAAATAAGCTATGTATATGCAAATGCTGACCAGTTTATAAACTCTATGTGCACTGGGAACACCAGGGCAGATCTGGGAACTAGCCCAATACCAAGCATAGTGGAGACATTTGATAAATGTTTCCTTAACAGAAATCTGAGTACAGAACATTAAAGAAAGTTGTTCTGCAGAGTGTGTGTGTGTGTGTGTGTGTGTGTGTGTGTGTGTGCGCGCGCATGCGTAAGAGGGGCAGTGGAGTGGGGAGAGTTATAGAGGGGCATAATATAAGGTAGTAAAAATTTATTGTCCTTTCATATTCAAACATTGTTCGAACTCCATTCTGATTCTATAAATAAGCATATGTCAGATACGTCAAGAATACATCAAATTTTACTGTGTATTTAAGATTTCTATTTTTTTCACCATTTGCTCCTTTTTTTTTGTATTTAAAGATTCATTTATTCAATCCTTTTTTGGAGAACCAGCAATTGAAATATATTTTCCTTGTGCTGCAGTTTTCTATTATGGATATGTAATAAGACTGACAAAGAAATGAGAAACTAAAATTGTAGCTTTCTCTTCCCACCCCCATTCCTTTCTCTCATCCTTTAAGGAAGATCTGTAAGAATTTTGTGTCTCTGTTATAAATTCCACGAAGAAAAATCTTACCTATCTTTACAATATTTGGTAACATAAACGGGAATTTTTTTAATGGCCAGAAAACTTTGTTAAGTCTAATTTAATATGACTATATTTCTACAGGTTTTATTTAATTGTTAAACTTTCTGTGTCAAATAATACTCATACCATCTATAATAAGTCCCACATGATTACATAAAACCATGTTATACAGCCCACTGAAATTCCAAGTATATCAACTTATTTATATTTATAAAAAGTTCTCAGATCTGTGAATTGGGCTTATTGATGATCAATAACGAGAACAGAACTTTAAAATCAAAGGCATGTTCTTATTGATAAGACTGTAGGAAAAAACTGCTAATATTAGAATGACTGGCATTTGGATGGTTTACCATTAACCTATTAGTTTTTACTATATGCCTGTCAGTGAACTTGCTGCTAGCTAGATAATATAAATAATAATATTAAAATCATATCACATATCTAGTTGCTGACTCCTAAATGCTGATAATCTCTTTGAGGCATTTGGTATATGTGGGGTTTTTGTTAAATACTTTAAAATAAAATCTGCATTTAATTGATTAGAAAAAGTAATTTACGCTTATAAAACAGATCAGAAATGTAGAAAGCTTGTACAAACAACTGAAAATTACCAACAAATCTACCACATGCACAACCCTTAATAGTTTAGAATATATTCTTCTAAACCATTTTCTCCATACAAACAAATACATATCCCCAAACATGCATCCTGTGTGCGGGAAGGGTGGCTGTAGGTTGGGGGGGTTGGAGGATAGGGAGGTATTAGAAAAGGCTGTCCTACAGAGTTGATATTTGAGAGGCTGAGAGAGAGGACATGTGTGATCAGCACACATAGAACAATGTGGAACATGATGTGAGAGGAGGCAGGAGAATTCAAGAAAATGAATTCTGCCAATAACAAGAGTGAGTTTGGAAGTTCATTGTTCCGCAGAACCTCCAGATAAGATCCTAGCTTGATTCTGGCCTTGTGAGACACTGAGGAGAGGACCCAGTTGAGTCTACGGAACTCTGAGATAACAAAATAAATAAATGTTTGTCACCAAACGTCTGGTAATTACTTACACAGCAAGAGCAAACTAAACAAATGGGAAGTTATTAAGCAAAGAAGTGTCAGAATTGGTCTGCATTTTAAAATGTTCCCTCGGGGCGCCTGGGTGGCTCAGTCGGTGAGGCGTCTGCCTTCGGCTCGGGTCGTGATCTCGCAGTCCTGGGATCGAGCCCCGTGTCGGGCTCCCTGCTCAGCGGGGAGTCTGCTTCTCCCTCTCCTTCTGCATCTCCCCCACCTCATGCTCTCTCATGCTCTCTCAAATAAATAAGTAAAATCTTGAAAAGAATAAAATAAAATAAAATAAAATGTTCCCTCTTTGGGAAAAAGAAGAGAAGAGGGGAAGGGAAGGGAGGAGAAGGGAGAAAGGAAAAAAGGGAGAGAAAGAAAGAAATCCTGAGTTTATGCAGGAAAAAAAAAAAAAAAACAGACTAATTGGGAAGCCTTTGCAGTAATCTAGGACAAAGAAGAGAGGAGATTAAATAAAGGATAAAGGATGTAGTGATGGAAATTAAAATAAAAATGTCCATGAGGAATGTGCTACTTCATTTACTCATTCAAATGAGGATGTTTCAGAAAGTGTACTAGCAAGCAGGCATATAAAGGATTGTGCTGAAAATCTTCCATCCTTCTTTCCAGATCCAATCTCTACCCTCTCTCACCCTTCCCTGTCTTTCTGGACACCAATCTGTGGGGAGTCCAGGTAAGGATTTTTCTGGCCTTTGGTTCTGACTTGGATTTAACCAAAGGGGAGCACTGGTAAGAGATAGGGAGGAGAGAAGAAAGTGAAGTCAGAGTACTTATTTTCATTTCCTCCCAGTGGAACACTGTGACCTGGCTACATCACTTAACTAAAAGTCATAACTCCTATTGGGTGGCCCAACCCCTTCTCTCCTTCTGGGTCTGGCACCTGCTCCTTCCTATTTCCCCCTTCAGACCTAACAATGGGTACTAGGTCTGGAAAAGTGCACCATCCCAGTGTATGACCACTTCATTTTAAACAGTGCCATTGCAAAAACTAAATCCATGGGCATGAGCTTTTACAAGAAATAAAAGTATATAAAGAGACAAAGACCTACTCTTGGAAAATGTCAACATTTTTTATATTAAAAATATAATGTAGTTTATATTTATTGAGACAGGCACTGTATACACTGTTATGTATTTTCTCAGTGGAGAAACTGAGGCTACAGGAGGGAAAGAGTGTTTGCCCCAATGTCATACCTCTAGAAAATAGTAGAGCAGACAGTCTTGTTCCAAAGTCCTCTCACTTGGATAGGTAATCCTGAAAATGAGACAGAAGAAGTAGCCAAAGTGGAAACTGGAATACCACAAAAGTACAGTAAGAATTTCAAGAATATAAATGGTGGGGCGCCTGCATAGCTCAGTCAATTAAGTGTCTTACTCTTGATTTCACCCCAGGTCACGATCTTAGGGTCCTGAGATTGAGCCTCATTGGGCTCCACGCTAGGTGAGGGGCCTGCTTAATGTTCTCTCTCTCCCTCTCCCTCTGGTCCTCCCCCCCGCAACCCTGCACACATGCATGTGCTTTCTCTCTCTCTACAAAAAAAAAAAAAAAAGAAAGAAAAAGAATGTAAATGACAACAGTGTCAATCACTTCTGAACTTCTGAGTAATCAAATATGAGCACATATGATATTCTTTGGATTTAGTTAAATGGAGATTATTTTGTTTCCTTTTTTTTTCTTTGGCATTATAAACAATGCTGCAACAAATTTCTTACACGTATATATGACACTCTTGTCTTTTCCTAGAAGTGAAAGAGCTGGATGAGCATGCCTATTTTAAAATTAATAAATATAATTCCAGTTTGCTCTCCATAAAAGATAGACATTTATACTCCTGTCAATAACATAGTACGAGAGTCTACGTTCCATTAAAACTTTTCAACAAGGCTATCAGTCTGTCTGATGTTTGTCCGCCTAAGAAAATTAATATTATTTTAATTGTGCTTATATGCATTTGATTACTAGGGAGGGAGAAATTCTATGCACATAACCATTGAACATGAATCTGATAAAAATCACAAGAGAAACTCCGTACGAGATGCCTTCTTAATGTTTGATAAAGCCTAAGTCCATTATGTCCATTATCATATTTTCTTTTTGGGTAATATTAGCTAAAATTAACTCATGAAAAATATGCTTCTATACTTCATTTACCTTGATGCATTTTATTGCCGTACAGTAACTTTGAGCATCTGACATTTCTCATGTAGCCAAATACACATTTATTGAGCAAGGTGGCTGCTGAGGCTGCTGCTAGTGATGATGACAGTGGGGACAACAGTGACAATGGCACATATATGCCTTATGAATCCTCTTTTATGTTTGGGTGTTTTCTCATATTATTAAAAAAATTTTTGCATGAAATTGCAGTTAGGAATTAAATTCTCATTTATATTTCAGTATATTTTTCTATGATAAGAGTGCAAAAGTGAACAGGAATGAACACAGAGTCTAAAACAGGAAACAGGATGAAATGTGACCTCTGCTCACTTATGGGAGGTGTGAGTATTTGTGTTTGTGTGAATATCTCTTTGCTATCCTCTTTCTCTAGTTCTGCCTACTGTTCTACAGTTCCATCTAAGGTACAGTTTTTATTTGCACCCTTAATTTGTTAGTATAGTTTAAGCAATACATCTCCTAAATAACAATCTCCCACTACTATCGCCATTACTTCCTTTCTCCAACCAAAACATTCCTCTGGCATTTGATGACTTATTCTTACTAGATCTGCTATGTACATATCCTTTATCACCAGAAATACCGTGAAGAAGAGACAACATAGATTTGTGGTATTGGTGGCCCATGTGTACAAGGAGGATTGGAAAGTTGGGCTCTAAAATAATGAAGCAAGTTGTGTTGCACATTTGGGTGACAACAGGTATTCTCCTTCAGAAGGAAACAATGTAAAGTGCAGTAAATTAACTTCTCCAGAAACAGAATGTTTTTAATGGCTACCAAGTCATGTGGTAGGTAGCAAAAGGAGTTTTGTAGCAAGATTGGCATTAATAATTAGAAAAATGATGAAACGCCTGGGTGGCTCAGTTGGTTAAGTGACTGCCTTCGGCTCAGGTCATGATCCCAGGGTCCCGGGATCGGATCCCACATCAGGCTCTCTGCTCGGCGGGAAGCCTGCTTCTCCCTCTCCCACTCCCCCTGCTTGTGCTCCCTCTCTCGCTGTCTCTCTCTCTCTCTCTCTCTCTCACTCTCTGTGTCAATTAATTAAATATATAAAATCTTTAAAAAAATAATTAGAAAAATGAAATAAAAATTTAACAAAATAGGTAGGTGATGACAAAATAATGAAAAGAACAAATAGATATTAAACATATCAATCTAAATTGGAACAAATTGCTTAGAAATATCAAATTTTAGTGTTTTCACTTTGGAAAACAATTATGCATCATATGAATATTTTCCTAATAAAACTCACTCAAAATAATAATTTTAATTGAAAAACTCTCACCACTAGGGGCGCCTGGGTGGCTCAGTTGGTTGGGCGACTGCCTTCGACTCAGGTCATGATCCTGGAGATCCAGGATCGAGTCCCGCATTGGGCTCCCTGCTCGGCAGGGAGTCTGTTTCTCCCTCTGACCCTACCCCCTCTCATGTGCTCTCTCTCTCTCATTCTCTCTCTCAAATAAATAAATAAAATCTTTAAAAAAAAAAAAAAAGAAAAAAAGAAAAACTCTCACCACTTAATCACATCATATTATTCATTCAAAAAAGTTCATTTTCCTCCTATAATATCTAACACGATAATATCCATGCAGAAGAGGGAGGCTCAAAGATATACAATGGCCCTCCTGTAACAAAACTTAAACATTATCTAGGGGCGTGCAAATGCTGATGGGTAATACAGGGCAAGATATAAGTGGCAAAAAACTCTGTTAGAAGGGGCTTTTATATGTAAATGTTGCTAGGTTTCCTGTCTGATAAATTTGGCCTCACTGTTCTGTTGCTTTGTATTTCAGGAGGTGGCTCTATCATAAATTGTGTACATTAGAATGTGTATAGCCAGACACTTTTATCTGCAAGTGACAAAAAAATTCACTTCAACCAGCTGAAGCCAACTGGAAACTTACTGGATCTGTCCAGACAACAGTTCTTGTGAGGTATGGCTTCATACAGAGGTTCACACAGTATCTTTAAAACACGATCTCTTTACGTTTCACTACATCCTCCACCCAAGATTGGCTTCACATTGACCAAGCTCTGTCATAGAACAAATCCAAGCAGTAAGTCTGTTACTTTTATCTATCAATTGAGCAACTCCAGAAAAATCGAACATTTATTTTGAAATAGTTCCCAGAAAAACCCCAGAGCTGGCTTTCATTGGTTTGGCTTCCATCATATGCAACATCCCCAAATTCTGCAGTGTGATTGGGAGGGTCTGGTGCTCTGATTGGGCAGTCGGGGTTCTATGCCCGAGTGGCTGACCCCATCCTAATCAAATGCGCTTGGACTAGAAGAGAGCTACTAAAAAGCTTGCATCCTGAAATATCTCAAGAATGAGTACATTGGAGCTATTTCTATCTGACCCATAAATAAGGAATGCTGAAAGTGCTGAACATTCTTTCACAAAACCAGCAGTATTTTCATTTTCTTCTTTTGAAGCACAAGTGGCTCATTAGCTTCAGAAAAACACATTAGTATTTAGTTGTAATTTAATACGAACCTTTTATGGTCAACCATTATTAAAGCCAAAGTGATTATAGTGAAACACTAATTGTCTCCAAATGTCCTCCACCTCAGGGGTAGATACAAGTAAGAGAAGGAGGTGCTCACAATTAGCTAAAGAAAGACAGTGTGTGTGGCACTTACTCTGAGTTAGGATGCTTATTTGGAAAAGCAGTGAATAAGACTGGATATTATTGTAATATACAGAGCCAATGGAGACGACGTAATGAATATGTGGTATAATAGAACCATAAAAGCACAGGCTGGCAAAAAGCTAAGAAAAAGGTAACCCAAAGATTCACAAGAATGACCAGAGGCCAGAGCATGTATTAATCAATGCAAATGGGTACATTAGAAGGCATATCCCTAATTATATTCCTTAGAACCACAGTTCCACAGGGTGTGGAGAGTCCCTAGATGAAAAAGGCAAAAAAGGATTCACTGGCGAAATAAGGTTTAAAAAATCTGAGTGAAATGAAGTTAAAAAGGTTTCTTTACTCCACGGTATCTCTAACTAGGTCCTAATAAGCATTTGTTCCTAACTTCTTGGCTGCCGGAACAAAGACCCAAGGAACAGCTCTTGTTGACATTGGTGGGGCTGAGGTCAGGAAGAAGTAGGTATTGGGATTACCTGAGGTCAGCTCACACTAAAGCTAAGCTAGATGTTACATATTAGGTGCATTTTACTTCTGACAGATCAGGCCATGGGCAGTCAGAACAGTGGACTGGATACGTACATAAACCAGGCTTTGACTTAACAAGCCACAGAGAGGTTTGGGCAAGGCACAGATAGATTCTGAATACTCTCTGAGGACACTCTTTCACGTCATTCTGAATGACTTCCTCGATCTGCCTTTTCTCTAGTCCTTTGTCATGGCCCGATTCATTTTAAGAAGGTATAATCCTTTTTACCAAGGTAATAACAGAGTTAATAACTTACAGAGTACTGACTATGGGTACCATTCTAAACTTTCAATGTATTAACTTATTTGATTGTCAAACCACTCTATAAAAGAAGTAGTTTTATTAGTGTGTAATGGAGGAAAATGAATAGCAGGTAAATTAACTAAATTGCGTGAGAGATGGAAGCGGACATTAAAAGCTGTCAGCCTAGCTCCAAAGTGCATAGCCAACCATGTTGCCTTCTTGTCTCCATAACATCAGTTTCCAATATCTGCTTTACATTAAAAATCAACAATAAAGACTTTGGACGAGTAGTAGGAAGTCACCATCTTCATATCCCTCAAAGAGCTAAGAGGCTTGTCTTCCTTAAAACCCACTGCCTGGAAGGCAGGAAGAGGCTTGTGTCCAAGGACAGAGATTAAGACATTATTTAACTATATGAAACTCACAATTTCCTCAACATATGGCCTCTTCAGCCACAGATTTCTACTCCTACTCCAAATTTTACAAGTTATATATATTTTGTTCTCTATATCCCCCCCTTTCCCATTCTAAAGCATTAAAAATGTCCCTTATAATATTTTGCTTCTAAAACTTTAGCACTTTGCAAGCAGAAAACACTTTCAACTGCCCTTACGCCTTATTTCTAAACATATACCTATTGCCAAGATTAGGCAACCAAATTGTTCAGGAGGAAGGAGGCAGGGAGGTTGTCTCTTAAAGATCTAGAGGAGGAGAAAGAGACCTGCTCACACATGAGGTGGTTGGCACTTTGCTCAACTTATCTCTTCGCTGTGCTGCGGTGTGGGGCTCAGAGGGCAACAGCTGTGGAGCAGAAGTGAGGAGGACGAAGCGAGGCATGGGGCTCTCAGCTTCCGCAGGGCTTGTTCTGTTCCCAGCATGGCCCAAAAGCAGTCACCAAACTTCAAGGGAGTTCATGCGAATGTCTTAGTGATAACCACCCAAGACTGTGGCTATCTTCCCGAACGCTTTACTCTTTAAGTTTTGGGGATGTTTCCATAACCCTACAGGAGTTAGAGAGGAGGTCAGTAGTAATGGAAAACTGGTTATTTCTACCAGTCTAGCACATTAGTTCTCAACGGAATGTGATTTTCCTTCCCAGGGCACATTTGGCAATGTCTACAGACATTTTTGATTGTAGCAACTGGGGGTGGGCTGTTGCGACAGGCATCCAGTGGGCAGCGACTGTCAACCTTACAAATTAAAGAGCTGTTTTACTAGCAAAATGAGCTTATTTGGGAATAGTGAAGGAACCGTAATTCGAGACAAGCAAACTAAAGCAAAAACCACAGGCAAGTCTGATGTGACGATGGCAAGGTCAGCTTCTAGTAGATTTTAGGAGGAAATTGGGGACGGTTGTTTTGAATAAAAGTTCACTGGAGAAGAACCAGTTTGAAGTTGTGAAAGCTTCTCACCGGCTGCAACTATTGTGAGCATGTTATTGCTGGAGCAGGGAGAGATCTTCCTTTTTTTTCTTAAAAGCAGGAGATAAAATTCCTAGGAAAAAAAATGTCCTCCTTTGTCAAGACAATTCTTATCTTCCTGCTGGATATGCAGGCTGCAAGGAGAGGTGCATGCACAAGAGCTTCCCATTTAGGGCCTCCCAACTTGATTTCAAGTGAGGTTTTCTATACTCATTTGACAAGACCAAGGATGCTGTGAAGTATCCTACAGTGCCCAGGACAGCCACCACCACCACAACAACAAATCACTGGCTCAAATTGCCAACAGTGTTGAGGCTGAGAAATCCTGATGCGTGAGCAGCAAAGGGTTCTAAGGTTGACTTAGTTTAATTTCAAGGGAGGGGAGAAAGTAAGAGACACATCTCATTTTTTTTCCACACTCAAGACTATGGATGATGTAGAGCTGAAGTACCTTACACTCTCTTTATTTGCTTATAAAATGAATCCATGATATATAGTGTTAGGAGCAATAAGGAAAATTATACAATCAGTTAAACACTTGATTTTATTCACTTTGTATCAGAGAAATAGACCAACCTTGACCCGGCCATCTAGACTGTTGTCAGCAGTGCAGAACAGACTGGGCATCATAGCCTTGATTTAGGCAGTCTGATGCCATAATCCCCCAGGAGCTCACCATAATGCAGCCAACCACAACCAGGTAGCTCAAGTGCTTACCTGTGGACAAGCCCAGATACTGCCAGCCAATCAGCAACATCCAGAGAGACTTTGTTCAAAGGAACAGGGACAGTTCAAAGTCTTTCTTTCCCTCCACCTCATTCTCTAGAGCCTTTTAACTCTCTTCTACTTTAGGTGAGGGGCACAGCAGTAAAATTTCCCATTCATCATTCCATGGTGAGCTGAGCCTCTTGGGTTTTTTTCTATAACAAAAGTGTATCAGTATTTTCTGTAAATCCAAAAATGTGTCACAGAATTAATAGAGGTGTCAAGGAGAGAAAGAGTTGACAGGAAAGATTTTAGGATAAAATATTGAATCCGTTTTGAAGGACATTTACGTTCTACCCTTTATCCTGTTAAAAAGGGAGAACAAGGGAAGAGATTTTAGGAAACACAGAACTAAGCTAAGCACCAGGAATCTGAGATAGCACGGAGCTAAAATATTACACTGATGATAATTATATGAATAAATATAAAATTATGATTTATTGCTCTGTAGAGACCCTTGGGTAAGGAATTAAGTGAGATTTGATAGCACTACTTAAAATTAACATCCTGAGATGATTTTTGAGGGTTTGATAGAATTACTTTTTGAAATACTAAATCTATGGGAATTTATACTGTTAAAGTATATCTTAAAACTAATGTTTCATATTCGATATATGAATGGAAGCATTGTGGATAAGGGCTGATATTGTGGGTCCTCAGAGCCACAATTTGCTCTTCCAATATAAACTATAATATTGTCAAAATGCGTATGATTCAGGGAAATATTAAGCTGTATCTACAACAAATGTCCACAGGCAAGGTAAAGGGGAGTTTAATCCATGCAATTTAAACATGCAACCATTTTGACACACTCAGATGAACTAAACTCATTTTATACTTAGATATTTGTAATCATACAATGCAATTTTCATGACTGCAAAACATTAATTATAGATCAACATCTCAGTTTGGAAACCCTGATCCTACATTTTCAAAATAAAAAGACCCAAGGTTGAGGTATATGGAAGACAAGTGTTTGGGCAAATATCAATCGATCATTCTGCAGGGAGTAGCTATAGATGTTCCCTGCCATCCATAAAACTATTTAAATCCCAAGAAGTTAGGTGCAATTCCATCAACCATATCATGGTGAAGCACTGCCTCTCTCTTCATAATGTGACAGTCAGTAGTATGCTAAACATTCTTCTCTCTCAACAACAGTAACTGGTTAATGTCTTTTGGATTTAGGTTCCCAAACTACCTAGGCAGTATAAAATCTTTAGCCATTTCTCACCATTTACTTATATAAAAACAAACAATGAACAGACACAAAATGAAACCAGACAAACACACCAATCTCTGGGTACCATTGTGGTTGGTTGCTCAAAACCTGGCATGGAAAGTGAGAACTTCTTTTACAGTATAGTTATTGTAATTTTGTTCCATGTCTCTTCTCTCCGGAATGAAAGCTTGCCTCAGGTGCACTGTTGCCTTAATTCAGCCCTATATCCCTATGGCCTGATACCTAATAGGAGCACAGAAAGTGTTGGCTTGAATGAAAGAATGATATTTCTTATTTTTATGTAGTTTTAGCTTATATGCAAAAGGCCTTTCTCAGTCCATCCAGGAGGCCATAATAACGAAAGAATGATGAAGCAATCTGCCTCATCCCTTGCCCTTGGAAATTTCCCTGACAAAAACTACCATTTCTGGGAAATAATACAATGATGACAGAAGAGAAACAGGCAATCTGAACCGTACGCCAAAGGGAAGGGCAAGGTCTTTAATAAATTACCTCTCACGTGAAAGATGGTTAGAGGTGGAATTAAGTGTTTCCTATAGGCTGGCAGCGGATGTTTAAGCCAACACAGAGTTATATATTTTATATACTGAGAGCTAGTCTTGGCCCCTGGGAACCATCAACTACTGAATTAAATTTAATCACCTATGTTCATTTATTATGGATCCCCAAAAGGCTTTTCTCCATGGTTCTGGGCAGCTGTGTTGGTTTCCCTTCAGGTTTTTCCTAACTTTTTAACCTTGTGGCTATTTTTCTTTTCCCCAGTTTTATTCATTTCTGCTTAAATGTAACTTTTTTTTTTTCTTAAGAAAGTAAGCACAAGCATTTTCAAAACTGAAAAATGCAGGTACTAGGGAGACAGATTCTAATTTAATGTCTTGCTTTTTAAAGTGAATTTGTATTTTTAAAAAATGAATTTTTTTAAATATAAAAAATATTTTTAAAAATGAATATACAAAATGAATTTGTATGTTACAAAAATACCTGGTATCACCATAAAATCTCTGGGCTCAAATGAACACTATTGTTAAAAATACAATTTGCTGAAAAAAAAAAAAAAAAGAGTAATAAAGCCTGGAGAATTTGGGAGTGTTTAGATACACTCAGACAGTAGCTGAACTACAGCCACTTAACTATAGGTCATGATTTTTCATTAACTTCTTAATATCCAGCACATTCACCATTGCCCTGCTCCTTCCCCTTATACAAGAAAGTCACTGTTTACTGCTCTCTTAAAGATTTAGTAAATGAACTAAATTGTTTTCAAATTATTCAAATAATTATCCTTTATTTTCTTTGAGCTTAGTCCAGTTTGATGTTTTTCATCAATTTATCCCTCCAGAGCAATTCCCCTGCCACACACAGAGGTAAAAGCCTTTTGTTCTGTGTCTTAAATATGAACATCGATCACAATAATTTACTCTTTCATTCAATAAAAGCCCTACGGCCTATTGCAATGCCTGATACATAGTAAAATGGCACAGTTCCTGACCTCCAACAGTGCTAAGTTAGGCCGTGGCAAAACCCGTGGTGATTAATGTCATATGATGACCACATGACCAAAGATGAGGGTCACCCTCATTTCCCGGGGCAGCTGGGCAAGATAGCCAATTCTGAGAAAGCTGCATAGTTTGGGCTCTGAAGAAAGGCTGATTACATTCCACTAAAGAGAAAAATGAGTTTGTATGTCAGTGTTGTGTATCTGTGTGTGGGAAGGTTACAGAAAGTTTGGGGAGAGCACAGGATCATGTTTTGTTTTGTTCTGGTTTCTGTGTGTATGATGAAACAGTCTGAATTTGATAAAAATATGGCAATGTGAAAATACACTGTATTTTTAGGAAATCTTGAGTAGTCTCCTAACTATTAGACGTTAAGGGACATTTTCCTTTTTCTTCAAGAAATACCCAAGAGGTACAATACTGCTTTAATTACCACTGCTTTGTAATGTAACTTGAAATTTGGAATTGTGATACCTCCAGTTTTGTTTTTCTTTTTCAAGATCGCTTTTGATATTCGAGGTATTTTGTGGTTCCAAACAAATTTTAGGATTGTTTGTTTTAAATCTGTGAAAAATGCTGTTGGTATTATGATAGGGATTGCATTAAATCTGGAGACCTCTTTCAGTAGTATAGAAACAGGTGATGGGGATTAAGTATACTCTTGTACACTTATCATGATAAAAAAGTAAAATAAAATAATAAAAAAGAACACCCAAGAGGCAAGAAAGAGCCACTGTAGAAAATTTAAACTATGAAAAATGTATACCTGGTCAGTTTATAGAAGATGGAGAGAGAAAGCACTTAGAAGCTTGCCTCAATAAATACAGTATCAGTAGGAGGAATAGATACATTCCACTTGAATCATTGTAAAATTTATTTTTAATTTAATAGCAGCTTAAGATTATCAATATTACACGTGAGTTAAATCTACATTTATGGAACAATGTGCAGCATTAAATGTATATATTTACAAAAGTAGCATGTATTTAGATGAACCTCACCTTAGACTCAAAACAAGGCAAAATACTTGAAGTATCACTTGGAACATCAGTAAATCAAGATTCCAAAGTTTGGATCTGGCAAAGTAATGCAACTTCTAGAAATTATTTGTAAGTATATAATCCAAAATGCCTATTTAGTAAAAGAAATGTCACAAAATTTGTATACAATATGATCCAACTATCAAAATTTCTATACTCAACAGGCTTTTAATACATACACAAAATTTGAGAGGTCACTATGTAAAAAATATTACTGTCATTGTCTTTGGGAGGTGAGGTTATTGGTGTACTCATTAAATTCTTCTAGGTTTCAATAGGTATGCAATTACAAAAATAATGGAAGGGAAGGAAGGAAGAAGAGAGGAAAAGGGGGTAAGAGAAGGAAGGAGTAGGACACAGAAAGAAGGAAGGGAGGGAGGAAGTGGGGAGGGAGGAAGAAAGGGAAGCAGGGGGGAAGGAAGGAAACAGCCACTGACAGTGAATTAGAGGATAAAAAACTTTTCAGTATGTCTACATTCAGTAACTTCTATACTATTTTTTGTCATTGAAATAAACTTAAGTTTTATTAGTTTTAAGTTTGTTTGTTTGTTTTTTAAGCAGAAGGCAGTTAAAAGGGTGAGTTATTACATGATTTCCCTAATTGGAAATGGAGGAGATTTGGGGAGGAAAAATAAACTACACGAGAAAGATACACAAGTAGGAGCTCAGTAACTGGTTGTTGAATGTAGAAACTTAAACATTTGTGAATATTTGGACCACTTTACAAGACCTTGGACTGTGAGTATGAATTATTGGTTTGCTCTTGTTGTATGCTGCAGTTTATCTTTTTGTCACTCATGCCAATTAATTGTTCCTATTTCTATGGAAAGGAGCTTTAGTGATAAAAAAAATGAATTTTTTCAGCAGGTCACCCCTAAGATCCACACACTTGCATGCACGTAGATCATACACACTGTCCTACATATCCTGTTGTGATCTGCCATCTTTGACCTTTCCTGGTTATGGCATTGTGAGATATAAAGGTCCTAGTATATGCAAACTGAAAACAAGGAAATTTAAACATTTATCCCAGGAAAGACAGAATGCTGTTTAATAGTTCTGCTAACTAATTCTCAGTGTTAAATCCTAGTAGAGAGAACTGGGGTTCACATGATACTACTGAATTCAACAACAAAAAAAGAAAGGTCTATTCATCCAACCATTCCCACTAATTTCTCCAATGCATTTTTTATTGTTTGCTATCCCCCAAAGGAAGAAATTCAATATGTAAAATATGTGTTTTTTTAAGAGATGAATCAGCTACTAATGCCAAATTCAATGAACTCAGCCGCTGAATTCACATCCCATTATTATAAGAGGTGAAAAATAAATGATGCCCCAAATTTCAACTATTTTTCTCAGAAGCTTCAAGCTGGAAATTAAGGGTAAGTTATTGGAGTGTTTAGGAACCAAATTGATATTTGGAAAATAGAACTCACATAATGATTTTTCCATCCAGTTTATTTATTCTGAATCCAATAGCCATTAATACACTTTAAACTCCAGGGAACTGAAGGAACCAATGTGGAGTTACTTTATTATCTCATTTATAGGGACTATATGACTTTAGAAAAAGCTGTAATTACAGAAAAAAAGTGGCTTTACCCCTTCATTGCCTACTACATAATGTATTTATTTTGGAGAACCTCTCTACCTCCTCTAATATAAAAATACCACAAACAACACAGAGCTCAGGAAATCATATGAAATATTCTCTTTCAATGCCTTTGACTTTTCTCCAGAAAGAAAATCATCACCCAGGTTGTCACTAGCAAAACCTTCTGATAATTGAGAGGCCTTCATAAGAGGAGATGATGGGGCTATGTAAGTGATTAACAACACTAATATTTATGTGATGTAGTCTAATTCATGGTCTAAAGCAAGAGTAGAATACAATGAATTTGGCCGGCAAATTTATGTATAGATCACAGCTTGCTAAAAATAGAGCTCTGTAAGTCAGTCTATTTGAAAGAAAAGAACCTATTGATGAATCCCTGCCACTTGATACTTTGAACATTTGTCTTGTTATTGACTTCTCAAAAAGGGTATACAAGAGCAGCATGAGCAATGAAAGGAGCAAGGAACAGTAGTTAGGACACATGAGTTCCAGTGCTGTCTCTGTCCTAAGCTGAGTGACCCAAAGCAAGTTCTTACCACTCTGGACCTGAGTTTGCTCCTCAGTGACGTGACGGATAACTGTTAGATTATAATCTCTACTGTCCTTGCGGTCCTAAAAATCCATCTTCTATGAACCAAAAAATGAAAATATGAAGTCCTAGAACCATACCATTTGACAAAATACAACTGATCCAGGTGCTAGAGATGAATTATGTTTCTCTCAGGAGCTACTGTCTTGCTTTGGTTTTAAAGAGGACATTAATGTAGCCAAAACCAAAACAGGTGCAGGCTTATAGAGTATACATT
Organism: Halichoerus grypus; assembly: GCF_964656455.1. Taxonomy (NCBI): domain Eukaryota; kingdom Metazoa; phylum Chordata; class Mammalia; order Carnivora; family Phocidae; genus Halichoerus; species Halichoerus grypus. Next base: position 132,328,392 of record NC_135719.1, on the reverse strand, counting down.
TGAATTAGTCATCATGACATGAAAAATGCTCCAAATAGATAACAGTACAATTGGGTGGGTTATTCTAAATAACCCTAGTTGGTTATTTTTTGGGCCTAGTTGAAGGGTGCTTACATTTTTAGAGGAATTAATACAGAAATACAGCTGTTTTAGGGGCTCCTGGGTGACTCAGTCAGTTAAGCATCTGCCTTCAGCTCAGGTCATGATCCCAGGGTACTGGGACTGAGCCCCACGTCAGGCTCCCTGCTCAGCTGGAGCCTGCTTCTCCCTCTCCTTCCAGCTTGTACTCTCTCTCACTATCTCTGTCACTATCTGTCTCTCTCCCTCAAATAAATAAAAATAAAATCTTTAAAAAAAACACAGCTGTTTTGATGGCTGCATAATATTCAGCCATCAAAAGGAATGAAATCTTGCCATTTGCAACAACGTGGATGGAACTGGAGGGTATTATGCTGAGCGAAGTAAGTCAATCAGAGAAAGACATGTATCATATGATCTCACTGATAAGAGGAGTTCTTAATCTCAGGAAACAAACTGAGGGTTGCTGGAGTGGTGGGGGGTGGGAGGGATGGGGTGCCTGGGTGATAGACATTGGGGAGGGTATGTGCTATGGTGAGCACTGTGAATTGTGTGAGACTGATGAATCACAGACCTGTACCTCTGAAACAAATAATACATTATATGTTAAAAAAAAAAAAGATAGCAGGAAGGGAAAAATGAAGGGGGGGAATCGGAGGGGGAGAGGAACCATGAGAGACTATGGACTCTGAGAAACAAACTGAGGGTTCTAGAGGGGAGGGGGGTGGGGGGAGGGGTGGAGCACTGGGTGTTATACGCAAACAATGAATCATGGAACACTACATCAGAAACTAATGATGTAATGTATGGTGATTAACATAACATAACAAAAAAACACAGCTGTTTTGCTGATAAGAAATGTGTATGTGTATATTTTTATAAAGAAATGTTTATAAGATATTTTGTTTCATTTTACTTATGCTTTACAGAACACAAAACCATTTTAAAGATTTTATTTATTTATTTGAGAGAGAAAGGGAACAAGAGCACAAGTGGTGGGGAGGAGCAGAGGAGGAAAGAATCTCAAGCAGACTCTGCACTGAGCATGGAGTCTGACGCAGGGCTTGATCCCACGACCCCAGTATTTTGACCTGAGTCGAAATCAAAAGACAGACGCTCAACCGACTGAGCCACCCAGGCGCCCCCACAAAATAAATTTCTAATTGTTTCTCCAAAGACATTTAAATGGAAAACTGTAATAAATAAATGGGAAACTGTAATAAATAAAAAAGCCAAGAAAATAGTACCATTTTTTAAAAATTAAAAATAGATCTGGAAAATACATATTTGGCAAAATCAGCTGGGGCCTATAATAATGGAAGTAAAAATAATGGTAATGTTAACAATAACAATAGCTAACACATGTGAGTGCTATGTGCCATGCATCATGATGAACATTTTCACTGAATTATTTTATTACGTTTCCCAAGTAATCCTGTAAGATACATATCATTATACAATGTTACAGGTCAGGAAAATTGATAATAGGCAATAAGTAAATGGCAGAATGAGCCAGGATGAATATATTGTTTTTCTCGCAATGGTATCTACAAGCTATAGTGGGAAGAGTTTCTTTGGTCATATTTAATCTGGCTCTGTCCACAGGGCAATTACAAAACTCAGGAAAGTATTCTTCCCTTGGGTACTTTTCTATCCTCCTTGTTAGAGGTGATCATTATGTGTCTAGTTTTTGGTATTTTTTCACTTTATTTTATTAAGGTAGAATATAAAAAGTACACACTTGCACAGCTTGATTAATTTTTACAAAATGTACCTAAGCAGATTAACTCAAGTAACCTCCACCCAGGTTAAGATGTAGAACATTATCAGCAGTCCAACAACCTGTCTCATGCCCCTTCATAGTCATTACCCACCCACAGAAAAGTAACCATTATTATGACTTTTATCATCGTAGACTAATTTTCCTGTTTTATAGCAATATATATTGACATCTTCAGTACGTACTCTTCTGTAAGTGACTTCCTTCACTCACAATCATATGTGTGTGATTCATCTAGATTTTTGCAAATACAGTAGTTTGTTGTTTTCATTAATGTATAATGTTGCATTGCATGACTGTACCACAGTTTATTTATCTCATCTATTGACGATGAACATTCGAAGCTCTTAGCCCAATTTAGCCTGTTGTGAACAATGTTACTACCTGCACTCTTTTCCATTTCTTTTGATGTACAAATATGGACAGGTCTATTGATACACACACTATACTATAGCCATCTCTATTCGCGTGTGTGTACAGAATGTTAGGATACATGTGTTATTTTAGTAGATTCTGCAAACAAACATTTTGCAAGGTGTTTGAACAATATTTCCATTAGTAGTATAATTTGCACTTGTTCAACATGCTAGTCAGCATGTGGTATTGTCATTTTTTTAAAACTTCAGCCGTTATGGTGAGTATAGGTGATATCTCATTAATCTCATTGGGATTTTAATTTAATGAAGAATGGTTGTGTCAAATTTTACACATATGTTTTTTAATCATTTGGATATGTTCTTTTGTGAATTGCCCATTTTTTGTTATGCTTGTCCTCTAAAGTATTTGTCCTTTTCTTATTGCTTTCTGGGATTTCCTTATATATTCTAGATATAAGTCCTTTTGTCAGATGTCTGTGTTGCAAACATCTTCTTCTCCTGCTGTGCATTTTCTTTCTCTTCATGGTGTCATTTGATCAAATGGAATTCTGAATTCTAATGACATTCTTTTTTAAACAGTGCGCTGTGTAAGAAATATTTACCCATGCCAAGTCATGAGGATATTCTGCTAGACTAACTTCTGAAAGCTTCATGGTTTTCACTATTAAATGTTAAATGACTACCTATATGTAACACACCTAAATATCTGCATAAAAGGTCATTTTGTCCTATTTTGTTTCATAAACCACCTTAAGACTGGTGAAAACTATAAAACCTCACCCTCATCTATAGGAAAAGTGTGGGAGGAGGTTTTACCAGTCACCTTCACTCTGATGACAAATTTATCTCCTAGACTTAATCCCCTAACTCTGTTATATGTCTATAAATGTAGGAAGACTGGAATCCAAAAATGTGCCAAAATAGCAAACTAAGGACAGAAGTGATCGGATCATTCAATGGGGGCAGGAAATAACTTTTAGAAAAGAAAGGTAGTGGTCTTAAATCAAAAAAAGCAAATTCCTTTAAGCCATCCCACAGGATCAGCAATGGTTTCTTACAGTAGACAAAAGTTTCAATAAAAGAGAAAGAAAGCACTCGTTTATGAATTTGGAAAGGTACACAAGAACTTGAGTAGGCTGCAGCAGTACAAGAAACCCTAGATACTGGCCTACAGCAGCACAGACACTCAAACAATTGTTGGGAAATGTGGAACATGCCACTAAATACTATATAATGAAAACGTTTAAGAACGATTTAAGGGTTTACAAATGGAAGTGCTATATAAAGAATCAGAAGTAATGAAAAATAAGAGAGAAGACTAGAATATGTGAATGGATCTTGCAGCATATATTGAGCAAGTTTTTAGCAACTTCAAGGGAATACTGTTATTTAAAAAAAAAAGCTACAGTGTTCGGGGATGTTTGAATGAAGCAAAACAGAATGAAGTAACATATTTACTTAAATTAAAACTTCTTGCTGGTACAATATTGTTATAATTATTTCTCAATGTATCATGAGTTTAGGGGACCGGATACTTACATAGGTCTATGCTTTCCTTGGGGGGAGGGGGGGGACAAGTGTAAAAAAAAAAAAAGAAAAAGGATTGCACAATGCATGAGAGTTTCAACTCATGAGACATTTTGTAACACAAGAAGAGAGAAACTTGAAGTATTTGAGGCAGTGAATGTTTACCTTGCCTCTCCACACCAGGCATGCACTGCCAGACACAGCAGATTAGGTTAAATCACTGTGGCGTTCATGTGTTCATTCCACATTAATTCCAGGAGAATTAAGTTACCAGGCAAGAATCCTTCAAAACCAGATAATTAGAGGATGTACAGACTCTAAAAGCAACAATATATTCCTGACAACACAGGAGGTACTTTTGAGTGACTAAACTTATACAGACTTTAGAAGAAGGTATTAAAGTAATTATGCAAGATAATTGTGGGGATTTAGGGATATATGTTCATAGGAATGAGATCTGTAACAATGTGGAAAAGATGAACTCATAGGTTAGTCAATTAACTCACCAGTAGGATGGGATAGCTCAAGGAATGTGAGCTCAAGAGACAAATAGGTCTGTTTGGATAACAGCTTACTCGGTGATTAGTCTCTCAGGTATAGTTTTCTCATATGTAAAATCACTGTAAAAAAATGCCTACATTGCAGAGCTGTTTTGTGAACTGTGCATATGCAGAACGCCTGAAGACTAGTCAATGGATGAAAACTATCACTAGGACTAACCATATCTTTCTCTTTTCATGGATGTCATTTGCAGTTAGTTACGAAATGGGGAGAGATCCTTGAAATTCCCATCTAAATTAAGAACTTTGGGGAGAAATAAAATAGGACAGTAGGCTCTCAACTACTAGAAAAGAAAATGTGGCAGCTTTTAAGTCGGGCTTGTGGCTGCTACTTACCGGCCATGTGGGCTATGGCTGCTACAAGAACTTTTATCAAAATGCTGGGTTTCTGACAAGTAAAAGGAGCTTTATTTTTGTTGCTTAGTTGACTGTAAAGAGTCACCATCTGTATAAATTGTAATTTTGATATTCCAGAGCCAGACTGGAATTATTCAACTAATTTCCATAAATCTCCTATAGTGGTCACAACTGTTCATCCTTATCAGTCAGACCCAGAGCTCAACGGAACTATCGTGAAGCTACAGGTGAAACCCTTTCTCAGCCTTCTACGTCAATCCCCAGTGATCCTCAATCTCAAACCACCACAGAGAATGTTCTGTTTGAGGTACTTACAGGCACATGGGCCTCATGAATAATCACCAACAAGAAAGACATTTATTTCAGTGTGAATTCCATCATTAACAATGCTATAAATAATGGCAAGCCAGAGGAAACATTTTTAATTGGAAGCACATGGGCAAGGATTTTAGGTTTCCTTCTATTTCATTAGGGTGATTTTTGTTTCCAGACTCATTTATTATTGTACCTGACATTTGATGGCTTTATATGTGACTTTATTGGAGGTTTTATAGAAGACTTAAACAGGCACAGATTAACAAAGAAACAAGTGACAATGCCAAGCAGCGAAGTGATCATCACTGCCTAAGCAAGGAAAGGAGAGGAAAGGGAAGCAATCTGGCTTCCACATAGTCTTTCCACACAGACTCTAAAAGCAACAATATATTCCTGACACCTGAGGACTGAGAAGATAAAGGAAATGGCGCTGGGCAGAGTTCATGAAAATAGCCCATAGAAAAAGTTACGCCTTTCCACTTGGAAAGTGCATCTGAGGATCACACAGCAATGCAGTGATGAACAGGCTACATTTGCTGAGCAATGAGCTGTGATACCAAAGCAGAAAAGCAAAAGGTACCACAGCCAAAATACTTGCATGCCTCCACAGAATGGCTACCTGTCAGGATGGAGTCAGGATTGATTTTCTAACATCCCTGCTCTCAATAATTTGGATTTAGATTCATCAGTGCACTGACTCTTGAACCATAAGTAAATATATGTCTAGGAAGTTCTTTGTATAGAGTTAACCATTAAACATTTAAGTTTTATTTTAATGAGATAAATGAAACAAGGCAATAGTCCTGTATATACCCAAATTTGAATAGCCAAATTGTCTTTCATATGCATGCATTGTTTTTTACTTCCTTCATTCAAGACTAACTAAGAGATGCCCTGAGATCCATCCCATTTATAAATCATATATAAAATTATTTGGCAGTAGGTTCATGGTATATACAAATCAATGAAATTGTTTAAAAATAAAAAAATATAGAATAGGAATAAAGGCTAGTTTTTACTGAGTATATAATTCCATGCATATTATTCACAGTATTATGATTTTGTGCACATACACATTTAATTAGATATAATATTCAGCATACACATATGCAGGAGTTGTTACCATCCACATTTTACAAATGAGCGAATAAGCTAAATACCATAAATGTCACAAATTTCTATGACTGAAGATATAGAAACTGGGAGAGAAACTGAACCCCAAATTACCTGACCTCAAAGCCCAAGATCTTTTCAACTACTTCAAACTTGGTAAATGCCTGTTACCATGCTAGATATTCAAGGGACTGGTGAAGCAAAATAAACCATGCCTCACCAAAATGATCTAAAATATTCATATTCTAATAGATTCCTTCTTATCCTGTTTGATTATGAAACCTCGCAGTCGCCAGAAGATCTGTCTATGAAGATGTTAACCAAAATCATAATAGAAAAGAAAACAATTTGAAGACCTAATAATGCCTTTCAGGTGCATTATGTAGTTGCTTTATATTTTATTTCAAATAAAGAATTAAAATCACTATCCAGCTACCACAAACCACGTGCAATCTGCATTTTACTTCAAAGATTTGTACAAAGCTAGGAAATTAGTGATGTTTGGGGGACTTACCTTCAGAGTTTATAAAGTTATCAATTTTATTTTTTTAAAGAACAGAGGGTAAGCCTTGATAATTATGCAAAAGATAAATCATCTAGCTATGTAATTAACTCAAAATTACAATGGCGATAAAGGTACAGTTAAATTCATATTGATATATGAATTTGTAAAGAATGTTAATACACTTAATTGGCATTTAATAAGATAGCTGCAGCAAGTTAACTGGATATCAATTTACATAGTTCATAAATGTCACTTCTTTTAATAATTGAGCTCATTTCCTCAAGATAATGCTCAGACAGCTTATTATGGATTATTAACATATATACATTTTTCTATATAAAATGTGTTTGAGTCTTCCACATATATTTTGCCAAACAAACATACCTTTCTTATTTACTCATGCTTCTGTCATGGGCAGAAATGTAATGCACCAGCATTCACCATCACAACTGCAATCTACCTAGTTGACCATTTACTATTATTTTCTAAAGTTTGCAGAATACATCCAGATAAAATGCAAAACTCTGTTCTTCATACCAAGTTCTTTAAAAAGGCCTTGAATTTATTCCTTTCTCTTAAGCATCATTAACTTACCTCCAAATATACGACTTTTCTTCTTGCTCTCTCTTCTCTTGGTGTCTTCTCAGAAAATTTTGTCCCTGCAATAACTGCTCTTTAGTTCCATAGCCTTGAAGATGCTGGGTAAAGAGAAAAAAATGTAAAGCTGACTCACTCACAAATGGGTTCTCCTTGAATTCATAATTAAATAAAGAAAAAAAAAGTTAAAGTATTTAAAAAGCCATAATTTCATCAGCAACAATCTAATAAAGGGAAATGATATTATGTTACAAACTTGGAAAAACCGGGACCATATCTATTGGTCCAGCCAGATTAGCTAGATTAGGAGTCAAAAAGGATTGCTCAAACTATGTCAGAATACATTAGTTAACCTGAACTTACAGCCCACATTAAGAACAAGATGAAAAATAAATGAGCTGGCATCTCCTCAAACTCTGCCTGAAACAAGCATAACCAAAGGGGTAGAAACAAATTCTATAAAAGAGCTCCCCATAATAGCGGAATTTGATTAGAACTTGGTGACAATCTGAATTCAATAAAATATGTATAAAAAGAAAAATTACACATGAAAAAGTATAATGATAAAAAAGAGAAAGCAGAGCTAAGGGAATGTATCAAGCGTAACATAATCTAATAAACACACTGGAAAAAATAAGAACAAAGCAGACATGGAGAAAAACCAAATTAATGGCATGGAAGAAAAGCTTGAGACAATCACTGTGAAGGGATACAGAAAAACAGAATAAAGTAATTAGGGAGAAGATGATAAATACAGATGCCATACAAAAACCATGTAATCTATATTTCACTTATATCCTGAAATTGAGAGCTCCATATATTTGTTATGCACTGAATGTTTGTGTCTCCCCCAAAATTCCTATGTTCAAGCCCTCAACTTCAGTGTAGTGGTATTTGGAGACAGGGTCTTTGGGAGGTAATTAAGTTTAGATGAGGTAGAGGAGCTCCGATGATGGGATCAGTGCCCTGATGAAAAGTGACATTGGGGGGCTTGCCTGGTCTCTCATTCTACCAGGTGAGGCACTGTAAGAAGGCATCTGTCTGCAAGCCAGAGAAAAAAACGGTCAGTAGAGACTGAAGCCTGCTGGACCTTGGTCTTGGACTTTCTAGTCACCAGACCTTTGAGAAAATAAGTTTCTATTATTTAAGCCACCTGGTCTGTGGTATTTTATTATGGCAGATTTAGTCGACTAATACAATATTAACAGATAAGTTTTTCAGAAATAAAATACAGGAAAAATGTTATGAAATTAGTAATTGAGTCTATATGGTGAAAACATGTGTTGTATAAATAATATAAAAAAATGATTCAAAATGCTCAACATCAAAACATCCCACAGCTGTTGAAGTTCAGAAATAAATGTAAGAGGAATAGTATTGAAGAATCAAGGAAAAGAAAACAGATAATGTATTTAAAAAGGAGTGTAATACTCTAGGACTTTACTTCAACTTTGAGGCAAACTGTGGTAACTTACTGAAATTCAGAGACAATGAATGCATTGTTCAGGCCTCCAGGTAGGGAAAGCGAGTCACCCATAAGGAAAAAAATTAGACTAAACTCAGACTTCTCTTCTGTAATATCAAAAGTCAGAACACAGTGGGTCAATGTCTACAAAGACTGGTGAGGGAAAAATGGGGTTACCCACAAATATAGCCAGCCATGTACCCTTTTCAAGAGAAAGACAATAGCCAGACATTTCAGATAATAAAAGTGAGGATTTACTCCACTGGGGTCATATAATCTTTTAAAAAAAGAAAAACAAAAGGAATTTGAAGATGAAATCAAGTTAAAAAGATTAATTGAAATAAATAATTGAAAATGATGCACAGTAATGGTGTAAACATCAAATTAATTCAATACAAAACTAAGATTAAACAGCTATGAAAATGTGGTTAAAGAAGAAATATAAATATTAAATCTCTGACAAAGTAAAAAATAATATCTGTATTAAAAATTGGGAGGTAGAAAGGAAATGAGGTGGGAGGAAGTATAAAAGAGCAAATTAAATGCTTTATGTCCGGACATTTATTAATACTGTATTACTTGAATTATTCAATTAAAAGGAAAACATTTTTAAGTTTTTAATAATCTTTTACATCTTTGAATCTTTTTTTTTTTTTTAGAAGGATCTTTCAGCAACTGTGTTTATTGTGTCATGAAAGCTTAATCTTGTAGTTTGGTAACTTCTTCCCTTTTGATCTGGCTTCTTTTTTCTTTGATTAAATTCAAATTAACTGAGTAAAATAATAGGTAAAACCTGACCCCATTCTTATAATTATTTTTGTATCTAAGCATTCTTCCTGCCATCCATCCTTCTTTTTGTATTTTGGCATCATGAGTGTCTAAAATTATGAACTTTAAATTTTAACACTGATCGTTTTAGAATTGTAGGATTCTAAATAATCTCTTGCTTCCTTCCTTGCACCTTTTTGCATTTTTCAGAGCTTGGTAATAAATATATATTGCTTATATATATTATTCTAAAATAAATATATAAATCAAGCAATCCATTTATCCTGACACTACCACTAACTTTAGTGAATTTTAATAGATGTCATTTAACTATACGCAGATAGTATAAAATACATGTGAGAAATTTAAATAGAAAATTCTGAATATTAGGAACTTTACCTGCACCCATTTTATTTCTCAGAATCTACCCATCATTATAAATCTCATTAGGTGGCCAAGTAAATGCTTCCTGATGTGCATCTACAAACACTTTTTGTGTTTAGCGTAACACTGATTTTAGTAGCTAACTGCCACAATGGTGAGGAAGGAAGGACACTATTGTAATCTTCACAGTACACAAATGTGCACATCTGGTTATTGAGAAACTTCTCACTCTATCCATGGGGTCCAGTTTTGTGGTCCTGAGCTTCTGGTATATATATAGGACTTTGTTCATGATTCTGATGAGATCATTTCCTACGATTTTTGTGCACCTGAAAATAACAAGTCCTTTTTTTTTTAGATTTTAGTGACTATACGCTACTCAAAATCTCATGACATTCCTATACCCAGGGATTTCCCAAAAAGCATCATCTTAGTTTCATATTCATGAAATATTTCTGTTAATATCTGTGATGTACACTTAATTATGGCAGCATCTTTGGAAGTGTATATATATACATAAACAAATGCCTATGATCTGGCAGGTGTCAGGAGTGACAGTATAATTTTATGCTAAAAAATTGGGATTTATTTTATAACAGCGGGCTACCTTGAAACAACATAAAATTTCAGTTTCTTCTCCAACTGCACCTTCCCTCCTTCACCAAACACATTATCTGTCTAGGACCCAAAGCTTTGTCTATATTTTCCAAACTCTGTACCATTATTTGTATTTATAACCCATCTCATTGGTTAAAATCCCCTCCATTTTTATTGAAGCTCAAATGCTACCTCTTCCTAAGAAAGCCTCATCTCATCTCTCTTTGGAATTAGTTCCTCCACCTTTCGGGTCCCTGAAGCGTTTTTTTCCCTCAACTTCTGTCCTAATACTGTGCATACCTGCGTCCTCTGTAAAATGTGAGTTCCTTGAGAGTAAGGACCAAATCTTATTGTTGCATTATCTATAAATCTCATCTAGTTATTTTTCACAATAAATGCTCCATCAACATTTTTAGGTATCAAATTATAAACATTTTTAAGATTGCTAGTCAGATACATAGTAATTTAGGATTAATTGTATCTAATTACATATTTAAAGCATAATCAAGTACATTAAATTTTAAAAATTTTAAGAATCATATATTATAATTACACAAGTTATAGTGCATAACCTTCTATAAATCATGTTTACCTGTTCACAACAGTTAACAGGCTAAGAATCTCATTTAAGCACTGCTTTACTTTACTCCTTCCAATATCTTTATGTGATTGAAAGTAAAATTTCACTTCTTTAAAAGCAGTCTCCAATTTGGATTTTTTTTATTAATCCTCTTATTAGTTCTGTGGCCAGAAAAATACAGTTAGTTGGCCATACTATAGCACTATCGCTTAACTGATTATAAGATGGACATCAAGGGATTTAAAGGCCACCATTCATTCTGGAAATGTCTCCTTAGTCTGCAGTATACCTACTATTTGACTAACGCAGCTGCAATATATCTTTTTTAATGGTATAATTTGTAACTCCTGTGACAGAGGAAGAGCATTTCCTGTACTTGGGAAAAGAGTTCACTGCCACTAAATTAGATTTTTTTGAGCAACCCAAAAAGAAAAGATCCCACACAGCATCCCTGGATCACTGCTTCAAAGGTGATCAATTTATAGAGAACTGGCCTATATAAGACACAATACTGACACATGATACACCAATTTACTGAGTTTTCATTTGTTGAGAGTACCAAACAAAATGAAATTTGCCACAGCCATTTGTTAATTTTTGCCATTTTATCAAGTAGTGAATTTTCTATAATCATAAGTAGAAGTTATCTGCTTTGGGTCTAAATCTAGCTCCAAAATAATGTTTAAAAAAATTTTAATCAAATTTATTTCCAACATTTCAAAATCAGGACACTGTATAGAGAAATCCATTTTTTTCCTGCTTTTCCTGAGAAATCAGAATTATTTAGAGACACTGATCTCATTTTCCTATATGTCAAAAATTTCAGAGTTCAGTAGCAAAACCCTCTTTAGAAGAGTTTGCCACATACTCACCATGCATTCTTGCTGAGGCCAAAATTCAGTCACATTTAAGATGCTACTTTTCATCTAAAATAAACTATGTTTTTTAGAACAGTTTTAAGATTTACAGAGAAATTGAGCAGATAGTACAAATAATACAGTTCCCAAATACCTCTCCCTATGTACATAATTTCTCCTATCATTAAAATCTTGCATTGGTGTGGTGCGTTTGTTACAATTAATGAATCAGTATTAAGACATTATTATTAACTAAAGTCTATAGCTTAAGTTTCATTCTTTGTGTTGTACAGTTCTACCTTTGGGTTTTGACAAATGCATAATGTCATGTATCCATCATTATAGTAACATACAGAAAAATTTCACTACCCTAAGAATCCCTTCTGCTTCACCTATTTATCTTTCCTCCCCTCCTCTAAACCTGTGGCAGCCAATTTTTTTTTTTTTTAAATCTCTGGACTACGGCCTTTTCTAAAATTTCATGTATTTGGAATCATATACAGTATATAACCTTTTCATCAGATTGGCTTCCTTCATTTTGGAATATGCATTTAAGGTTTCTTCAAAACTTTTCATGGCTTGACAGCTCATTTCTTCTTATTGTTGAAAAATAGTCCACCATTTTGATGCACCACAGTTTGTATATCCATTCATCTATGGAAGGACATCTCGGTTGCTTCCAGCACTTTTTAGCAATTATGAATAAATATATTATGAATATTTGCATACAAATTTTTGTGTGGACATAAATTTTCAAATTAATTTAGTATCAAGGAGCACAACTGCTGGATTGTATGGTAAGACTATGTTCAGGGGCACCTGGGTGGTTCAGCTGGTTAAGTGTCTGCCTTCAGCTCAGGTCATGATCCCAGTGTTCTGGGATGGAGCCCTGTATCACGCTCCCTGTTCAGTGGGGAGCCTGCTTCTCCCTCTCCATCTGCCTGCCATTCTGCCTACTTGTATTCTCCCTCTCTCTGTCAAGTAAATAAATAAAATCTTAAAAACAAAACAAAACTATGTTCAGCTTTTTAAGACACTGCTAAACTTTCTTCCAAAATCGTGGCACATCTTTGAAGCTTAACAAAAACACCCATTTATTATCACATAGATTCTGTAGGTCAGGAGTCTGGCATGCATTAACTGGGTTCTTGCTCAGGGGCTCACAGGGTTGAAATCAATATATTGGCCTGGCTAGCATCTCATCTGAGACTCAATGTTCTCCTGAAGCTCACTCAGGTTGGTGACAGAATTTAATTCCTTGCAACTATAGGACCCAAGGTTCCATTTTGTTTGTTTGCTGTTAGTTGGGGATCACTCTCAGCTCCCAGGTACTGCCTACAACTCTTTGCCACATGACCTCCTCGATAGACCCTCTCACCACTCAACTGTTATTTCAAAGCCACCAGGAGAACTTCTCTCATGCTTCAAATCTTTCTGACTCGGGGAAGAGCTCAGTCTTTTTGAAGGATTCATCTGTTTAGTTCTGGCCCACTTAAAATATCTCCGTTTTGGCTGACTCAAAATCAAATGAATTGAGACCATAATTATATCTGCAAAATCCCTTTATTTTACATAGAACATGATCTAATTATGGGTGTGAAATTCATCATATTTACAGTCCTGTCCACACTCAAGGGGGAGGGATTATATAGAGCCAAGGGAGAATTCTGTAAACCATCTCAGAATTCTGGCTACCCCCAAAAAACAGTGACTAGTATGAAAGTGAATAACATTCATACAGATATTTTCATACATGAATAAAGCCTTCACATATTTGGCCTGTTTTACTAGCCAATGTCACTGAATGACCCTGCACACATTTAAATCAAGCCAGTTCCTGACCTCCTAATTCTGTCAGATTGGCCTAAACTATATGTATACTTTTCACACAGAGAAAGGAAACATATTGCTGTTACCTGAAATACCAGTTATATTTTTCTTATAAGCCCTTGTCATTTATTGCATAAATAGTAACACAAATTTCTCACTCTGATCTGACCCCTCAATCTTCACTTCTCATTTAAAGATAATAGCATTATATTTTTTGATGACTGACAGAGTAATTTCTGTCCTTTTATGTACGTGTATGTCCTTTTACCAGTATGTGTTAGAATATTAAACCGAGATTTTTTACATAATCTTAGATTTTAATGCCATGTTGGATGTACACACCTTTGCCTGAGGGACCAAATATCCTCTCCAATACAAGGCAGGTTCTCTTCCATTCTGATACATTTCCTACCCTCTGACTTAACATTTTCCTCATGTGTACTTCATCTTGCATATTGAACCACAAAATTTTAATTGCATGTGCTGAAATTAATGAGACTATTGAAAATTTAACATAAGTAATTTCAATACTAAATTCTATGAAAGTATATTTATTTTCCAGATGATGCTCCTCCATCTTTTTCCCAAGGAAAAAAATTTACTTCTCTCAGTATCACTTACTTTACTCCAGATTGTGATAGTTTGCATTTTTTGAGCCTGCCACCTGCCTCTTTCACTGAGATTTAGTGGTGGGGGCAGTGAGGGCTTACATACAGATTCAGCCTTTTAATTAGCAGGAAAGGGATGCTGTCTCCACAGCTTCTCCAACTCTTGGTTGGAATGGGGGTAAGGTGAACTCATTCATTAGGGAAGCTGCCCCATGACTTCCTGTTGTTTATAATCAACTTGTTTAAGAGTAACATTTTTAGTGATTTGCAATGATTATCAGTTTTGAAGTGATTACCAATCCCCAGAGAAAAACTAACTCTAATGAAGTTTTGATTTTTAGTTTACTTTTTTTCTTCAATGTCTCTGCTATCCTAATATTTCTTTCTTTCTTTTTTTTTTTTTTTTTTTTTTTTGCTATCCTAGTATTTCATAGCAAGATGAAATCAAAGAGGAGAATCTGTTCATAAATAGCCTGGTGATATCTAGGAGTAGAAAAACTGTAGGTAAGTGCCCAAACCAGCAAGATGGCAGAAAAGGGTTGGGAGTAAAAAGTGAAAGCCAAGACTGATTTGATTCAGACTATTATTAAAATGTTCCCAGAAAAAAGCAGAAGGAAAAAAACCATTCAAGCAATGACAGAGAAAGTCGGGTTCAACCAAAACACCAACCTTAACATAAGAAACTCATGTGACAAACATTAAATGGTATACATGCCCAACATTTTTAAAGCTTTTTAATTTGAAATACAAAAAAAAAACAAAAAACTAAAAACTAAAAACAAAAACCTCTGTATTTTTTCTGGTTTCTTAGTGACTTAGACTAGATTGATCTATTTTTGGGACAAAAATAATTTCTTTAAACTTGGCTTATTTAATGTCCCTTCCAACATTTCCAGGTTTAAGTCAGATTCCCCCTGCCTTTTTAGCAAAGGAAATGCCTCTGTATTTGATGGGCATTCAACCTCTTCAAAGAATGCTTATTTATAAAACAATGGGTTAGCTGTTTGGGGAATAAAAAAAAATAAGTATGAGATGCAATGAATGAATAAAATGCATTTTCAAACTTGGAAAGACCACAAGTAAACATACAAATATTAAACAATACAAAATTAAATAAAAGTATATGGAAGAATAATTTATTGGTAATTATTGCCTTTTTCACCTCATTAAAACATTCATTCAACTATGGTATAAAAGAGAAATTTCCACAAGATATCATTAATTCATGTATTCTAAAAGTGACTTTTTGAGATATTTTGTGTAAGAACACTGAAGACATTCTTTAGCTCTTTTTACTCAGTCTGGTTCATCAGCCAGCAGCATTGGCATCAATCACCTGGGAGCTTGTTGGATGCTGAATCTCAGAACCTTCATTTTAACAAATCCCTAGATAACTAGTCTGCACATTAAAGTCAATGCACAGAAGGCACAAACTAAACAATCTCAACATTTAACTGAACTATAAATAGCTTAACCCTGGAATTATTTACTTTTTATCATGGTATATAGCAACTTGCCCAATAATAAATGTGTAAACAACCCAATGAACAAATAATTGCAGATCGTTTACAGATACAGCTTGTTAGGATGACCTGTTTACTTCATCCATTGATTTACACTGATCCCATGGATATCTTATGCTTACGTTACATCTTAGCTTAGTGACATGGTTCCTCTTTAATGTGGAGAATAGTGCTTAAAGAATTTATGGAGAATATAAATATACATAAATATTATTTTCTTCTCATTATGACCACTTTTGGAGTCTGATTTTAAACTTTATTTTTTTTTTCCAGTATTGGGCATTTAGAAGAAAAATTATGTTCATGCATTACATCATGTCACAGGCCAGAGACCAACGCCAGGGCAAATTCTGTACCAAGTGCCAGTATTTAAGAGTGACAACAAATACTAAAGATAATCTTTTGCAGCTTCCTCAAATGAATAATTGAATTTAATTTCCTTTATAATAAATCTCATTCAATTTGAATAGTTTTACACTTCTTAAAATAGAGCAAGCATTTGACCTTTTAGCCATCACATGATTTTATATTTAGTTACTTTAATTAAGGAAATTAAATTCATTTAAGGAAAATTTTGAAGGAAAATTGTTCAACTTAATGATGCTCGAGCTTCACAATATCCAGCCTGGGGAGCTCTGAGTTTCAATATCCAAAAGACACATTAGCCTATCTCTTGCCAGTCCAATGTCACTATAGCTAACATATAATCCCAGTGCTTTTTGACACCCTTCTCACCCCTTTAATAATATCCTGAATAAAAAGATTTTCGGTAGTTACAACTTTTTTCATGACTGACATCTAAAGTTAGTTATGTATAACCAATACAATATATCTCAAATTAAGCACTGATTACAATATTAATATTCACAAATAGCAATAGGAATTCAATTCCATCCTCTGCCTCCCTATATTAGGGACAAGTCACACATCAACCACGTTTATTTTAGTCTTCCCAGGTATCTGTAGTAAAAACTGACATCTTTGCTATTTTCTCACAGGGCTACAGAATTTCTGAAACAAACAAACAAAAAAAACTTTAAAAAAAGGCTTTTCAAAAATCTAGGCAAATAATTCTATTTTATATAAAATATATTTATATTTATCTTATAAAAGGAAATTGAGATTTGAAGGTAAAAAGTGAATGGCCTATGCCCACACACATTGTTTGGAGATGAGCTGAGACTAAAAAACAACCATCTACAGATTAATATAATGCCTCCCAAGCTGTATACATAAAGACTTTATTACAAATAATTCAATGCTTAGATTTCTCCTAATGAAGGGCTTCTTGAGTTTTCTAATCAATACTTTATTATAATGCTGACTAAAAATGGGAGGGTCCGTGTGACCATTTCAGCCAAATAGCGTGGAACTAGAGCACAGGGACTCTGAAAAAAAAACAATTACAGAATGGCAGAGAGAGAAACACACACACAAAAAAATCTCTTTTCACAAATCAATTATAAAACTGGATGAGATTATCAAAAACAGGTCTAGAAACTGAGGCAAACAACAAATCAAGAGGCATTTATTTAAGACAAATCACTGAAATGCAGTTTTAACCCATGGCTGCTCCTACTATCCCTTTATCCCTCACTGACCTCCACATTGGCAAAGTAGTGCTGTGACAACCAACAACACTGGAGTGGGGCAGAAAAACTCCATGCCCCTGGGTATTGGAAACAATAGCAATACCAATCAATGGAAAATGAATGGAGAAGGCCAATGATGCAGCAATCCTGACTGGGAAAAGTAAGAAACTGACAGACTAGCCTGAAATTGAGCAGGACAGTCTGGGGAATGAGACAGACATAGTGTGCTCTGGTATGAACTGCAGAGGTCTAGAAGGCTGTGGACATGAGCAAGGATGCATACACTCTTGTGAGAGACTGAAGAGTGTTATCCACACATCCCTGGCTGAATGTAAGACTATGTGCAAGAGCAGAGAAGACAAGAGAGAGCTCAACAGCAAGATAAAGCTGAGGAGCATTTATGTACCACTGGAACACAGAATGCATTCCCCAACCCTCAAACAGATCCATCAGCAATATTCTGCCCTATAAACTCTAGCCATCTTAATTGCCCTACACTCTCAGCTGCATATCCTTAACTCTAGGAGTCTTACGAGCTCTGTAGGTTTCCCATCCCTCAATGATGACCTGGAAACTCTCTCATAAGCTGGGGCAATCATAGTACACACCTCAGTTATTTCCCATCTCTCAGTGGTCACTGTTGTTATTTCCTCATGTCCAGTGTCTTGAAACTATTATTTCAAATATTCTGTTTTGTTATTGTTTCAGGTAGGACGTTAAATCCAGTTCCTTATTACTTCAATTTGGCAGGAAGAAAAAAGCATTCCCTACATCTTTTTGATCATTTCCTTACTTTATGGGACCACAAGATCTTCCAGACTCATTTTGTATTGTCTTTTCCTAACAAAGAGTCAGCCATTTCTCCAGGAGCCCTGGTTTCTTTTATTGATAATGGATATTTAGAAGACAAAATCTTGGGAGTTAGGTGTACTCACTGGTTACATGATGACATTCCCAGTGTAGTAGCTGTGCCTTGTTTTTTTTTTTAAGATTTTATTTATTTGACACAGAGGGAGAGAGAGAACAAGCAGGGGGAGCGGCAGACAGAGAGAGAGAGAGAGAAGCAAGCCCCCGCTGAGCAGGGAGCCCAGCAGAGAACTCCATCCCAACCTTGGGATCACGACATGAGCCAAAGGCAGAAGCTCAACCGACTGAGCCACCCAAGAGCCCTACTAACTGCGTCTTGGTAAGTTACTGGATATTTGGTCTCGAGGGCTTGATGATTTTTCCTATATTATTGGAGTTGAATAATTTCATTAATATTACATCTTGGGGTTGATCATTTTTTATTAATTTTTCACAATTATTTAGATGTCCTTTCAATATGTTCACTCAAGCCTTCTGTTACCTGGGGAATGGTCTTGGTTTATGGATTTATATATTTAAATATCATTGCTTTTTCTTTTTTAGAGCCTCCAATTATACAAATTATCTTAATTAATTAACCTTCTCTTTTCACCACTTTATCTCTGACTTGTTTCACCTCTCACTTTAATTTTCACGGTTGTATGTTTAACTTTCTTCAATGTCCCTTACTATATTTTTATCTTTTCTATTTAGTCTATTATTGGGTGTCTTATAATTTACCTTTCATATTGGAGATTATTATGGTTTTTTTTTTTTCCAACCTACTACTACATTTCAATTAATCTGTTTTTTAATTTTTTTTTTAATTTTGAATTTGTAATTAAATTCTGGGGCACTTGGGTGGCTCAGTCGGTTAAGCATCTGCCTTCAGCTCAGGTCATGATCCTGGGGTCCTGGGATCGAGTCCCGTGTCAGGCTCCTCACTTGCCGGGGAGTCTGCTTCTTCCTCTCTGACCCTCCCCCCTGCTCATGCTCTCACTCTCTCTCTCAAATGAATAAATAAAAAAATCTTTAAAAAAATGATTTCTAATTTCTCTAAATACTTTTTGGGTATATAAAATCAGTTTGAGTATATTTAATTCAGTTTAGGTGAGTGAATTTTATCAGCTAAGGTGTATCATTCCTTATTTTCTGATCTCTTAAGTTTTTATACTAATATTATTTAGTTTCTATCTATTCATTTTGTGGATTTGAGGTGCTTTAGTGAATTTCTAATTCACTAAAATTCCCTTCTGTAAGTACAGGAAGGTCCAGTTTGTTTAGTTTACATTATTTTGTTTAGTACTAGAAGGAGAATTGAATTAACTCCATTTCTTTGTTCTGTTTATTTTTTTCAGTGCCTTAAAATTTCCACATTTGCTTCTTTTACTTTTAACTATTCAATTTCCAAGTGATACCTATTCATGCATTTTGACCCCCTAAGTTAAAAATATCAAAGCTGATCCCTCAAATTGCATGCATTTTAAGCCCTATAATGAGTGCTCTGACCTACCAGGGAATTTTTTTGGTACTTTTACACATAGGGTGGAGGTGCTCTTTATGGAGAAGTTAAAGAGAAATTTGAGATATGCTATTAGGTCCCCTCTTCTCTTTTCCCTGCAATTTTTCTTAAACTACCTTGTTCGTGACAAAGATTGTAACAAGAGTGTGAGCGATTGCTTGCTGGGATTTGGTGTTTGTTTTCATGTGCAGGCAATTTAAAGTTTGGGGATTCTTTGTCTTCCAGTTATTTTGAAAGCATATTTTTTGGTAGTTGTATGTGTTCTTCTAAATGTTATGGGTTTTTTTGTTTGTTTGAAGGATATTGGAGGGGCATGGATTTCAGTTGCTGCCACTGTGCCATACTCCTTTGGAGTTAACCCACTTATAATATTAATTACCAAAAATTCAGGTTTAATTTCTAAATATTAATACAAGTACTCTTATTATAGCTTCCTTCAGTGTTATATTACTTTTGTATACATCCTTAATATTAGTATTTTAAATACATTTTCTTATAAGTTCTAATTTTTTTAAATAACTACTCAAGAGCTCATGATCCACAACTTATCTGTATCTTGCTTGAAATTACACATATTTTAGCTGCTGTCATCTCTGTTACATGCTTATTTATTTATCATAATAATTTTTTTCTTATTATTTGTTCTAAAAGTAAACATTCTAACTTTGATATTTGGCCTTTTTTACTAAAATTATAATACATATTAAATCTGTCACATTCTATTTCTCATGTTAATGCTTTTATTTAAAAAATATTTCAAGTTTTTCCCTTCTACATTTATCTTTAGAAAGTGAGAAGTTCTAATTTCTCTTACGTTTTTATTTAAATGAAGTTAAATAATCCATTATAGTTTTAGTATCTTTTTTTATAGTACAAAATTTAAAAACCCTTTGGGGTTTTTTAGACATTCTTTTTAAAATAGCACATGCCGTACTATTCACATAGAATCCTGAGAAATAATTAATAAGCGAGAATCCATCATTCAGTACAATTTAACTTTGATAAAACACCTCATTTTCATTTTTTTTTTTTTTTAAGATTTTATTTATTTTCTTGACAGAGAGAGACATAGCGAGAGCAGGAACACAAGCAGGGGGAGTGGGAGAGGGAGAAGCAGGCTTCCCGCAGAGCGGGGAGCCCGATGTGGGACTCGATCCCAGGACCCTGGGATCATGACCTGAGCCGAAGGCAGACGCTTAACGACTGAGCCACCCAGGCGCCCCACCTCATTTTCAAAGGCACTGTGGTTACTTGTCTTAAGTGTAAGATGAATAAAACCTTTTCCTACCTTCAAGGATAAATAATAGTCTTATAAATAATATCCTAGGTCAATAAGACAGAAACAAATCACATGCTCAATGAAGAGATATAGAAAGGTCTGAGGAAACCCAAACACCTAATTTTGACTAAGTAGGTATCTTTGAGCTTTCAAAGGTAATAGACCTTGAAGATAAAAAGTATTAGCAGACCAGAGAGTAGAACAAATGCCAAAGTAAAGGAATAATAGGAGCAAAGCACAAGGACACCAAAGAAGTATATTAATTCAGACAAACAGAACAATCCTGAATGGTTTTCATATCATGTAGTTATTGTCTAATTGTGGAGGACATTGAATGTCATGCAAGAGAATTTAAATTTTACTTTTTTGTCAGTGAATGATTATAATAAACAGGTTTAAGATTGTTTTTACATTTTAAGAAAATCAGTTTGTCACCAGTGTAGAGAGAAAGTTAGAAGAAGTAGAGGCAAGGGAGTCAGTTAGGAAGTATTATAATAGCAGAGAAGAGGACATGAGCATTGTCTTATGAACATAGGTTACATTATTGCTCCTAAAATGGATTATGTTGCTCCTACCATTTAAGTGGAAAGATAAATTACAATTCAAACATTTTTTAAATATCATAAAATATTTATACTTCAGAAATGCAATTCTATATATTAAATGAAGAACATACTGTGTATATATTTTCACATACTTCAGTAATATTAATTATAAGCCATCCTCTCAAACTTTAATCATAACTATGGCTTTTTTTTAAATCTACCATGTCTAGTAATATAAACATAAAGGCAATTAAAATCATAACATCAGGGAAGGTAACCTTGGAAATGAGGACAGTGTGACAAAAGTAATCTTGCTGTATTAATTCTAGTCATTTTTATTAGACAAGCTATCCTTGCTTTTAAAAATCACTAAGCATTTTATAGTCACACTATAATCAAGAGTTTTAAATATATATTATATATTATTTTCATCTTAAGCCACTCAAATTTGACATAAAAGTACAAAAACAAAATGTTAAATGGCATTAATATATGTAGATATTCAGAATTTTCAAACAAAAGATGCTCATATATTTTACATAAAATTATGATATAAGAAATTAGCATGCACAATTGATAATGGTGAGAGCTGTTAAATTATGTTTAAATTCGTAATATAAAAAGAATAAATCATCCATTGCCCATCTGGTTAATGTTTTAAATGTGGTCACAATCAATGTGCCCATATGCACCTTTAAGACAAACCAGAACTTCATATATTTCAAGAAGGCAGTACAACAGAGGGGCTTAAAGTCTCGTTTCTGCTGTGACGTCACCTACATTTTATTCCTTGCTACGCCAATTACTAACCTTGTGCCTAAAGACAAGTAAACTTAATCTCTCTGTGACTTAGTTTTCTTGGTTCAAAATTAAAGAGGAAAAATACCCAGGTACTTATGGAATCTTGTAATTGCAGACTCAGAGCTAAAGAATCCATTTTAAAAACAGAATCTACAGTTACTTATGGGTTTTATGATTTCCTTATCATTGTTTTCTCTTTCCTTCATATTACCTTTTAGAATGTGATCATTCTGTGATCATTAGAATGTCTACTGTTTAAATTGTTTGGTTATGATGCCATCTGAGATCAAATGAGGTTGAAGAGGGCACAGCAATAGAAAGGAAACCCCATTTAGAAGGTACTGACTACTGACTCCCCCGCAAAAGCTAAGTTTATTAGGTCTACTGTAGTAATGGAGAACACCAATTTAGCAGAGTCCTACTAATATCTCAAAAGTGAAGAAATTAAGGAAGGATGTTTATAGGGTTTTTGAGCCTAAGCTGAATTAATTTAACATGTATCTTGGAAAATGGGGAAATTGTTGGAATTGAGTAAAATTTATTGCTGGACAAAGTAGGGTGAGAGTCCTGAAAAACAGTGTTTGATGAAAAAGTTGTTAGTCGTAGTGTTGAATGACAAACTCATTAGTAGATTCAGTCTAATCTTCTAGAAGTAGGTATTTCCTGAATCAAGCAGCTAAGTTAGTTTTGCTTGGTCTCAGTATGGTTTAAGACATGACCAGAAAAGTATGCCTGATCCCAGAACTGCTTAACCCAGGGCCAGTGAATTATTACATTCTCAAAGGGAAGTATGTAATTTAGAGAAAGAAGCAGAGAAAAGCATCCACCTGAGATAAATCCACAATGTTCATGTAGAATGGGCACTGTACAAAGCACATCCAGCCTAACTATCACTGGTGGTCCCAATGCTGGGGAGTTAGAGAAGGTCCAAAGTGTCACAGCGAGCAGGCAGAGAAGAATCGGAGAGACAGCAGGAGATTAGAAGAGTTCAAGTGAAGCAGGTTTGATACAGAAATAGTATCTGATGGGGCGCCTGGGTGGCTCAGTCGTTAAGCATCTGCCTTCAGCTCAGGTCATGATCCCAGGGTCCTGGGATGGATCCTGCATTGGGCTCCCTGCTCTGCGGGAAGCCTGCTTCTCCCTCTCCCACTCCCCCTGCTTGTGTTCCCTCTCTCGCTGTCTCTGTCAAATAAACAAAATCTTAAAAAAAAAAAAAAAAAAAAGAAAGAAAGAAAGAAAAAAAGAAAATCTTGGGATAAAGTAACATTCTTTATAATTATTTTGGATTATTTCCTCATTTAGTTGAATTGGAATTGTTTCCTCATTCAGTTAGTCTAGATACTGAAGCCTGAAACATGTGCTAAATGTAAATTCTAACCTGAATTACAGTGTAGCAAAATATGGCCTATGCTGTATTACTTTGCTATTTATTTAGCATCTGTAATAATGCACCCGTGTTAGTTCCGGCCTAGGTGAAATGGCAATGTAAATATTTTATGACCCATTTTCATTCTTTAGGGAAATCAGTGAAGTGTCTGGAGGAGGAGAACATGTAGAAAACTCCAGAGTACAGTATTATAAAGCAGTTTTAAATAATTTGTAATAATGGCTACACAGAAAGCAATCAAGTCTTTAAAATGAGAGATGCAGGATAGAATAGTAGCAAGGTCATGAGGAAAAAAATAGAAATGGTAGTAAGACTTGAAGGTCAGAAAGCTATGGGTTCAGTTAAAGGACCTACCACGTCTGGGTAAACTTGGGCACATCATGTAAACTCTCTGGGTCTCAGGTTCCCTATCTTTGAAAAAAAGATTGTTTTTTAACAAGCCGAAGATGTAAAAGTTAAATGACATAAGTCATCTAATATATACATATGATACCAAGTACACAATAGAAACTCAATAAATGGTAACAATTATTTAATTACTTACTTCATACTATATATCAGGCACTGAAATAAACGCACTTTTAAATGTTTTATCTTTTTTGTTTAATCACAGGAAGGTGGTTCCCTATGAGATAGACATCCTCAACTTACAAATAAGAAAACTGAAACAAATACAAGTATAGTCATGTTCATCTCATGCCAAACAGCCAGAAAAGGAAGAAACAGCTTTAAATACACTTTTTTCCTCATTCAAGACCTTACATTCTTAACTACTAGTCAGCAGCACCTCTTATTACCATTGCTAAAGGAATGGTGGAATCAACTTATAGATGAATATCTAGTTATTGCATCCTAATATAACTTAGAAGTTGGCAGCTTTCCCCATCCAATCTTCAAAGCAAAAGTAGGTAGCTACAAAATATATCACATCTTTTATCTTTCATTTTGATGGAACTCATTTCTCAGATTCTGTCTTGCCACATGCCAGCTATCACATGTTCATCCTACTCTTTTCCGGTTATCCGTCCATTACAGATTTGTGACTTATCTTTCTAATTTCTTTGGAGCCTGAGGTGTCATTTTGACTCTGTTTGGGTCTTTGGGTTATAACAACTGTGAAGATCTGAGGACATCTGTGGTGTTGAATAATTCAAATCATTGTATTTTCTAAATCCAACTTGAGTACAAAAGCAAAACAGGAGTTTGCAGACTCAAGTCTACTTTGCAACCAAATTATGAATTATTTCCATTGAAAAAGTTGTATCTGACTAGCCAAAAAAAAATATGCAAACATTGTTCTTTTTAAAGAAGACTGACAAGTTAACAATATACTTATTAGGTCCATGAACATTCTTTTATCCTTGATTTTCATCCACTTACATATCTTCGTAAGACTAGATTGCTTTAAATTTTTTTTTTTTAATTTAAATTCAATGTAGTTAACAGATACTGTATTACTGGTTTCAGGGGTAGAATTTAGTGATTCATCAGTTGCATATAACATCAGTTTTATCAGTTGCTCATTACATCAAGTGCCCTCCTTTAATGCCCATCACCCAATTACTCCATCTTCCCACCCACCTCCCCACCAGCAACCCTCAGTTTGTTTTCTATAGTTAAGAGTCTCTTACGGTTTACCTCCCTGTTTTCATCTTTTATTTTTCCTTCCCTTCCTCTATGTTCATCTGTTTTGTTTCTTACACACATACTAGTGAAATCAATTTGAATGTGGAAAGGAGATCCTCAGTAAAAGATTTAAAATTCTAGGACTATTATCAAGAGGACCTATTTTAATATGCCTGAGTATTTATAGTAGATTACCTATTTCCTTTTTTAAAAATTGTGAGACTGTGTGGGGAAAATATCTGCATGCACCTCAATGAGCCAGAAGGAATTTTAGGTTTTACAAATGTTTCACTTAATCCTCAAAAATATCCTCCAGAGTAGACCTCATTCTCCAATTTACAGGTGAAAAATGGAGGCTCAAAGGAATTAAGAAACAATTATTGACTTGTAAGAGTCGTGACCTATGAGGCTTTACAAAGGGTGTTTTGTTTTGTTTTGTTTTTGCCACCCCACTAGTTATCATTTCAGGGAGCATTAAGTTGTCCTCTTTATTGGCAAGTTGTCCTCCAATTAGAGAGTCAGAGAATTCACCTAGAAAGCTTTCAAAACTGGATGAGGTTGGTTCTAGGGCCCAATGTTAAGCATAGTAGTTTATTTCTGTTTAGAATGAAATTTGGCCCCTGATGATTCTGATCTCTACTACAAACATCTCTATATTCCAGAGCCCCAAGTAGCACTTTAGAAGAAGGGTTGACTTGAAAAACTGCCATCTAGAATCCTCAAATGTGCATGTAACAGAGGTAAAAATTAAAATCGTTTCTCTAGGTTGGTGTTTGGCCTTCTTTCTCTTCTGTCATCTTTTTCCCGTCCTTGCCTCACCAGTTAACACACTTGACAATAATTACATGTTATAAGGCTGAGAAAAAGGCACCTTCAGGAGAAGTCAACAGTACCATATTATCTAGGTATTTTGTCTCACTACCCACATTAGACATAAGCCAATGTTTTGGGAGAACACTTACTCAGCTATTTCCTCACACTTTTAGTTAGCAGGCTTTCCAAAATATTAACATAACAGAATTGTAATATAGACTCAAAACCAAATGACCTAGGGCAGTGCTAAGAAAAGCAGGGTGGGGGATCCACTGCAAATTGCTCCTTAAGGACAGGGAGTCCTGTCTCATCACAGGTCTCTTACTTACCTTCATGAGGAGGGGTCCTATCTGGATGGAAACACACAGATAGGTTCCTTGGGAAGCAGGAGCACTTAACCTCAAGTCAGGATAGTAATTTAAAACTAGGTGTTATTAAACCCAGACTTCCTCCCTCCCTCCCCCCCTTTCCTTCCCTTCCCCTTCCTTCCTTCCTTCCTTCTTTCCTCCTTCCCTCCCTCCTTTCCTTCCTTTCTTTGTGCAATTTCTGCAGCAGAGAAAATTCATTGGACCTCATTTTGAAACTGAGGTAACAATGACTTCTGAAGCACCACCAGCTTGCAGAAAATAAAGTCATTATCTGTTCATTAGGAATAGGATTCTGACTTCACTGTAAATAGGCCATAATTGGGCCATACTAAATGATCATGCTAGAAATGGCAGATAAAGATATGGCAAAAAAATATTAAAACCACTAATGAAGCCCAACTCCAGTCAAATGTTTATGATTATTATCAGGATCCAAAATGACAACAGAAACAGATAAAATTTGCTTGGAAGGTTTTCAGTACAACATTTCTGAGCAATTAGTTGTCTTGACAAGAAATACATATGTATTTCTTAACAAAAATAATTATGTAATATTCTTCAAGAGGATTCATTCAGTTAAATAGAACTGAAGCAAATCCTGTAACAAAATTAAAGACCTTGCGTTCAGAGCAGTTTCCTGTAGAGGAGATGTCTAAATCAGATATGATTTACTTATAAATCACCTCTTTTAAACCTCAAGCTAAGTTTCCATCAGTTTAAATTTAGCTTTTGTTGTTTAATGATAGAGCATGGAACACTTCTAGCTGTGTGAACTGGGGATATTCTTTAATCTTTGCATTGTAAAGAGACCAATTCTGGCTAAATTCATCTAAATGGGATTTTATATGAAGGATACACGAAGTTCACAGGATAAAAAGGAAGGAAGACAAATGGGTTTAGAAAAGGTGGGAAAGAGAAAGTTACATGTCTCAGCACTAAAGCTAGAGCCATAGTTCCTGTCCAGGGGCCAACTCTAGAAAGGATGATTCCAACCATTCCATCCCTGTGGTCCACTCCCTCTGCCCCTGGTTCTATTTGGCAAATATTTTTGGCAAGCTGAAAAAAATCTGTTTGATTTGTTTATGTGGCAGGCCTCCTCTTTGGTGTGCCAGTCAGAACAAAATCTGCTGAAAAGGGTCACCAGAGACCCCTCAGATTTTTGGTGGCAGAAGTGCCACCAAAAGGATTCCCAAAAAGGAAACTGGATACTGCTTAAAAAAAAAAAAAAAAAAAAAAAAAGGGTGTGGGTGCCACCTTCACTAACCCCTAGATCCTTCAATATTTGGTATTCATTAGAAGAGCTAATATGTATTTCAGCCACTCTGCTAAAGGTTTTATTTTAATAGTCCCATTCACTTTTACCAACAAGTCTGTGAAGACAGAGAATTACTTACGAGGAAAAAGAGCCTCTGAAAGATTAAATTACTTCTTCCCAGTGACAAAGGTAAGAAAACTGCAGCCCAGGAACTAAACCCATGTAATCTGATTCTCGATGTTATTCTAAACACTGAGAAGGACCACCTACTTCCACATCTGTAAGACCAATAAGATACCACAAAGAATACCTTGGAAAAATGTGTTTATTAAAAGGTGTCACCAATGCCTACAAAGCTTAGGCCATCTTATAGCTCAGAAGTCTATCAGAAAGGTTGTTCAAATTAATGAGTTTTATACATGTATATATAATTATACAAAAGTAGACACACTAAATAAAGACAATAGTGTACAAATAAGTAACAAATTAAACAATCTTGTTTAGATAAAATTAATAAGCAAAACAGCATGAAAACTAAAATAGAATTTTAAAATCAATATATGGGGTATCAGCACTAGCAGCTATTTAAATGTACCATAAACTTCAGTAAGTAGAAAATGGAGTACTGGCCCATGAGAAACAAATGCTTCACAAAATATAAGAAAGCATAAAAAGGTCCAAAGTAAACCCAAACACATATGAAAATTCACTTTATGACAAATGTTGCATTTTAAACCAGCTGATAGAAATCACTTTTCCCTAACTGATGTTGGAAAGATGAAGTTGCCATCTGGGGGAAAAGAAGCTGAAGCTCTATATGGTACATCAGGATAAATTCTGTAATAATTTAAATATCATGAAAAATATAAAAATGTGCAGGTCAAAAGTAAGAATATAATATTAGTAAACAACAATAAAATGCCATTGTAATATTGCTTTATATATTTTCATTTTTTTATTTTTCATCATAAGTGCACTCTTTAATCCTCATCACCTACTGACCCATCCCCCCACTCACCTCCCCTCTGGTAACCACCACTTTGTTCTCTATAGTTAAGTGCCTGTTTCTTAATGTCTGTCTCTCTCTTTTTTCTTTGCTCGTTTGTTTCTTAAATTCTACACATGAGTGAAATCATATGGTATTTGTCTCTCTCTGACTTCGCTTAGCATTATATTCTCTAGTTCCATCCACGTCATTGCAAATGGCAAGATTTCATGCTTTTTTTTATGGCCAAATAACATTCCACTATATATATATATGAATTCCACTATACACATAAATATATAAACAAACCACCTCTTCATTATCCATTCATCTATTAATGGACACTTGGGCTGCTTCCATAGTTTGGCTATTGCAAATAATGCTGCAATAAACATAGAGGTTCATGTATCCCTTCGAATTAGTGTTTTTGTATTTTGGGGGTAAATACCCAGTAGTGTAAATCCTAGATCATAGGGTAGTTCTATTTTTAATTTTCTGAGGAACTTCCATACTGTTTCCCAGAGTGGCTGCACCAGTTTACATTCCCACCAACAGTGCATGAGGGTTCCTTTTTCTCCACATCTTCAGTAACACTTTGAGTTCTTCTGTTTATTAAGGTGATATTTCGTAGTTCTGATTTGTATTTTTCTGATGATGAGTAATGCTGAGAATCTTTTCATGTGTCTGTTGGCCACTGGTACATATTCTTTAGAAAAATGTCTGTTCCTGTCTTCTGCTCATTTCTAATCAAAGTGTTTTTTGGGGAGTTGGGCTGTATCAGTTCTTTATAAAGATATTAACCTTTTATTCAATATGTCATTTGCAAATATATTCTCCCATTCAGTAGGCTGCCTTTTAGTTTTGTTGATGGTTTCCTTTGCCGTACAGAAACTTTTTATTTTGATGAACTCCCAATAGTTTATTTTTGCTTTTATTTCTCTTGCCTCAGGAGACATATTTAGAAAAATGTTGCTGTGGCCAATGTCAGAGAGATTACTGCTTGTGCTCTCCTCAACAACTTTTATGGTTTCAAGTCTCACATTTAGGTCTTTAATCCATTTTGAGTTTATTTCTATGTATGGTGAAAGAAAGTGGTCCAGTTTCATTCTTTTGCATGTAGCTGTCCAGTTTTCCCAACACAATTTGTTGAAGAGACTGACTTTTTTCTATTGGATATTCATTCCTCCTCTGTTGAAGATTTATTGACCATATAACTGTAGGTTTATTTCTGGGTTTTCTGTTCTATTCCACTGATCTATGTGTCTACTTTTATGGCAGTACCATGTTGTTTTAATTACTACCACTTTGTAATATAACTTGAAGTCTGGAATTGTGATACCTCTAGTTTTGTTTTTCTTCTTCAAGACTGTTTTGGCTATTCCAGATCTTTTGTGGTTCCATACAAATTTTAGGATTGTTTGTTCTAGCTCTGTGAGAAATGCTGGTGGTATTGTGATAGGGACTGCATTAAATCTGTAGATTGCCTTAGGTAGTATAGACACTTTAACAATATTTGTTCTTCTAATCCATGAGCATGTTTCTTTCCATTTGTGTCATCTTCAATTTCTTTCATCAGTGTTTTATAGTTTTCAGAGTACAGGTCTTTCACCTCTTTGGCTAAGTTTATTCCTAGATATTTTATTGTTTTTGGTGCAATTGTAAATGGGACTGTTTTCTTAATTTCACTTTCTGCTGCTTCATTATTAGTGTATAAGAATGCAACAGATTTCTGTACATTGATTTTGTATCCTGAGACTTTACTGAATTCATTTATCAGTTCTAGTAGTTTTTTGGTGGAGTCTTCAGAGTTTTCTATATATAGTATCACGTCATTTGCAAATAGTGAAAGTTTTACTTCTTCCTTACCAATTTGGATGCCTTTTTTTTAGGTTGTCTAATTGCTGTGCCTAGGACTTCCAGTACTATGTTGAATAAAAGTGATGAGAGTGGACATCCTTGTCTTGTTCCTGACCTTAGGGGAAAAGCTCTCAGTTTTTCACCATTGAGTATGATGTTGCTGTGGGTTGTTCCAAAGGCCTTTATTATGTTGAGGTATGTTCCCTCTAAGCCTACTCTGCAGAGGATTTTTATCACAAATGGATGTTTATTCCTCTAGATTTATATGAGAATACTTCTGTTATTATACTTTGATGTTGAAAAAACTAAACATAGATACATGTAATTGTATAAATAATAACATGAAAAATCTATATGACATAACAATACTATAAACAAAATCAAAAGAAAAAGTTACATTGTGAAGAAAACATATTTGAAACTCATTTCACAGTAGGAAAATATCTCTAATACATAAAGTAATCCTAAGAACATATAAAGACAAAAAAAAAAAGAAAAATGACAACTACTGAACAGATAGTTCACAGAAGGGAAAACACAAATGGCTCTTTATGAAAGGATGCTCAACCTCTCTCACTATGAGAAAAATGCAAATAAAAACTACCATTAAGATATGTGTTTAACCTAGGAGATCAGCAAAGATCCAAGTTTGAAAATGTACTTTTTTCAACCATATGTGCTAGGGAAAACTGCATTCTATATATTTCAGATGGTAGTTCAAATCCATGCAACATGTGTGGAGGGCAATTAGGTATTACCTCAACATGTTTACCCTACAAATATTTCTCCACATGCAAGAAATTACACATGTACAAAAAAACTATATATTTTGTATGTAGCAAACATGAATAAATTTGTAATAGAAAGTTTGAAAACAACCACCATGATCACCAAGATGAGTTATTTGAATGTTTTATTGAATAACATTCACATTAAAATGTGAATGGGAAATCCTTCCATGCACCAGTATAAGTAGATCTTATATGGATCTAAAAAACAAAATGAACAAACAAACAACAACAAAGACAGAAACAGACTCATACATATAGAGAACTGGGTTGCCAGAGGGGAAGGGGTAAAAGGATGGGCAAGGGGTGCCTGGGTGGCTCAGTCGTTAAGCATCTGCCTTCAGCTCAGGTCATGATCCCAGGGTCCTGGGATCGAGCCCCGCATTGGGCTCCCTGCTCTGCGGGAAGCCTGCTTCTCCCTCTCCCACTCTCCCCTGCTTGTGTTCCCTCTCTCCCTGTGTCTCTCTCTGTCAAATAAATAAATAAAATCTTAAAAAAAAAAAAAAAAAGGATGGGCGAAATAGGCAAAGGGAATTAAGAGGTACAAACTTTCAGTTATAAAATAAGTAAGTCCCAGGGATGCAAACTACAGCATAGAGAATATAGTCAATAATATTATAATACATTTATCATGGTGTTTCATAATGTATATATATGTTGAATGACTATGTTGTATGCCTGAAACTAACTTACTATTACGTTCAACTATACTTTAATTAAAATTATTTTAATAAAAAAGAAAACTAGGAGACAAACATTGTTAATAAAAAAATTAAATTATCTCAAAAGTGTATTATTAGATGAAAAAAGCAAGAGAGAGGAACAAAGTCAATGTACTTCTTGTGTATGAAATAAGTACATGTGTGCTATTTGTTTATATTGTCATAAACAATTGTTGAATCAGTATACTAAAGCTAATGAATGGGTACATGAGGAGCATGTGTGTGTGAGTAAGCTGGGTTGGGAATAGCATATGCAGTACGGTTGCAGGATCAGGAGCAAGACCTATCCGTTCTATGCCTTTCTCTTTTTTCTACTTTTGAACCGAATATTACCTAATCAATAATTCTAAAGGGTAAGAAAATCTATTAGCATATTCAATAATTGTATTTGTATTACTCTTCCATTCTGCCATGCCAATGAAATTAAGTGTGGGTTTCATCTTTAACAGAAGTCTTATAACATTAAAGTCTGCCATATTATCAATTTTAAGTAAATGCTAGGGACCATGAAATTTACCCTAAGGAGTTAAGCAACTCAAATGATGTTCAGGTGTTAACTGCCTTCCCAAATAATAAAGACAAAAATTTACTTTTCATAATGGAAAAATAGTTTAAATTTTACTAAATTATTATCCTCTCTTGAATATTAGCATCACCAATGCTCAACCAGGAGACCATGGCAGGAAGCACATATTACTCAATTTTATTATTCCCAAAACCTAGCATTGTATATGAAATAATTAAACATTTCAAATAAAAGTATCATTTATTCTTTATTTTAAATGTACTGAATGATTTGACTTGTAGAAGTGGTCTTCATTAGGCATATCAAAGTTGCATACAGAGAATCTAGAAATATGGAAAAGCATGCAAGTTTTTCTTTCATTCTGGGATCTATTTAATAAAGTCTTAAATATGCTTTTGATATCATAAGATTCCCACACTGCAGCTTCATTAGTTAACTCAATAAGCCCAACATTAGGTTAGAAACTCTATGTTAGCTTAGACACTTAGCTAATTATGATTGTCCACATGTAGATTTCCATTTTTATCTAAACTTATTTCCCTTGCTTCTACAATAGTCTAAAATCAAGGATGAGTGGTTTTTACATTATTCCATTTGGGATTATCTATCCCTTGCACTACTACAATTATAATAATAAATAATAATGATAATGATGAGTTGTAAACTTGATGTTCAAACACAGCAGGGAATAACAAGTGCAAATTCATATATAAGATCTTGTTTACACTTTGATTACAAAGTGCTCTTCTTTGTTTTAAAAACGTATAAATAAATAAATAAATAAACAAACAAACAAACAAACCAAAACTTATGCATTAAAACATTAGTGGCGGGCGCCTGGGTGGCTCAGTCGTTAAGCGTCTGCCTTCGGCTCAGGTCATGATCCCGGGGTCCTGGGATCGAGTCCCACATCGGGCTCCCCGCTCCATGGGAAGCCTACTTCTCCCTCTCCCACTCCCCCTGCTTGTGTTCCTGCTCTCACTATGTCTCCCTCTGTCAAATAAATAAATAGAATCTTTAAAAAAATAAAAAATAAAAAAAATAAAACATTAGTGGCATAACGTGTATGAACGCCTAACAATTCAGAGCATGGATAGGAACTAATGTTTAGAGCAATTTCAATATATTTCATAACCCATTTTATATAAAATGAAGCTGAGGCACATATGGTGAAATATTTTGACATTTAATAGTTAAGCTCACTGACACTGAAGCAAGTGTCCTTAGGTTAGAATCACTATTATAAGGCCCTTGTTATTTAGTTCACTGGATCTTAAATGTCAGTCTGTTAGAATAGTTTAATAAATGAAGGCAACATAAAATAAGAAACTTTTGGTGATAATTTCCTAAAGTAATTTTAATTAATTCATTCTATCTTTCATTCTACGTATTTTCTATTCTTAGTTTTAACAGCTTTGTTGAGGTATAACTAACATACAATAAATGACATATATTTTAAGTGTAAAATTTAGTAAGTTATGACATATCAACATTCATAACCAAGATCACCAAAAGAAAAATAGTTAACATTTCCATAACCCCAAAACATTTCTTCATGTCTTTCATAATCCTTCATTATTAATTTTTATGATCAACACTGCTATTTTATAGGAATAGATTCTGGTAGTTTATGGCCTCTCTAATTTTTTTTTTTTTTTTTAACTTGGCAAACCAGAAAATACACTGCTTTGCTTAACATACTTACTATGAAGGCACTATTCCAAGCTCAGGGAACACAGCACGAAGAAAAACAAAAATGAGAGCTGCCTTCATTTACCTTACAGTTTTATAGTGAGAAGAGCCAACCATTAAACATGAGGTGGTGCTAAATACAATAAAGCAAAAATATAACAGTACAAAGGGATCTAGAACTACTACAGAAGGTGGAAACCTTATTTACATATTATTTAGGTGGAGGCCCTTTTGACAAAGTGACATTAAATATGACATGAGGCAATGTGATACCCACTCCTTTACCACCTCCCCCAATTTTTTCTTCTTGTTGACTTGATATCCCACAGAAACTAAAGACAATCTCTCTAAACTTTTCTAATTTTTAAAATGAGTCTAGGAGTAGTAACCAAATGCATACGCTTGTAGTGAGCATTAAGTAAGATATCAATATAATTACACTAATTAGAATAGTGGTCAGGACATGGTGAATATTTAATATAAAAATTAGCTTCTTTATCATGACCCATGATCCAAGAGCAAGGTAATGGCAGAGGCAAGATTCCAAGGCAGCTCGTACTTTCTCATGCTTCCTTCAAATGTTAAAACTGCTAATCAAAACTAAATTGTTCACTGAGCCAAGAGAAGCTGAAACAGAAATTGGTTGACTCGTACATGCTTAAGCACTGAAATTACCAGGTGATAAGTCATACTGTGTTTTCCTGTGTATTTTTCATAGCATAAAGTTTCCTCTTGGTGGCATAATTTGCTAGTACCGTTGTTACTATTTGCTCATTGTGAGATGACAGGGATTTAAAAATCATCAAGGAATAGCAAAGATGTTCACTTTCCAAAACTGATAGCACATTACATGCCTTTTTCCTACAATTAATATACTCCATTCAACAAAGCCTAACTCCCTTTATAATATGGGAGCAATTTGCACAGTGTCCTTAAAGAGATGACTCTTTTCACACTCCCCAAAACTAAGGTCTGCAAACCTCACTGAGGCATGGCAGCTGATAGAACGTTATAATGTAATTTTCACCAACCATCTAAGGGAAGTTACAAAATAATGCATCATGTTTTATAGTCAAAAGAAAATACTCAACCAATTCATTCTTTTTCATTCTTCTCTTTTTATTTACTTCCACTTCTCTCCTTCCTTATCCTGATTTTTTATTGAGGGTCTATTGACTGAAACGATCTTTTGCTATTTTTTGAAATTGTAACAGTGGTTTACCTTTGTGTGGCTACTTCACTTCACTCAGCTTGAGGTGAGTTATCCATTAAATATAATGCTTAATTGTGCTTGTCTCAGCAGCT
The DNA here is from genome assembly GCF_964656455.1 of Halichoerus grypus. Classification (NCBI taxonomy): domain Eukaryota; kingdom Metazoa; phylum Chordata; class Mammalia; order Carnivora; family Phocidae; genus Halichoerus; species Halichoerus grypus. The sequence continues at coordinate 132,292,662 of NC_135719.1, read as the reverse complement.
CAAAGTTTTTCATTCTCAGAACACAATTGTACACTCATTTCTATGCCATAAGTACTAGGCATTTTATTTTCTCAAGAACTCAACAGTGAAGTTTCATTGGATTGGGCCATTTAAATAATGCAAAGTGTTTCTGGAGAGACCTATGTAAACAGGTCCAAGTATTACAAACTGAAAACCAATTACAAATTTTTTTAAAAAGTATCCTGTGGCTTGGAGAACAAGGTGTTCTGGTTAATTTAATTTTCTGGGTTGAAATCTAACATAATTTAATATTTTTTTATGACAGAGAAGCTTCAATAACTTGATTCAGTCCTTAAAATTTTCTACTGTAAGGCAGAAGAGAAAGAGCTAATATATTCAATGACCGTAAGTGTGTGTGGAGGGTGAGGGCATATAAATATATATAATCAGCTTAAAATATTGTTCTTAGCCTTGATTAACACTTTACATTGCTGGAGTACATGTGAATGCCATGAAAGCTTAACAATTCCCTCCAATTAAGATTGGAGTACAGCAGTAAACCAACTACAAAATTATCTAGGAATACTTAAGAAAAAAAATATATCCCTACTAAATAGCAAGATGGCATTTATTGATATGACATGAACAGAAAAGGGGGGTTGATATTTTATGTATTTGCTATATACACAGATAAAAAGCATTCTCCATTGCTTATATCTGGAAGCAATTTAGAGATAACTTGATAACTTCATGTTATAGGTGAGGATTAAAGCCTAGGAACATTAGGGGTGCCTGGGTGGCTCAGTCGTTAAGTAACTGCCTTTGGCTCAGGTCGTGATCCCAGGGTCCTGGGATTGAGCCCTGCATCAGGCTCCTTGCTCCACAAGAAGCCTGCTTCTCCCTCTCCCACTCCCCTTGCTTGTGTTCCCTCTCTCGCTGTGTCTCTCTCTGTCAAAAAATAAATAAAATCTTAAAAAAAAAAAAAAAAGCCTAGGAACCTTAGTAACAACTAAAGAATGGCAGAACTGGATCAATATATGAAATTTTTAAATGAGAAAGAAAAAGAAAGCATTGAACTCGCTAAAAGAAAATTCAGGGATGATTTTACAACGTTTCTAGGAAAATAAAGGTTAATATGAAGAATCCTTCTATAGCTTATTCTCATTTTTTTGGTGATTACAACTGGGAAATGCTGTGCAGGATAATTAAAATCTAGAACAGGATCTAACATGAGGTTTGGACTCTACTGGAGTAGTTATTCTATCCACAGAGACAAGATTATTTAATATTAAAGAGTTTAGAAGCTGAACTGATGGTTAGAAATCTGTTATTTCTAGCTTGTTTCCTGGTGTTAAATAAATGAGTTTTAAATCTATAACCCTGTTTATTTATAACCTTCCCATGGTATAGGGATATAGCTCTGTCCTTGAAAATTGTTTGTGAAAAGTCCACTGGCAACGTCTGAAAAAGGTTTGCTATCCAATTAATAGAATATTAGTTAAACACCAGCTACTTTAATCAATAAACCCCAACTTTGTGGGGTAAATTCCAAACTTACTGTGTTGACACAATAGAATATATTACTCGCCCACATGCTATAGTACATTGCTTCTATTTCTGGGTGGCAGCTGGCCTTCCACATGGAGATTCGGGGATCCAGGCTCTTTCTATCTCTGTCTCAACTATTCAACTAGTGCTTCTGCTGTATCCTATGTATATGGGCATGCGACTAGGGAATGGGAATATGGTGATATGGAGCAGAACACCTGCTTACGCTTCAGCCTGGAAGTAACACAAATGAGGGAGTTAGTTATGAGGGAGGTCAGGTAGGGAGAGGGAAAAGTAGTGAAAGCAGGGAAGACAGTGCAGACTTCAGCTAAGCAGCCATTCCCTAGCAAAAATTCTGTTAACAAATGAAATGGGAACATGTCTTTGGAGAGCATCTGCCTATCTCTGACACATATGTGAGACATACTCCCTCTTCTTGAGTTAGAACTTATCCTGCCACCATATATGATAGTTGGAGTATTTAGCACAAGGACCAAGATAATCTGCTTATTATATATTTCTATTTGCAACAAAAAGCAATCTGTTACAACTGCAGCAGAAGTTTTACTTAAGGGTTAAAAGTGGTAACACGTGCAATGATAATACCAAAGATTTTTCAAAAACTCAGGAAAATGGCAAACCAATCCAAATGGATACTGATCATCAGCCCTGAGCATATATTAAAAATGCTTTTAAAATATAAAATCCTATTCTTAGTAAATTGTTATAATTTGGCAAATATGTGGTATTTTATAAATAAAGGACCGATTATAGTTCTAGATTTGTTTTCCTCTACATTAATAGTACCAAATGACTCTTCTTGGATTCATGTACCCATACCTTTTCTTATTTATGAACCCCCAACTTGATGTCTACCTGCCAGTTGGGATTTTTTTCTTCTGTGGATTCATCAGCTTCTAATAGTACTCCCACCCACTGTGCTATGGTATCCTGTATTTTGTGTGACTAGGACCCTAATCAACAGTGTTTTTTAAATTGTGTGAACAGTCTTCTAATAATTGTATTAAAGGGTAACTTATCACTGTGAAAACTTGTGACTTCCAGTTTAGCGTGAGCTCAGAGTCCACTTTTGCTTTCATCCAAGTGTTTGGTTCTTTTGAATGTGGGTAATATGTACATACCCTCTTTATAAGTAAAGTCTAACTGAAAACTATAAGACCCTTAGAACACTTGTTCTTTTGCATTATAAATATAGTCTATTAAAATGCATCTATGCCCTGTTTATATTTTCTCACCACATTGGTTCCTTACAAGTAATGCCAAAATAAAGATCAGATTAGCTCACAAATAATTATTTTAAAGGTCTGAGTATGCGAAATCACAGCTAATGATATTTACTATAATTAGGGAAGCAAATTAGAAGAATATTAAAGCCTTCACATTTCAGTACTCATAGACAGATTTCTAGGTAATTACAAAATAACATTGTTACTAATGAGATTTTTTTCATAAAACTAAGACAATTAGCAATATTTTCCCTGTAAGAAATAATTTGGCAAATTTTAGTAAAAAAAATAGCTTTTTGTCTGGCTATTTTGTCTCAGCGAAATGACTGCAGTTTTGGAAACTTAAGGCAAATGTTCATGCCAAAGCCACTTTATCTTTGTTAGCAACAAAAATAAAAGATTCTTAGTTATTCTAAAAGTCCAGATAATTTGATATTTATATTTATTAAAGAAAATTAAAGATATTCCATTACATCTGGTCAATTACCAAATACAAAATAGATTCAACATGGTACTATTCACATGAGGGAAGAGAGTGGAGAATTAGTTCCTGACCTTAGTCATAAAAAAGATTACAATCTATTTTGAAGAACAAGGTACATCAAGTAAACAACAGCTTATACCTAAGAGTTCAATTATATAGTTGAAAAGCATGCCAACATTTTAAAAGGAAACAATATTCAGAAAGTTTAGCTAGAGAATATACCACATAGTATCATCCTTTTAGATATTTAGAGCTAATACTACTTAGAAAGCACCATCTGCAGAATTCATAGTATCTACAGGGAACATATAAGAACATGCAAATGGGACTCTCACAGAGAGCCTATCTCAAGAGTGCATGCTTAGTGCCAGGTACTCTATTAGGTGACAGAAACTGATGTGACACAGACATCACAGTCTAATGGAGACATGGTAAACAAATGTATAACACATTCACAGTGAGGCTTTGGAGCGTATGAAAAGGGAAAAGGCATCAAACCCATCTTGAAAGAGGTTACAAATGGACAGAATTTTAAAGGACAGATATGCTTAGTCTAGCAAAGAAGAAGCTAAAATATGGAGGATGTTCTAACCAGAAGGAACAGAATGTGCAAAGCTTCAGAGAAAATATGGATTGTTGCAAATAGTACCCTTTACTGGAATGCTATGTGTGTGGGGGGAGGGTATGATTGTATGCCCTATATGCTAAAGGCATTAAGATGTCCCATCATTGCTCTGTGACATCCAAAAATACTCTGTTCTCTCCGTTTTCAGCTACTTTTTCTCATGACATCTACTAAAAAAATATGTGTGCACTGAACAATAACTAGTAAATGACTCTTAGGTTTTGTACCCAAATTTCAATATAGGTCCCTTCTCATGTAGGTTGACCAATTTAGAAAAGTCTTTTTGACTGAGAGATGGCTTATTTTGTAGAACCAAAGGCAGCTGATTGTCTGATTTTTCTCCTGTGCCTTTATGGCATTTTTGGTTCTCCAGGAAACAGATTCTGAGAAAGAGACTGGACAGAGTACTAAATCTGGGATGGCCTTGTATAGTTGTCCTAATCATTATTAGGATGCTAGGCCTTTATCCCCATATCAACCAGTCACATGGGGCCTGACTCCAGGAAGGGGCATGACCTTGGGCCAAATAGCTTTCTCAAACTCAGATACATCTCGAGAAAGAAACTGTCTGGACCCAGGTGCAAGCCTGCAGTCACCAACCCTGTCAGCAGCTATGGAAATGAGTGCTTTAGTCCCAAAAGGAGATTCTGAGTGTTGTGCCAAAATGGCTCTTAACTTTCCAATATAAGTCAGGTCTAGACCCTGCCAGTCTCTGCAAAGAGACAAACACAATTCCCAGCAACAGAATTTTTACCTAGTTGCTTAGAGGGACTGCTGTGAGTCAACCACCTGAAGACTTCCCAGAAGGGGAGATAGAGGTAGTCTCCCCCCATGCCTAGGCCATTTACAAAATAATGAAGCCCTCCACAGAGGGGAAACTTTAGTCCTGGAACTTCCCTTACCAGGTCTTCTTAGCCTGGTAGACATACTAAAGATAAACCACAGAGATCTAGGAACTGACATCAAACTTTGTTACATTCACTCCACCAGCTTTGACGTAGTGTGCGGAAACCAAATGCAGGCAACTTGTTCAAATAGTTTATTTTAATAGGATCATTCAACATACACTTTATTCAATATAAAATTATCTAATAAATTTTAACTAGCCTATTAATACCTCCCCCATATACACATACACACTTTTGGAATAAAGGTAAGGATGAAAGGCCACAGAAATTTTATCTCAAGGTCTGTGCTTGCAATGGCCCACTGGCTGCCTGGTTAGGTCTGTTGGTCACCTTGAGTATATGGATAATTTTTCTTTACCAAGAAACCTCCTAGGCCAATACTGTTGATTAGATCTTGTGACAAAGACCTCTGTCAGAGAAAAATCCAGAGGATCCACTGGAGTGAACCTTGAAACATTAAGAGAGTTCAGGGGCAACCTAAAGCCCTGTGGGGACAACTAACACAAAGCAGTGAAAACTCATGATTCTCACACTGCATAGTGGGAAACTTGCTATCTTTGACTTCTTTCTCTAGAGATGTTGATGTTCATCCTCTAGCCTATATGCGAATAAACCAACCCAAATTTGTTGATTCAAGACATGATTCATGCACTTGCTATTTCTTCTAAGTCCAATCATTTGGCTGTAGGTTTTATGGTTATATAAATTTAGCAACCCTAATATGTTAATGCTAAATGAAAAAATGTACAGACCTTCTGTGAGGGATTGTAAGCAGACCTCATGTGTGGTCAAAACTGGAGCTGGTCTTAAATTATATATTCTTATGCACTAATGAAAGAAGTTTTAAGATTATATAGAGAGAGAAAAAATTGAAACAAAGACAAAGAAATATAACATTTCATTTCTATTAAATCTTCAGTCTTGCAGACACCAAGAACATATCTCCCAAAGGATGTAAATCCAATAACATGTAATGGTGCCATTATAGCACATCTTGAAAAGGAGGGAGCTGGGGGACCAGAAGTTTAGGTGCAGAAGCAGGAAGGACATTGTTTTACTATGCATGATAGTGTAGGAAATGCTTTCAGTGTTCCTGAGATAAAAATTTATCTAACTTCATTTAATTAGTTGTTTATGAAAATTATTTGCATATAGAAACATTTTGTGAGCAATATCAATTTAGAGCTTTTGAGGCACTTTGAATCCAGTTTGGGAATAAGTATGCTAACTGCAAACTACTAGTACAGTATAGTGGTTTAGAACATGGACTCTGAAACAGATAACTGTATGCTACATTATGAGTCTGTCACTTAGGGTCTCCATAAATTTAAACAAGTTACTTAACTTGCTTATCTTTTTCATCATCTATAAAATGAATTATAATACATCACTGGCTTGTGTTACATACAGTAATGTATTTAAAACAGAAAAATAGAAGTCTGACTATATGTGATTTTACTATTGAAATACTGTCTTATTGTCATCTTTTATTATCTCAGAAAACTTAATCTATATTTTTCTCACTTAATCAATAAGTATTGAGCCCTTGCAATGTGCTACATACCGTGAGGTATGCTTCTGAGATGAAGGTAAGCTGAAAAATAACAGTCCTCACCTCACCCACTAGGAGATTATAGTCTAGTGCAGGAGTTGGCAAATAATCAATTACTATATATAACTAGTGAAATTATTATTATTATTATTAATAGTGAAATTATTCTTGGGGTATCCTTCTGAAATTTAATGTCATGATCTCTATCTCTGCTTGACTTGCTATAAGATTCAAATTTAAAATTTGAGTAGAATTTCAGTATCAGAGAAAGGAAAGATGCTTAATATACTTTATCTTATTATGGAGAACTCTGAAAACCTCTAAAGGCATGACAATACAGAACTGTTTGAATATGTGTGTGTGTGTACTAAGCATCCATTAAAAGTCATGTGATGAGGGGCACCTGGGTGGCTCAGTCAGTTAAGTGTCTGACTTCGGCTCAGGTCATGATCTCAGCGTCCTGGGATGGAGCCCTACATTGGGCTCCTTGCTCAGCAGGGAGCTTGCTTCTCCCTCTCCCTCTGCCTGCAGCTCTCCCTGCTTGTGCGCTCTCTGTCAAATAAATAATAAAATCTTAAAAAAAAAGTCATGTGATGAACTGATACGCATTAACTCTCAGTAAATAAGAGAAACAGAATATACATATGTATCAGTTTAGTTTTCTTATATTCAATCCATTACCCAATGAAGCTCATCTACATGGAGGTACAGTAAGAAAAAAACTACAGACAAGCTAGGAAATGTTATAAATATTTCCCTCTAGGTGATGAGATTATGAACATATTTTTTTCATTTAGGTCTTTTCAGTGTTTTCAAAGATCATTTATTATTTTAGAAATTAGGAAAGTATACATGAGAAGTAACTTACATTTTATAGAAATGGCAAAAATATATTTCAAGTCATCAGTATTATTCTCATTTCTAAAAGCATAACTTATTTTGGGTCTGTGAACACTTTAATAATTACACTTGAAGATTTTTAAAGAGTTTTCTACATTCTCCAAATTCAGAAAATTTCTATCATACAACTAACCTTGGGTAGAACACAGCACTTGTTACTTCATCCTGAAGAAGTGTGCAATGCATTACCTTCCCTGTGCTTTCCTTTACTTTGTATTAAAGAGAGGCCTGGGTATTACTGAAACTGCTGAAGCATCAAATATTTTCCCTGAGTCACAGAAAAAGGAAAGGAATTTTAAAAGGAACCTTACTAATAGGTGACCTGATAGGGCAGCCCTAGGGCAATGCCAAGTTGTCCAGCTACTAGAGTTTTCCAAAGGCAAGTGGGGATCTCTCTTTCCTTTTCAGGGAATTGCTGTAAGATTACTATTTCTTTTTGATCTATACTGATTATCTATGCATACATTCCACCTGAAAGCATTGTACGGTACTTCTTTTTTCCTTTAGAATCCCATCATACTCCAATTCCAAGCACAGAAGAAACAGGAAAGCTAATTTTAGTGCTATATTTTGTGAAGGTTGTTGAGCTCTTAAAATTATGTTGTGGTTACTTGGATTGAAGCTGGCAATGACTGCCAATCCCTTTCCACCTAGGCAAAGATTTCACAATTGCCCCTTACAGAAAATAACCTGAATGATACCAAATTCCTTCATATTCACAGGGAATTCTCAACACTTCGGTAATGATTTTCCACTAAGAGCCTATAAATAGTCTCTTCAATCAAATATATTCCATGCATTTATAAATATAAACAGCCTCTATTACATGTCTAGCCTGACAGACTAAAATTGTATACCTATTACTGTTTTATTCTTTGAATGGGGAGAAATGTTTTCTTGTGAGAGTTTCCTCATAAGTGTTTGGCAAATGTAAGATAACTGTTACTCTCTAGATATAGAATTTTTAATAAAAAAGTTAAAATATTTCCTCAAATGTTCTGGATATCACTGATGATAACTTTAATAAATTGGTTAAGTGTCAATAAAACTGAAACATAAAATCCTTAAAAAATTATAATTTGTCTATTCTAAGCCAGACAACCAGAAATGGAATGACAAAATTAGATCATCTTAGGATGACCAGCACTTATCCAAAGTATTCAACAATTAGAATACATTCCTGGAGGAAGAACCAACCAAGCATGATAAAATTTGCCTTGATGGATGAGCACACATTTATCCAACCTGTAAATAACTTTTGCTTCCTTATTTTATGAGTTAAGACTATTTATTTTTAACCAGAACACACATACACACAAACACACATACACATTAACACACATACACACTCTTAATGATTTAGGAAAAAATAAAATTATTAATTCAAAAAAATAAAAATGGAAGAGTTCTAGTGAAGAGCTCCAACAAAGCTATAATGACTTAGGTTCTCCCATGAGTCTGCTTTCTCTGTGTTGGCTTCATTCTTAAGCTTCATTTGGTGGTCTCCCAGGGTCATAGACTATTGCTTCCTGGTGACAGTATGTCCATAGCAGCCCTAGCCTCATATCCTCTCATATTTAATATAACCAGCAAAAGTTCTTCCTATTTTTAAGTGGTAGCCCAAAAATTCCTAGTCATTCTGATAAAATCAGGGTGTGTTCCTACCATGCCTGAGCTACCCACTGTGGCCAGTAAAATACAATGCACTACCCAGCTTGGCTTAGGTCATGTATGGATAAAGCCCCACTTAGACAATATGAATTAAGAGTTGTAGAGGGTGGGGCGCCTGGGTGGCTCAGATGGTTGAGCATCTGCCTTCGGCTCAGGTCATGATCTCCAGGTTCTGGGATCGAGCCCCACATCAGGCTCCCGGCTCAGTGGGGAGTCTGCTTCTCCCTCTCCCTCTGCCTCTCCCTCTGCTTGTGCTCACTCTCTCTCTCTCTCTCAAATGAATAAAAAAAAAGTTTAAGAGGGTAGAATTCTCAAGTGAAAGTTGAAACTCTTGCTAGAAGTGGCAAACTGATAAGTATCTAAAACAAAACAAAACAAACAAAATAGATTACTATGAACCTTCATTTTACCTCTTATCAAGGACTTTTATTGACCCTATCAAACACTAGGAGATCATCACAGTTAATGCCCTGATTCTCAATTAAATGAACCTTAGAACATTCTCCAGGGAAACATCAACCTTGCATGTATGACTTTACAAACACACAAAAAAGTGAACAAACAATGTATGAATAAGAATGCTAACTTTTCTCTGAATAGAATTAGAAGACCATGCCACAATTCTTGGACTTTGAGTTCTAAAGTAAGAGGGGTGCTCCAGGCCAGGAAGTTTTCAGGGGGTTGATTACACTGATGTTGCTACTAATAAACAGTCAATGAAATGTTTTAATGGGATACAGAAAGAACTTCCTTAAATATATTTCTTTTCCTTGGGAAGACATAGGGTGACTCTTTGAGAGCTGGTATCCAGGAAAAGGCAATGATGAGACCTTACAAGAGACTGCCAACCCTGCCCCTAGCTGGCTGTGTGACCTTAACCAAATTCTTCATATTTCAGATTCAGCTTCTTTGGTTGTATATTAATTTTTTAAAAAAGCATTTCTAGCCCTGGCTCAGCAGCATATAAATTTTGTATCTTTTTAAACATATGGAATTCCCATATCTGTGGGGAGTGAATGATCTGCCTTCAGCAGTTCTTAGAGATTCAATCTCAGAGGAGTTGGCACTGAACAAGGTCCTGAAAATCAGAGGTACCATGATGAACCACATTGGTCATGAAGCATGGTGGAAAACAGGAGTGACTGGCAAGAGTCTCAGGTATGAGCCAAACTGCATGAAAACAACTATTACAATCCCTTTCAGGGAGAATGAAGTGCTTTATTTAATGCAAAAGAAGGGAATAGAACTGAATCGAGAGAATCCTAGAATTTGAAGATACAGCTTCATCTTTCAATCAGATAAAACTTTTAAGATACAATATGTGCAGTGAAAACATTTGGAATTTGCAATTAAAGGACTGGGTTTCAGATCCAGCTCTACCACCTGAATGGGCAATTTATTGATCTCTTTGAGATACAATCCACTGTACTGACATAGGAATGATAAAGCATTCATTTTAGGACTATAAAGATTGAAAAAAATCAGGTTTTTACCAGATTTGTGGAAAACTCATGTCCCATCAGCCTCAGGAATCTATGGAGGTCTTTATGTCAAATACCACAAGCTTTCAAATATCCATGCAGATGAAGCCTCACCAGGTAATTTTGAGAAGCCCAGGCTTATCTTGCACATGCTGTAGCTAACTACATTGGCCCACGTCCTTTCTCCTGCTGGCACAGCATGGGAACACTGTCTTCCTGTCTAGAGGGCCAATTCCCAGGGCCACCAAAGCTGCAATACAAAAGTTGCTAAATGCTACAGTTATTTCCCATTTTCACTGTGATGCTGAATCTCATGCAAAAATGAGCAGAATCACTCTCTCCAGCAAGTAATGTGTTGTATCATTCACCTGTGTCTCAAAGCAATATTGCTTATTCTCTCAGTCTTAAATGGATTCTAGAGAATGGAGACCCCTTAAATTTATTCCAGAAGCTTCCTTCTTTCTGTAAGGAATCAGATCTATTTCTTTTAGTTGGGCAAGAGAACAACATCCATACTGCACTCCACTTAAATATGTCTCCCCTGCCCTTTCTCCCCAGGCAGCCACATAAAACTTCCACTTCACAGATCATAGGCAAATCTCTCATGTACACTGAGATTCAAAACCCCCCAGCAAAATCCACTTAGGCTCTTTCTATAATCCCTGTTCTACTAATAACCTATGATACACAACAAAAACATGTTATCATTTGATTGAGACACTGTATTATTTCAACCCAGCTAACCTATAGGGCTAATATTTTTTCTCACTCTGATAACGAATTGATAATTCTTGGTTATGGAACATTGTTTATAAATTGATGCCATCTGTAATTTTAGTTAGCAAATTTGTTTAAACATTCTGGAACACTGGCTACAATAACCTAAAGCCATTATTATGAAGTATGGTTTTCTTAGCAGGAAATTGGTTTATTTCTAAGTCTCAGACACTGAAACCTTCAGAGATAAATTCATAATGATTTAAAAATTATAAGTAGATGGATTTCTAAAAGGAAGGCTAAAAGAGAAGAAAGAGGCAGAGACTTGCCTACATACATTTGGCAAGTAAGATTGAGCTTAGAGAACCATGTAGCCTGTCAGTGAGTCTTTGATTATACCTTGGACAGGCAAGCTTGCATTGATCCTATTTGGCAGCTAAGTTTAATTTTGCTATTTGACCAAGATCAGTGAAACATGTATCTCCCCAACTATAGTTATCAATTACTTGAGGAAGAGACAGAATTTATTAGATTCAGGAGCTGGATTTCAAAATGAGAAGCCTCCTTCCACAAGTGGGTATAATTAATGGATAGTTCAAATGTCTTTGAATTAGGATTATTATAGAAAAGAAAAGGCTAAGTTAAAAGTAAGCTGATTATAAAATATTGTGGACAACAGCGAAGGCAATTTGTTTAGAAATAATAATGAGATATGTAGGAATCAAGAAAACCTCTAATGATGAAAAAAGAAATATCAAGTCCCATAGAAAAACAGCTTATTAGCTGAAAGAAGAGTTTTGAGGACCCTGAAAAGAAGCTCCTTCCTCTTCCAAATTAGGCATGGACTAAGGGAAAGAGGACTTTTAGAAAAATATATCCACTGTGCTTGTCCTAAAGATAGCTGAGGAGCAGACAGGAGGAAAAGAGCTGGCAGAAAGGTGAATATTTCAGTGAAAGACTTCCTAAGAACTTACCATCAGGAAAACTCCTCCTTCTGGAGAGCACCAGCAAATAGGCTGTCTTTAGGATGTCTGTTTAATCAAATTATTCATTCTTCAATATAAAAATAATACACCTCCTTTTGGAATTTTTGGAAAATACTTTCAAGTACAAAGAAGACAACATCAGCCAGGCAAAATCTCACTCCTGAGTGAAAACCATGTTAATAATTGAAACTTGTTTCCATCCAGGTTTTTCTTTGTATGTGTATTTGACATCATAACATATTTATAATTCAGTATCTTGCTTTATTACTTAGAAGTATAGCCTATGTATTTTTCCTATCACTAAAAAAGTAAGTATACATCATTTTAAAGGATAAAACGTTATGTATGCCAAAATTAACCATTCAGTTATAGCTGTACATTCACTTTGTATATGATTCTTGCTGCTAGAAAACAATGCCATTATATGTGTGCTTCATTTTGAAACTTTTTTTCTAAGCTGTTTTTGAATCTGTAGTAGAAAAGTGAAGTGATGAAGGAAAGAAATCCAATTTTCTTGAGCCTGTACTATATGCCATCAACTATTCTAGATTTTTTACGAATGTCATGCAGCTCCCAATTTATACTCAATTTCTGTCCATCACTGAGATTCAGAAGTATGTGCCTATCAGTCTTCCAGCAACCAAGCCTTACCTCTTAGCCAATTTGCAAAAAGGACTAAGGAAGTTAGAATTGGATAACTCATTCTTAGTGTCTACTGGAAAGCAGGGGTGATTCTGAATAAAACTCCATATTCATTGCTCTAATGTATATCCTGGCGCAGTCCTACAACCAAGTGAAAGGGGAAGAGGGTATATAAAAGCAAAGTACTATTTCCCTAAAATTGTGCAAGTAGCTAGAAACAGTTTTAACAGTGTTAACATAAAGGGGAAAGAGAAAGTTACCCCAGCTTCTGAGCAAACTCCCAGTACTGGCACTTAAGATCTTCGGTACAAAAATGTCAAGTAAGAGGTAGCAGATCCCAGCAGGATCAGAGAACCCAGTGGAAGCCAATGTGTTGCCTGCTTGAACAGGGCAACATTGATGCTCAACATTTCCTGGGCTGCCATTTTCAGAGAGAGATGGAGCCATGTGCAGCAGATGGGCAGATGTCTAGCAGAAAGGACAGCAGCGCCCCGAGTCCAAATGACACTGAGAATTGAGGGGCCAGATGATTTAAGCACAACTAAGAAACAATTTGAAGACCCACAGGAATTCCTGGAGGAAAAGATAGGATTTTCAAGAGGCTAGGGTTTTACATTAGAAGGGGGAAGGGAGACATATGTCACGTATTAACTTATTTAGGCCTACTGGGTACAGCCATCAGCCAAACTGAGAAAGTTAAAGAACTGTGTAAGTTAACAAAAGGGGAACACAAATGGGAGTTCACAGGTAAAGTGAGCTGTATGTACTTCAAGAAATCTATATTGAATAGTTCCATTAAATAGCATGGATGAAATCAGAACAGGAGGAGCTGCTGCTGGGTTTAATGTACGGGCAGATTCCTCTGGCACACACTAAGATATATAGAGACATAAACTGTCAAACCACAATTTCAGAGATGATGCCACAGATGGTGAAAGTTGCCCACCCTAACTGATGGACTTTGACAGCTTCTCTGAGTGATCATAGCCCCTTTGGGTTGGCTTACTATCTATCCATGGAGACAGAAAAAGACCAAGGAAGTTCTCAGGGCAGCAGTATGCCTGAATCAATATCACATAAGCCTACTCCTAAAGGCGTTCATTCAGGAAAATGAATTCTGATGTTTTCTTCCTTGCAGATGGAACTAAGTAGGATAGGCTATATTGATTGATAAGCATTTCCCTAACTTATACTGCCCCTGTTCACATAGGTCAGCAATACCCTAGACATTCTCCAGCCAGCTCAAAGCTCAAAAAAATCTTTAATTTTTTAGCATAAGTCCATCTCATTTAGATTTTTTTTTTTTAAAGATTTTATTTATTTATTTGAGAGAGAGAGAATGAGAGACAGAGAGCATGAGAGGGAGGAGGGTCAGAGGGAGAAGCAGACTCCCTGCTGAGCAGGGAGCCCGATGCGGGACTCGATCCCGGGACTCCAGGATCATGACCCGAGCCGAAGGCAGTTGCTTAACCAACTGAGCCACCCAGGCGCCCCATCTCATTTAGATTTATTTACACATTTTATTAACACCCCCAATATTCCCAAATTCAATCAGTCCCCTAAAGTAGACTGGAGGTTCTTCAAACATTTTATTTTTTTTGTAAAACTATGTATTCCTTAGTACATATTTAGATTGGTATTTTAACAATTTTCATAAGATTAATATTAATAAAATATATAATTTCTCTGAGTTGGATATATATATGCAATTTTATATTTATATATATATATATATATATATATATATATATATATATAATTTAAATATATCCTCAAAATTTGAAGGGGCTAAGTTAGTTCAGTTATGGAGAATGTCTGCTGCCAACAGACCTATGTTAACATACATGACATATAAAATACATATAAGACATACATAATCCTGACAGTAAGTCAGGCCTCATTGTCATCAGTCAAATCAGACTTTCTGCAACCTATGAGGTTTTTTTCCCCAATTCAAATAAGTTATTAATGTAACAGCACTCAACCAGTCTTAAGGGTTAACTTGCTTCAAGCTTATGCACTCCTTACTTGCTAATCTAAGATCCCTAGGTCAGTAGCAGAACTAACCTACTTTCCTTGAGACTTGCAGACCACTGGCCTTGAGGACTGAAGGACCAAATTTTCCCAGAAGGCAAGGCCTGACTATATTTGAAAACAGCTGCTGCTGCGGCCAGCAAGTCTGTTCAGGTTCATGTTGACTTACGACTAACTGCTTGGGCACCTGCTTCTCCTGCTCATAGCCCCCTCCCTTTTCCCATGGCTCTCCCTTTAAAACCCTCCAGCTTTACCCAAATGGAGAGTATGGTCTCTGAGGCATTAGTTCACCATCTTCCAAGGTTGCCAGCTTCCTGAATAAAGCAACCTTTTCCTTCCCACCATCACTTGTCTCTCCAGTATTTATTTTGAAGCAGCAAGCAACTGAACCTGAGTTCAGAACAGGGTTTCTGACGGGTAACATTAATATAATTATATATGACAACTATCCTCACTTCCAAGATATAAATCTACAGGATAGATGGATGGAAGATAGACAGACAAGAAAGAATTAGACACGATCTTGCCATGAGTGTGTTTCTTGTGTAAAACCAGTTACTATTTCTCGGGGTGCCTGGGTGGCTCAGTTGGTTGAGCATCCGACTCTTGATTTCCACTCAGGTCATGATCTCAGGGACATGAGATTGAGCCCCATGTAGGGCTCTGCTTGGAACCTGCTTAAGATTCTCTCTCTCCCTTTCTCTTTGTTGCCCCCTCACCCCCCCCACCTGCTGATGCACTCTCTCTTTAAAACAAAAAAAGAAAAAACAGTTACTATTTCTTTAAAAATGTCTCCTAGTCTTGTTTTCAGAGTCTCATTCAGGAGCTCTGCATTCCTGAATAGCACTTTTTTTTTTCTTTTTTGACATTATTTTACACACCAGACCAGTGCATTGTGAAATCAAGATTCAGTATATGAGAGAGGTTGACTGCCTTTTGTAAAATGAGAGAAGAGGTGAGAAAGGAAAAGGAGCAGAGTGCCAATGCCATTCTCTGGAAGACACATTTTAGAGAAGAGTATACATGGAAGCTGAGGATCTGGGGAATCATATTCTAAAGACTGTTTGCTTAGAAAATCTTGTTCTTTCAGAAGTGTATTTTCATGTGTATGTGTCCCAGTCTGAAGACCACAGAGCTAGATATATTGATCTGCATCTAGTTGTTGTGTATCCTTGTAGTTTTATATTGAGGTTTATTTACAATGAGTCCTTGTATTTGGAGAACACTGAAAAAGGGTTCTCCCAACTCAGGCATCTGAGCCCCAACTCTCACTGTTAATATATTTTATTAAATGTTACAGATATCTTTGATAAAAGTATTTAATGTGATTTTTCAATTATGGCCCCATTTATATATCATAATCATGTTTTCTTTTCCCCAATGATTATAAACCCTGTCTTCATGTTAGAAGCCTTTGGAAAACTTTTAAAAAATATGAATAGAGCTGCTGCCTTCAGCACAGATCAAGATCCCAGGGCCCTGGTCCTAGGATGTAGCCCTGCATCGGGCTCCACGGAGCCTGCTTCTCCCTCTCCTTCTGCCTGCAGCTCCCCCTGCTTGTGCTCGCTCACTCCCTCTCAAATAAATAAATAAATAAATAAAATCTTTTAAAAATTAATAAATAAATAAAAATTAAAAATGCTACTAAATGGGGCGCCTGGGTGGCTCAGTTGGTTAAGCGACTGCCTTCGGCTCAGGTCATGATCCTAGAGTCCCTGGATCGAGTCCCGCATCAGGCTCCCTGCTCGGCAGGGAGCCTGCTTCTCCCTCTGACCCTCCTCCCTCTCATGCTCTCTCTCTCTCTCTCATTCTCTCTGTCTCAAATAAATAAATAAAATCTTTAAAAAAAAAAAAAATGCTACTAAATGGCCCTATCTCCAGAATTTATTTCACTGGTATGATGTGAAGACTAGGTATCAACATTGTTTAAAAAATAATAAAGTGATTTGATGTGCAATTAGTATTGCTTTAGTCATGAGAAATTCCAGGGAAGACCCAGCACAACAAGCTGTATTATTAGTAAGAGGTCTCTGAGTTACCAATATGCCTCAAACTTAGCTTTCTCTGTTTGCCAAAGCAGTTTGAAAATACAGATTAAGTAATCATTTCAAGAATCACTTGGAAATGGGATTAACCCCATATATGCATTATTGAGATAACTGAAGATTACTCCTCCAAGCTTCCAAGCTTATTTAAAAATCTATTCTAAACCAGATTTACTAAGGTTCCAAGGAAAGGCCTAAGAAATAAAGTAATTTTACAAGATTTTCAAGGAACTTTGATGTACTCATTTGTCATGTAGTGTTGAGTTTACTGGAAGCAAAATTTTCAAGTAAGTAAAAGTGGATAAGAAGATGAGGAGTCTAAATCTCTAAATATCCACAATTCTAAAATGTACTGCAGGCAGCCTTATAGCTGTCCCTCTTTAAAATCTTTCTGATGAAGAGCCTAAAGCAAAAGTCATGGTACAACCCTTATCCTTCTAGTAAATTAATTTTTACTCAAGTGGTTTCTTCTAGATGCAAATTATTATGAATGAACTCCTAATGCATATTCTTCAGTGGAAATGCTAATTATTCTCAGTAGGCAAAGTTTAAGAAGGTCAAAATGGAGGTGCTTCAAAAAAAATCAGTGCCCCCCTTTAGAAAGAAAATCAGTTTGAAGGTAAAGGGCTTGAGGGATAACGAAGGTTAACTGCCAATTATGCAGAAAAATTATGCAAAAGCATGAATAAAAAACACTTTCCTGCACTACTGCCCTTTATTTTATTTGTGTTACAGTGCTATTGTTTTTTTAACATTGTTCCAAATTAGTTTGGTCTATATCACTAGTATTTAGATTTAGAATGTTCCTCAAAATAGAAAACAGTAATAGTGACCCAAACTTTGAATCCGATCAAAAGAAGTATCTCAGGGAGAATGGGGGCAAACTGAAAGGGTAGAGTTAGCATTTTCCTGAACTCTCCTGAAGCTGATTAGAACAAATGGCGAATTAAAATATTCTGTTCTCCTTATGTGTAAATGCTATGCTGTTTTGAAATGAAAATTTTTAAACAGCTGTTTTGAATTAAGGAAAGATTAAAACTAACAGGTTTGGTACGAGTGACTGCCCTGTATACCTGAGTATAGGTATGTAGCATAATTTCATTATCATACATATGGTCCAACTGGTCCTTCCTTTTTTGAATTATCAACAAAGTTGCATTCAGTGATGTTCCATTTGGACGTTTCTCAGGAAATAGGTCAAACAAATAAATATTTATTTCTGCAAGCCAATCTATCAAAATCCATAGATGTCTAATTTTCATACTCTGAAACCAGTAAGACACCAGCCACCTCTTGGACCATCCTGGAACCCTACTCAGTCACAGGGGTTGTGAGTCCAAATTGATACAGGTTTTCAGACAGCAATAACAGTCTGAGGATGGGCTTGAAAGATTACTCTAATTTTAGTAAATCTTTAAAGAAGCCATAAAATTCTAACTAGTTTTGACTTATGGGGAAAAACAGAACCCTAACAAACTGCTCAAAATCAATAAGGAGGGAAGAAAAAACTCAAAATGACCACTTTTACCAGTACTTCAAAGTCCAAAATCTCAGCAAAATTAGTAGTTTCAATTTATACTGGCAACATATAACTTAGGTCTTTGCTCCTAAATTCAGCATTGGCAAGTTACCATAATAATAATATTCACTTATTCAATTGTCCTTCTTTTCTTTTGTTCAACAAATATTCATTGAACACTGTATTACACGATGGAAATACAGAGAGAAATGGGATGTGATACCTCCATTTCATTAGTTCACATGGTACTGACTAACTAGAGTAAACACAATTTTAAGATCTCCAAGATTATATACACATACCGTATAATCTCCTTTTGAACATAGACTGGATCTGTGAATATAAGGATATATCACTCCTATTACTGTATTAATTAGCAAAAATATTTGCTGATTTAATTAGTAAACTTAAATCAGTTGGATTTAAGTTAATCAAAAGAGAGAGAATATAGGAATGCAGCATGGGCCTGACCTCATTAGTTAAAGGAGACAAAAAACAGCAATGGGCATTTTTATACTAACCTTAAATGAGTAAGTTGACATGCTGTAGTAAGAGGGGACCATGTGGGGGCGCCTGGGTGGCTCAAATGGTTGGGCTTCTGACTTTGGCTTAGGTCATGATCTCCAGGTCCTGGGATCGAGCCCCCGCATCAGGGTCCTGGCTCAGCAGGGAGCCTGCTTCTCCCTCTCCCTCTCCCCCTGCTTGTGTTCCCTCTCTTGCTGTCTCTCTCTCCGTCAAATAAATAAATAAAATCTTTAAAAAAAAAAAAAAAAGAGGGGACCATGTGACTATTTACATAATACTACATAATACTACAATGAACATAGTGGTGCATATATCTTACCAAATTAAAACATTCTCATTTTCTTTAAATACCCAGAAGTGGAATTGCGGGGTCATATAGATCTATTTTTTTTTTTTTTTTAAAAAAACCTCCATACTGTTTTCCATAGTGGCTGCCCCAATTTACATTCCTACCAACAGTTCACAAGGGTTCAAGTTTCTCCATATCATCACCAATACTTGTTATTGCTAGTCTTTTTGAAAATAGCCATTCTAACAGGTGTGAGGTGATATCATTTTGGTTTTGATTTGCATTTCTCTTATGATTAGTGATGTAGAGCATCTTTTTATGTACCTGGTTGCCATCTGTAAGTCTTTGAAAAATGTCTATTCAAATCTTTTGCCCATTTTTTAACCAGATTATTATTTCGCTATTGAATTGTAAGTTCTTTATATATATTGAAGATTAGCCCCTTACCAGATACATGATTTGCAAATATTTTCTCCCATTTTGCAGGATGCCTTTTCATTTGTTGATGGTTCCCCTTGCTGTGCAAAAGCTTTTTAGTTTGATGTAGTCCCACTGGTTTACTTTTGCTTTTGGTATTTTTGCTTTCAATGTCAGATTCAAAAAGTCATTGCCAAGACCTATGACAAGGAGCTTGAAACCTATGTTTTCTTCTAGGAATTTTATAGTTTCAGGTCTTCCATTCAAATCTTTAATCCATTTTAAGTGAATTTTGTGTATGGTGTAAGACTGTGGTCCAGTTTCATTCTTTTGCATATGGCTCTCCAATTTTCTAAACACAATTTATTGAAGAGACTGTCCTTTGCCTTTGTATATTCTGGGCTCTGTTATTGTAAATTAATTGATCAAATATGTGTGGGTTTATTTGTGGCTCTCTTTTCTGTTCCATTGATCTATATGTCTGTTCTCATGCCAATACCACAGTGTTTTAATTACTACAGCTTTGTAATATACTTTGAAATCAGAAAGTATGACGCCTCCAGCTCTGTTCTTTCTCAAGATTACTTTGGCTATTCAGGGTCTTTATGGTTCCATACAAATTTTAGGATTCTTTCTTCTATTTCTGTGAAAAATGCCATTGGAATAGCTTTCCATTTGTTTGTGTCTTCTTCAATTTCTTTCATTAATGTTTTATAGTTTTCAATAGAGAGTTCTCTCACCTTCTTGGTTAAATTTATTCCTAGGTATTTTATTATTTTTGATGCAATTGTAAATGCAATTACTTTCTTAATTTCTCTCCTAATTCATTATTGGTGTATAGACATACAGCAGATGTTTGCATATTCATTTTGTATCCTACAACTTTACTGTATTTATTAGTTCCAATAGTTTCTTTATTGAGTCTTTAGGTTTTCTATATAGAATATCATGTCATCTGCAAATAGTGACAGTTTTCCTGTCACTCTTCCTTTCCTATTTTGATGTCCTTATTTCTTTTTCTTGCCTAATTACTCTGACTAGGACTTCCAATACTATGTTAAATAAAAATAGTGAGAGTGGGTATCCTTGTTTTGCTCCTGATCTTAAAGGAAGATAATCAGCTTTTCATCCTTCTGCATGATGTTCATTGTTGGCTTGTCATATATGGCCTTTATTATGTTGAGGTACATTATATATACTTTGTTGAAAGTTTTTATCATAAATGGATGTTGAATTTTGTCAAATGCTTTTTGGCATCTATTGAGATGACATGATTTTTATCCTTCATTTTGTTAGTGTGGCTTACAACACTGACTGATTTGCAGATGTTGAACCATTTTTGCATCCCTGGAATAAATCCCACTTGATCATGGTATATGATTCTTATTTTAATGTATTGCTGAATTCAGTTTGCTAACATTTCACCGAGAATTTTTGCATATATGTTCATCTAACATATTGGCTTGGAATTTTCTTTTCTTCTGGCATCCTTGTCTAGTTTTGGTATCAGGGTAATGCTGGCCTCATAAAATGAGTTTGGAAGAGTTCCAACCTGTTCTGTTTTCTGGAAAAGTTTGATTGATTCTTTAAATGGCAGAATTCATCAGTGAAGCCATCTGGTTCTGGACTTTTGTTTGTTGGGAGATTTTTGATTACTGATACAATCTCCTTAGTGTTAACTGGTCTGTTCACATCTTCCATTTCATCATGGTTCAGTCTTGGTAAGTTGTATGTTCCTATCAAGGTCAGGCAGACCATATAAAATGCTGAACAATATTCTCTCTGGAAAATTGTGAAAAAGAGTTTCTTTATTTCTTTCTTAAATGACTGATTGAATTTACTAGTGAAATCATCTAGGTATTGAAGCTTTACCTGTGAAAATGATTTTATTTCAGATACAATTTTTTTTTTACTATATATACTCAGAATTTCTATTTATTTTTATTTTACTACATAAAACTTGTGTTTTGTGAAGTATCTGTCTATTTCATCTAAATTTTTAAACTTAAAAGTATGCTTTTATATATTGCCTTGTAAATTTTTATTGTTAAATATATTTGTAGAAAACCACACTAAACAAATGTACAGCTTAATGAATTACCTATGAACTCACCTCATATTTCAATTTCACTTTGCATTAAATCTTTACTCTTATTTTCTGAGATTAGGTTTCTGAGGTTCACTGGAAGAATCCATTAAGTAGTAAGGCTATAGTATAGCTATTCTCTAATTTCTAGTCTGTAGCCACATGGAGAACATGACACAGTGTCTCTTTTGAGAATTGATATGACTGACCAGGCCTGAGTCAGCTGTTCATACCTCAAGCCAACAAGGCATGGGTCAGTATCACAGAGAAAATACAGTTGCCCACAGTCAATCTCTATGGTTCTCAGAAGGAGATCAAATCAAGATGAGTTCCAAGAAAAAGTGGGATATCTGAGTTGTGAACACAGCACAAAATATGTCTACTCCATGTTACCAGGGTTATACACATAAAATAAAAACAGCAATATTTCGTCTTCTGGTATTTTCCAGAATTATTTTTCTATTTTCTGAAGTCTTCTAACTTCACTGTCTAGTAAGTACAATAATCTAATAATTGGTTTATTAGACCAACTTAAGCCAAAATTTATAAAAATAGTCCAATTTTCTTAGTGTTTTTGGAAGGAGAATAAGAGCTGAATAATAGATTTACCAAACTACTTTTTACCACTTCAGGATCTTCAGAATACTTTAATACTATACCATTTCCTCAGAACTCTGTTACATAAAGCTATTTTAAATCATTAAAAAATTCTCAAATGGGAATTTTATGAACCATAAATAAAATGTGTAGTTGGTTGAGAAAAGGATTAGGGCATCATAGCAAGGCAAAGATGATTATCACAATCTCCCTAGTGAGAACTCTTAAAGGCTAAATTTCAGGGAAAATCCTATGAAATGTTTTTAATGATAGAAAGTGCAGAGAAGTGTTCCAAGTCCTATAGAAATCCTATCTGGTAAGTAAAATGAATAGAAAAAAAGCAAGAAAGCAATAAAAAAAAAGCCTTTATGGCTCTGCGTCCATTGGAAATTGAGACTATCATTCTTACTATCTTCATAGTATTTAAATTATTGATAAGACATTTGATTATGTTTTCTTAATCATCTATAATAGAAAATAGCATTTATTGTATCACTAAAAATAAAAAAAAAGGCTTTCACTTACAAACAATCCAAGGACATATGTACTTTATTCAACAAACATTTTTTTTAAGTATCTACTTTGTCTAGGTGCTCTGGACAATAAGGGAAAATCTGAGGGCAAACCTTCTTTATTGATTTGTAGAACACAATTGTTAGATATAAAGACATGAGAACAATTGTAATTCAACATATAAAATAACAAATTTCACAGGAATTTAAAAAATGGTATTATTCTAAAAAAATAAATAAAATTTAAAAATTAAAAATGGTACAATTCTAATAAAGAGCAGAAAACCTTCAAGGAGGATATCAAGTTGTAATCTTGCAAATTAAGTAGCCTACATAAATAGTGAATGTATCAAAATGTAAATACAGATTTCTCAAATGAACTTGTAAAAATATTAATATTCTATAAAAACAGAGCTGCTCAAAAGTACATCACACAATTTAACAAATTTTACCAAATCTAGTAACTTTTAGAACTTTAGATATGTATATTTTGTGCACTACTGCTCCAAGTTGATTGATCAAGTCTTCAAAGTCAATCATCATACGTAAAAAAAAGTATCTTTGTCCATTCCACTATTGATTTTTGTCAATGTTTTATTAACATAAACAATACTGAAAATAACATTCTTATATGTGTTTCCTGATATATATAGGTTGAATTTCTGAGTCTTCTGGGGTGAAAATGGTATTACTTTGCTATTTTAATTGTTCTGAGTATTATGATACTGAAATGTATATGTGTGTGTGTTTTCATTTGAATTTTCTTTCATATATAGTATCTGTTTTTGTTACTCTGCATTTTGTAGTTGTTTGTCTTTTCTTTGTGATTTGTAAGAGTCATTAATTTGTCATTGTAAAAATAATGCACTTTTGTTTACAGAAGTTGACAATTTTTTTTCCAGTCAACATCTTTCTTCCCTTTGTTTATGTTAACATTTTTCATACTGACGTTTTAAAAGCTGATACAGTAATATTTACTGACTTGCATTCATTTTTTTCTTTGCTCTTCTTGTCTAAGAATTCCATTTCTTGCTTTCCACTAAAAGTATAAAATTTTCCTTTCAGATTTATGCCATTAATTCATCCGAGAATGATTTTTATTTATGAGAACACAAGAATCTTTTTTGGCTGTTTCTTTATTTGTCATATAGATAAACAGCTGTCTCATCACCATGAGGCTTTTCTTTCCTTACTGACTTAAAATGTCCTATTTGTCACATTTCAAGTTTTCATATATGCATGGTCTGTTCCTGGGCTTTCTGTTGTGTTTCATTTGTTCAGCTGTGAAATATTATTCCAAACAGGAATACATTAAATGATAGAACTTTAAAATGTATCTTAATATCTTCAAAGTAGAATAATTTTTAAATATCCACATATGCAGGGCTTCCCTTATTAAATTGATATTAATTTTATTATTAATTTCATACAGAGCTAAATTAGGTGCAGAGAACAAATATCAGTTCCTTGGTATTTGTTGGGAATTCCTATGTGATATGATACTTGGGCAATTTTTGCAGTTTCCAAGAGGTAGTTCATTAAAATATATATTCTGTAATTGCTTGATAATGAAGTCTATATATGTTTAAGGTTAAGCTTCTTAATTTTCTTGTTCAAATATTCTCCAGCTTTACTAATTTGTTTTCTATTTTCTTTTACTGACTACTGACAGGTGATAAAATCCCCCACTATCTATGTTCTAGGTAATTTTGAGAAATGTTTTGGCTTTTATTTGGTGTTATTTAAATAGGTAATACAAGTTTAGGATTTTTTTATCTGCCCGATGGATTGAACTTTTCACCATAACACAGAAATCATCTTTTGGCAAAAAATAAAAATAATTTTGTATTAAAGTTGATTTCTTTCTCTGGTGCCTGGGTGGCTTAGTCCATTGAGCATCCAAGTCTTGATTTTAGCTCAGGTAACGATCTCAGCATTGTGAAATCAAG
Source organism: Halichoerus grypus (assembly GCF_964656455.1). Lineage (NCBI taxonomy): Eukaryota > Metazoa > Chordata > Mammalia > Carnivora > Phocidae > Halichoerus > Halichoerus grypus. Next base: position 132,267,967 of record NC_135719.1, on the reverse strand, counting down.
CCCCATGTCGGGCTCCAAGCTGGGCATGGAGCCTGCTTAAGATTCTCTCTCTTCCTCTCCCCATGCCTCTCTCAACCCTCTAAAATAATTAAATAAATAAATAAAGTTGACTTCTTTCTGATATCACTATCAATTGTCCAGCTTTCTATAGCTTAATGTATACTTAGCCTATCTCTATAATCATTTTATGTCTTATCTTTCTGTTCCTTGATTTTAGTTGTGACAATTATATCTAAAGATTGTGCATTAATGTCCTTTTTAAACTTCAAGTTTTTATGGGTTGTGATAAGTATATATTAATATTTGCTTCTTCCATCTTACTTTGTTTTCTATTTATAGTATTTACATATACATTTTTTGTGCTGCCCTCCTTGCAAATATTAAGTATATTACTCCCTTTTCTTTCTACGTGACTTGCAATGTATATATTCTGTTTGGACTACTTCATTAACACCAAAAATAATAAAAATCATTAGCCATCTCCAAATAACATCAAGATCTTAGAATGCCTTAACTTTGAGCTCCCCCTTTTTTCTTTGGTCTTATTTTTTTATTTAACTTTCCTTTGGTTTGACTCATAGCAAGTTAATAATCACCATGATCAGTTTTAAACACTCTGTGAGTTTCCAGGCATAACTATATATCTACTTCTTTTTTTTAATCACTTTTTTTTTTTTCAATTCAATTTTCTTCTTCCCAAAGTAATTCTTTAGTACTTTCAGGAAAGGCCTTTTGATAGTAAGCTATTTCAGCTTATTTCCTCTTTGAAACTTCTGTATTATTTACTAATTTTTGAATCATATTTTGTCTAGTTTTCGGCTTTTACAATGGCAGTTATCTTTTTTAACTCTCTGAAGATATTATTTAATTGCCTTCCAACTTGTATTATTTCTTTTAAGGATAGCTGACTATTATTTCTTTATACATGCTTCCAAATATTTTATGAACTTTTCTTGTTACTTGGTTCTTTGGTCCACTTTGGTGATTTTAAAGTATTATTTCAATTCCATATCTAGATTTTTTTTTTTAAGATTTATTTATTCATTTGAGAGAGAGAGAGAGCACACACGCGAACAAAGGGAGGAACAGAAAGAGAGGGAGAAAGAGAATCCTCAAGCATACTCGCCACTGAACATGGAGTCCAACATGGGGCTTGATCCCAGGACCCTGAGATCATGACCTGAACCAAAATCAAGAGTCGGCTGCTTAACCAACTGAGCCACCTAGGTGCCCCCAGATGCTGGGGGTTTTAAAATATGTCTGCAAATTTTTTATACTCCTTCTCTGAATGTGGAATAGACTTTCTGTCTGAATTCTAACTACTAGAATATGGTAGAACTGACACTATATGAATTCTGAGGTTAGATGATAAAACATACACAGATCCCATCTCCCTTCTCTCTATTGGATCATGTGTTCTAGGATAAGAATCCTTGTGTCATGAGAATTCATAAATATTCTTGGGAGAGGTCTTGTAGAGCAGAACTTGACAGTCATGTGAATAACCCATCTTGGAAGTGGACCCAGCCCCACATAAGCCTTAAGATGGTTTAGACAGACATGCTGGCTGCAATCTTTTGAAAGACCTTAAGCCAGAACCAGCCCACTAATTCCAGACCAACACATAAACTACATGAAAATAAGTGCTATTACGTCAAGCCACTAAGTTTTGGGATTATCTGGAATAACTTATTACACAGCAGTAGATAACTAATTCACTAAGTATACATTAGGCATGCATTCATCTTGCTGGACATCATTATAGTCTTGAAAACTAAAGATTATATTCTTCATCAAGTCTAGAAATTTCTCATGAATTATCACTTCAATGTTAACTCCCCTGCATTCTTTCTGACCATTCCTTTTGTAATGCATAGTAAATGAATCTGAATCATCAAGATTTGATCGTCCAGATATCATCTTTTCTTTTTATAGTTTTCATCTCTTTATCTCCTATGCTTCAATCTATAAAATTTCCTCAGTATGCTCTTTGAGGACACTAATCTCTTCTTCTGTTTAATTATTTTAAAAACACTTAAAATTACTTAAATATATTAAACATTAGAAAATTTTAGTATCTTCTTTATAGGAATTCTACTTAATTATTTTAAAATATCACTGGTTTTGGAAAATGACAAAGGAGGATCCTGAGCTCACCTCACCCTACATATACACTGAGGCAACATCTATTGCAACTAACTCTGAATGTGACCTCAAGACTGGCAGAGAAGATCTTCCACAGCTAGTTGTAGAGAGAAAGACACTTTGACAGAGTTGGCGGGGTGGACAGTTACTGGGAAACTAACCTTCCCCCCCCCCCCCTGCAACTAACCACAAACAAGAGAGACATCCCAAGTACAAAAAGCAAGGTGATGAGACCCCACACTGGGCACCCCCACCCCTGGGGACCTGAACTGGAAAGATGAGTTCCCATAATATCTGGCTTTGAAAATGAGTGACCTGCCCCTTCCAAACTGCCTGCCTCTGCAGATGGTCTGCTAGAGTGGCTCCTGCCCTGCCATACCAGGCAGGCAGTCCTAACCAGAACTGGTGCCCCTCCGAAGTGACTCTTGCCCTGGGGACCTAGGGAGACAACCCCACACACCAGCACAAACCACAGTTCCTGCAGCTCCGCCTTTTAGCTGACTGTGCAGGGGGCAAGCACTGACTTTCAGTGTGCCTGTAGCTGTTGCAGAGGCTAAATGCAGACAGCTACACTGAGTGCTGGCCCCACCCACTAGTCAAGCCACAGCAGCTGCAGCTGGGACTGTCAACAGGGCAGGGAGAAAACACTGCCTAGTGTGCCTGCAGTAGGCAAAGCAGGTCATTGAAGCCAGCGGGACTGAGGGCCAACCCCACCCACCAATGTGCCCTCAGTAATCACAGCTAAGACACAACAGTAGGGTACATGCAGCCCACACAATGTGGACACCCCTAAAGCACCTCATTCTGGTAACCAAAGGGATTGTGCTACAGGGTACCACAGGACCTCTTTGACAAAAGGCCACTACCTTCAAGACCAGGAGACGTAGCTGACCTACCTAATACACAGAGACAAACACAGAGTTACACAAAATGAGACAGAGGAATATGAATATATTCCAAACAAAAGAACGAGACAAAACTTCAGAAAAAGAACTAAATGAAATGGAAGAAAGCAATCTACCTGATAAAGAGTTCAAAGTAATAGTCATAAAGATGCTCACCAAACTTGAGAAATAAGTGGATGAACTCAGTGAAACCATCACCAAAAAGAAAAAATACAAAAAGAATCATTCAGAACTAAAGAATACAGTAAGTGAAATGAAAAATATGCTAACACGAATCAACAGCAGATCAGAGGAGACAGAAAAACAGATCAGTGATTTGGAAGACAGGATCATGGAAAGCAACCAAGGTGAACAGCAAAAAGGAAAATAATAAAACATGAGAACAGATTAAGGGACCTCCATGACATCATCAAATATAATAACACTTACCACTATAGGGATCCTAGAAGGAGAAGAGAGAGAGAAGGAGACAGAAAACTTATTTGAAGAAATAACAGCTGAAAACTTCCCTAGGAAGGCAAGAGACATCCAGGCCCAGGAATCACAAAGAGCCCCAAACAAGATAAACCCAAAGAGGTCCACATCAAGACACCATAATTAAGATGGCATAAATTAATAAAGAGAAAAATCTCAAAAAGCAGGAAGAGAAAATTAAACAGTTTTATACAAGGGAAACCGTGTAAGGCTATCAGCTGATTTTTCAGTAGAAACTGCAGATCAGAAGGCAGTGGCATAATATATTTAAAATGTAGGAAAAAACCTACAACCAAGAATACTCTACCAGGAAAGTTATCAATCAAAATTGAAGAAGATATAAAGAGTTTCCCAAACAAAAATTAAAGGACTTAGTCACCACTAAATGAGACTTGTAAGAAATGTTAAAGGAAATTCTTTAAGTGGAAAGAAAAGGCCATAACTAGAAATAAAATTATGAAAGGAAAAAAACTGGGGTAAATATAAACATAGTAAAGATAGTAAGTAATTAATCACTTACAAAGGCAATATGAAAAATTAAAACACAAAAGTAGGGGCGCCTGGGTGGCTCAGTCGGTTAAGCGGCTGCCTTCAACTCAGGTCATGATGCCAGAGTCCTGAGATCAAGCCCTACGTTGGGCTCCCTGCTCAGGGGAGAGCCTGCTTCTCCCTCTCCCTCTGCTTGCCTCTCTGCCTACTTGTGCTCTCTCTCTCTCTCTCTGTCAAATAAATAAATGAAATCTTAAAAAAAAAAAAACCTCATCTTTTAAAAAAAATAAATAGAAAAAATAAAACACAAAAGTAGTAAAATCAATGATATCTACAGATATTACTCAAGGGATACACACAATAAAAATGTAAAATCATATACATGGAAATTTATATACATAAAACATCATATAAATAAGCATTACATACATCATGTACATAAAATGTGGAGGGAGGTGGTAAAAATTTGGTGCTTTTAGAATTGTACAAACTTAAGCAATCACTAACTTAATATAAACTGCTATACACATAGGATGTTATATATAAACCTCATAGTAATGACAAATAAAAAAACCTATAATAGATACACAAAAAATAAAAAGAAAGGAATCCATCAAACCACAAGGGCAGAGAGAAAGGGAAGGAAAAATAACAGAGAAGAACTATAAAAACAACCAGAAAATAATTAACAAAATAGTAATGCATACATATCTATCACTAATTACTTTAAATGTAAATGGACTATATGTTGCAATCGAAATATACAGGGTGACTGAATGGATTAAAAACAACAACAAGACTTAATCTATATGCTGCCTCCAAGAGACTCCCCTCAGACCTAAAAACATATACAGACTGAAAGTGAAGGGACGAAAAAGATATTCCATGCAAAGGGAAGCAAAAAAAAAAAAAAAAAAAAAAGAAGGGAAGAAAGAAAATGCCAGAATAGCAATACTTATATCAGACAAAAATAGACACTAAAATAAAGACCGTAGCAAGAAACAAACAAGGGCATTATATAATGATCAATCCAACAAAAGGATATGACAATTGTAAATATCTAGGACCTAAATACATATAGCAAACATTAACATACATAAGGTGAGAAACTGACAGTAATACAATAATAGTAGGGGACTTTAATACCCACTTACATCAATGCACAGATGATCCACACAGAAAATCAACAAGGAAACTGGCTGTGAATGACACATGAGACGAGATAAACTTAACAGATATACAGAGAACATTTCATCCAAAAATAGCAGAATACACATTCTTTTCAAGTGCACATGGAAGACTCTCAAGGACGTATCACATACTAGGCCATCAAACAAATATCAATAAATTTAAGAAGACTGAAATTATACCAAGCATCTTTTCCAATCACAATAGTAAAAAACTAGAAATCAATCAAGAAAAAATAAAACACATGAAGGCTAAGAAACATGCTACTAGACAACCAATGTGTCAACAAAGAAATCAAAGAAGAAATTAAAAAATACAGAGAGACAAATGAAAATGGAAACACGGAAACACAACAGTCCCAAATCTTTGGAACAAAGCAAAAGCAGGTCTAAGAAGGAGGTTTATAGTGATACAGAGCTACCTCAAGAAACAAGAAAAATCTCAAGTAAACAGTCTAACCTACCAAAAGGACCTAGAAAAAGAAGAACAAGAAAAGCCCAAAGTTAGTAGAAGGAAGGAAATAATAAAGATTAGAGAGGAAATAAATGAAATAGAGACTTAAGAAAACAATTAAAAAGATCAATGAAACCAAAGAGCTGGCTCTTTTAAAAGATAACCAAAACGGATAAAACTATAGCCAGACTCATGAAGAAAAACAGAGAAAGAACTCAGATAAATAAAATTAGAAATGAAAGAGAAGAAATAACAATTGACACCATACAAATACAAAGGATTATAATAGAATACTATAAAAAAGTATATGCCAACAATTTAACAACCTAGAACAAATGAGTAAATTCCTAGAAACATACAAAATTCCAAAACGAAATTAGGAAGAAATAGAAAATCTGGAGACTGATTACTAGTAACAAAACTGAACTGATAATCAAAAAACATCCAACAAACAAAAATCCAAGAACTGATGGCTTCACAGGTGAATTCCATCAACATTTAAAAAAGAGTTAACAACTATTCTTTTCAAACTATTCCAAAAAATAGAAATGGAAGGAAAACTTCCAAATTCATTTCATGAGGCCAGAATTACCCTGATACAAAAATCAAAGATGCTCCACAAAAAGAAAACTATAGGCCAATATCCCTGATGAATAATAGATGCAAAAATCCTCAACAAAATATCAGCAAACAGAATTCTGAACAATAGAGTAAAAAAGTCATTCACCCAGATCAAGTGGGATTTATCCTAGGGATGCAAAGATAGTTCAATATTCACAAATCAATCAATGTGATACATCACATTAACAAGAATAAAAATCATATGATCATCTCGATCAATGCAGAAAAAGCATTGGATAAAATATAGTATCGACTCAGGATGAAAACTCAACAAAGTGGGTTTAGAGGGAAGAACATACCTTAACATAATAAAGGCCATATATGAAAAACACAGCTAACATCACACTCAATGGTGAAAACCCTTCACATTCTCTAAGCTCAGGAACAAGACAATGATGTCTATTCTCACCACTTTTATTCAACAGCGTACTGGAGGTCCTACTCACAGCAATCAGAGAGAAAAAGAAATAAAAGTTACCCAAATTAGTAAGGAAGTAACACTGTCATTATTTGCAGACGACATGATACTATATAGAGAAACCCCGAGAGACACCTTGGTGGCTCAGTCGGTTAAGCATCTGCCTTTGGCTCAAGTCATGATCTTGGGGTCCTGGGATTGAGTGCAGCGTCAGGCTACCTGCTTAGTAGGGAGTCTGCTTCTCCGTTTCCCTCTGCCCCTCTCCACCCCACCCCACCAACTGCACATGCACTCTCTCTCTCAAATAAATACATAATCTTTTTTAAAAATCTTAAAAAAAAAAAAAAAACCCTAAACACTCTACCAAAAAACTATTAGAACTAATAAATGAAGGAAGTAAAGATGCAGGATACAAAATTAAAACACATAAATCTGTTGCATTTTTATACACTAATAACTAAGTAGTAGAGAGAGAAATTAAGAAAACAATCCCATTCACAACTATATCAAAAAGAAAAAAAAAAAAAGGAATGAATTTAATCAAGGAGGTGAAAGACCTGTAGTCTGAAAACTGTAAGACACTCATGAAAAAAATTGAAGATGGGGCGCCTGGGTGGCTCAGTCATTAAGTGTCTGCCTTCGGCTCAGGTCATGATCCCAGGGTCCTGGGATCGGCCCCACATCAGGCTCCCTCCTCCGCGGGAAGCCTGCTCTCCCTCTCCCACGCCCCCTGCTTGTGTTCCCTCTCTCGCTGTGTCTCTGTCAAATAAACAAATAAAATCTTTTAAAAAAAGAAAAAAGAAAAAAATTGAAGATGACCCAAACAAAATGAAAAGATATATCATGCTCATGGAGTAGAAGAATTAATATCGTTAAAATATTCACACTACTAAGGCAATGTACAGATTTAATGCAATTCCTATCAAAATACCAATAGTATTTTTCACAAAACTAGAACAAATAATCCTAAAATCTTTATGGAACGACAAAAAACCCTTGGGAAAAGTGGACAATACATGCAGGTAAATAAAACTGGACCACTATTCTACACTATATACAAAAATTAACTCAAGATGAAGACTTAAATGTAGGACCAGACACCATAAAACTCCTAAAGGAAAACATAGGCAATAATCTCTTTGGCATCAGCCTTAGCCACGTAATTATGGATATGTCTCCTCAGGCAAGGAAAACAAAAGCAAAAATGAACTATTGGGACTATGTCAAAATAAAAATCTTGTATGCGCAGTGAAGGAAACCATCCACAAAACAAAAAGGCAACCTACTGAATGGGAGAAGATATTTGCAAATGACATATCTGATAATGGATTAATATCCAAAATACATAAAGAATTTATACAATTCAACATAAAAAAAAAAACCCACAAATAATCTGATTAAAAATGGAGAGAGGACCTAAATAAACATTTTTCCAAAAAAGACATTCAGATAGCCAACAGACATTTGAGAAAACAGTATTAAAATAAAAAAAAAAAAAACTTAATTAAAAAAAACAGAAATAGAAGAAGGATATGGAGAAAAGGGAACTCTTAGGTACTATTTGTGGGAATGTATGTTGGTATAACCACTGTGAAAAACAGTATGGAGGTTTCTCAAAAAATTAAAATAGAAATACCATGTGATCTAGGAATTATACTACTAGGTATTTACCAAAACAAACAAATAAAAACACTAACTTGGAAAAACAGAAGCATCCCTATGTTTATTCCAACATTATTTACAATAGCCAAGATATGGAAGCAACCCAAGTGGATAAAGAAGATGTGGTGTGTGTATGTATATTTATATAACAGAATATACATATGTGTATGTATATATATATATATATATATATATATATATAACAGAATATTACTCAGCCATAAAAAAGAATGAGATCTTGCTATGTTGGCAACAACACAGATGGACCCGGAGGGCGTCATGCTAAGTGAAAAAAGTCAGAGAAAGATAAATACCATAAAATTTCACTTATATGTGTAATCTACAAAAACAAAATAAATGAAAAAAAAAAAAGAAAATGAGAAATAGACTCATAAAGAGAACAAAATTATGGTTGCCAGAGGGGAGATGGGTGGGGAGATGGGTGAAATAGGTGAAGGGAATTAAAAGAGATACAAACAAATAAGTCCCCAAGATGAAAAGTATAGCACAGAGAATATCATCAGTAATATCATAGTAACATTGTATGGTGACAGATGGTGACTACACTTATCATGGTGAGACTGAGTAATGCACAGATTTATCACACCACTATGCTGTATGACATCTGAAACTAATGCAACAGTGTATGTCAACTATATTTTGATAATAAAAATAAAAAATTAAAAATCATTCCATTGGTCTTATTTTCATGTTTTGTTCTTTGCTAAAGTTTTTAATTATCTCCTTTCATAACTTCAATCATTGTAACATAGTCTCCCTGTTATAGTTCAATCATTTGAGGTTCTTCCCACTGTTTATTGTAGCTCTTGACTCCCACTCATGTTGCATCACTCCCTCGCTTGTCAAGTTAATTTAAACTCATCTTCTGCAGGACTTCTTCTGTGTGTCAATAACTGACCATATAAAGCTCCATACTGATTTTATTTCTATTTCTCATGAGTACTTCAGGCTTATCCTTGGCCAGAGACCATTTAAATTTATTTTAAGATTTAAGGTTTTTGGTTTGGAGGTTCCCATGAATGGTGAAAATTCATACCTCAATCCCAGGAGAAACAGAATTATAAATTCTCAGGATTGTTTTATTTTCTACCCAGACTCTAGCCTGAATAAGATAAATATCCTATACTCGAAGGCATTTTGAACGTCCTGGTTTAATACATGCTCGGTTTTAATAGTCTACTCCAGCTCAATTAAATGTTATGCTCTCTCTTGTTCTCTCTACACAAATATTGAAATGCAAATCCTTATTTAGATATTATCTATCCTTCTTCTCTCCAAAAGATCTCAAGGTAATACTGGCATACTTCAAATGTAGTGTCTACTTTATTATTATTTTTATGGGAGATTCTGTCCTACCAGCTCAGATGAGTCAAGATGGGAGTAAAGACAGGTGAACTGATCATGGTAAGAGACAAAAATTGGGGTTATTTAACTTGAATGATAGAACCAGAGGAGAATCTGGGAAATGTAAATATTTCCTCAAACACTGAAAGGGTAAAATACGGATATTCATTACAAGAATTCTGCAGACCAAAGGAAAAGTCAAATTTACACAGATTTTATCTTAATAAACATAAAAGTTTTCTAAAAGTCATTACTCTCCTAAGATAAAATAAAACACTCCAGCAGCTACTTATTACAGAGTTATCAGTAGAATACATTCAAGAATGAGAGGTAAAGTTAATGGATGACTTTTAATTCTGTGTTATACCTCACTCCCTTTATCTTATTTCCATTTCTCCTGTTAAGATGTGTCCTGAAGATTTCAACTTCATTCGAAATAGTCAAGGCCATCATAAAGAGAACTCTAAAAAACTCATTGCTTAGGCAATCACATCTACACAGTTATCTATTAAGAGAAGTAAATCATCAGTGTTTTTAGTCTGTATAATCTTTGGTGATCAGGGGGAACAACTTGGTTATTAAAATTATAATATTTGTATTCATTTATTCAAGAAATATTTATTGATCAAGACCCTGTCCATATGCTGAAGCAATAGACTAGCTCCCTGCCTCATACAGTTTATAGTCTAATTAATCTTTAAGAATAATTTTATATATTTTCTAACACAAAAAAGAGACTAGGGAAATTTATTGCAAAATGCAAACACAATATGATGATTACTCTTACCATCATTTATATTTTAGTAACTGAAGATATGTCCAATTTATCCCCTGAATAAATTCTATGCCTTCTATAACATCAAAATTGTGATGTGAACTTCAGAGAGTATTAATGAATTCAACAGTATGAAACATGCATTTAAAAATATCAGGTGACACTTTGTTAATGGGATTTTAAATTGATGCAACCTCTTTGGAGGGCATTTTGGCAGTGACTTTTAAAATGCAAAATGCATTTGTCTATTGACCCAGGAATTCCATTTCTAGGGATTTAACTAGAATATATTTACATATATAGAAAAAGATAAGTATATAAGACTTTTTCATAGCATTGTTGATATTAGAAAAAAATGGAAATAACTGAATGCCTTTTAATAGAAAAAGCATTAAAAACATAAAATATGGTATACCCAAATAATACAATACCACCAACTACCTTAAAACAGTGTATCTAAGAAAAGCTCTCCAAAATAAAGTTGTGAACACACATTTTTTTGTTATATTTACCCAAGCAACACCCCTCTTCCTACCCCAAACTTCCTATTTCCCGTACTATCCCGAGACTTAGGTTATAAGGCATCCTTTTTTCATGGTTCCAGAGAAGGGTGAACACAAGAAACCAAGAAATCTACTGAAATGCCAAGATCTATGGCCTCCTTCCCAAGAGCAATGACAATAACAAGAGATGCAAATTATTTGGAGTTAGAAAGATTTGTATTCTTCTAATCAAATCCACTACCCATCCATTATGAAAAAAGAACCCCAAGATAACTGGAGTTAACCAAGAAGAGACAAGATGTAAGTCTCAATTCCCAAGTAATGCCGAAAAACATCAAAATCTTGACCTCTCCATCCCACCACCACACGTGCTCACCTGGAGTGACCAAGAAGCTGCAGAAGGATTGGTTGCGTAATACATCTGGGCAGATGTTGCAAAGGCAAACCTTTGCAAGCCCCAGCATAGACCAGAGAATCAGTGGAATAATTTCTGGTGAGTTCAAGTAAGCACACAAGAGAACTAAGATAGCATCAGTGATCACTGGCACATCAAAGTAGCATGGTCAATCAGAAAAATGTTACCTGTGCCCTCAGGAGATCCACGGAGCCAGCCTCAAAGAGGCCTGGCAAAAAGCAATGAGAGACGGCTTATTAGTAACCTGTGAAGATACTATCTCAGATGGTAAGTAGCACTATAGTGCACAGAAAATGAAGAAATTCCAGCACCTACTCCCTCCGCACATTTCATGCTGAGCACTTCCTACATCCCTGAGATGCTACTTCAGGGGAAACAACAGGCATTTGCGAAGTTTACCAAGATTTTGTTTCTGCAACAGGTGGATGTTCAAAATAACATGTAAGTGGAAAGGTTAACAAATAAAGCTACATTTCATGAAAATCTGAATTTGTGGGCTGAGATTTATAGGAACTATGTTTTGATAAGAGGGAAAAACAAAAGTAAAAATGAGGGTACTATTTGCTCCCATATATGTGTCTATATATTCAGAGACCATTTCCAGAAAGAAACATAAGAAAATGTTAATAGTAATTGACATGAGTTATTTAAAAATATGAAATTTTAAAAAATAGTGACTAGACATTAAAGGCATTAAGAATACGGGTCATTGTCAAAACATATTCAATAGCAAGTCTTTCTCTTCCAACTAGCCACAGCCAAGTTCTAACAATCTGAATGAAAAAACACAATTCATTCTCTCGTTTGAAATGTGACATTTCTCTTGATTTTTTCTCTGCAGGGTAGTTGCCATTGTTTCTATCTTCAGAGAGTATCCTGAATTTAGGTCAATAGATCTTGACCTGCCAGAGCTATATTTAAACAGCTCCAGAAATCAGAAATGGATTGCTTTTAATTTTTTTTTTTTTTTCTAAAAGCATCCTCTGTAATTGGCAATTAACCTTAGAACATTCTTTAGTATTTAACTTTCCTTCTAAACACTGTCTTTTAAAAAGTTTGGGGTTAATTGTAATGGAAGAGACATACTGGGCCCTTAAAATGTTGCTAGGGTGAACAATTAAATGTTATTTGATGATAGTAAGACAGTATGTCAAAGAGACATCCCCAGGACTCTATTCCTTTTCTACATATTGGCCCTTTCTTCACTAAAGGGTTAATATAAAGTTATGGATACTTAGAAAAAGAAAATCACGGTTCCTAATGTGGTATCTATGTATTTCTACTCTACCTCTCTTCTCCCAAACCCACATCCACCCTCCCACCCAACACCACCCCACCCCTGACCATCCTCTCATTCTCTTTCCTTTTTTTTTAAAGCTTATTTATTACTGGGGGGCAGGGGGGGGCGGGTAGGGGCACAGGGAGAGAAAGAGAGAGAGTCTTAAGCAGACTCTGTGCTGAATGCTGAGCCTTATGTGGGACTCCATTCCACAACCCTGAGATCATGACCTTAGCTGAAACCAAGAGTCAGACACTTAACCAGCTGTGCGACCTAGGCCCCCCTCTCTTTCTTTTAATTGTCCACATTCGTTTTGTACTTAGGCTTACTTGTTGCACTCATGGACAACTTTACTAAAAAATGCCTTACCCTTGGACTATGCCTAGTAGCTCATAAAAAAACTTAAATATCCAACATTTCTTTTTTTTTTTTTTTTTTAAGATTTTATTTATTTATTTGCGAGAGACAGAGAGCACAGGGGGAGCAGCAGAGGGAGAGGGAGAAACAGGCTTCCCACTGAGCAGGAAGCTTGACGTGGCTCCATCCCAGGACCCTGGGATCATGACCCAAGCCAAAGGCAGATGCTTAACCAACTGAGCCACCCAGGCGTCCCTCAACATTTCTTTCAATATTCATAACAGAGTCTGAGACAATCAAGGAAAGAGTTTTCCTATTTATAGATGAGGAAATATATACACTTTCCCAAGATTAAATAAACTCTCAGATTCAGGTTAAGCCAGAAATCTACATTCTAATTTAGTTTTACATCTTTCAATAGCATTAGACTACCTCATTTATGGCATCTGAAATTAAACAGCCTGGTGGACACCGCTTCTGAGTCAGAAGGACCAATCTATCCACAGTGAGCCAGGCACAGGGACCAGTTTGTTCACAGTGAGGTAGGCATGGTAAGCCCCATTACTTGGGCTTTGAGAAATACGTCCTAAAGATCCACACTGCCCGAATCTTACTCTGGAAGCATTCCAAGGACACTAGCCTTACCATGAGTGTACTTAATAATTTCATGTACCTCTGAGAATGGTGGCAAGAGTAACTGTAACCAGGGTGAACTTTGGTTCTCCCCAGCCCTTCCAATTGTCCAGCTCTCCTCAAGAAAGCATGCTGCATATTTATTCTAAAAATCAATGCAAAATCATCTAGGTCCTTCCTGTAGGTCACTAAATATTTTCCACAGATTTAATGCCAGAGACATAGTATATGAAATATACTATAATATGAAAAATCGCACTGAAAACTATCAAGGGTTATAAATATAAATTATAAGCTCCTTTAATTAAATAACTGTTCTAGTCAACAAATGGTAGCCTGTCACCATAAAAAGTTAACACAGCTTACAAAATTACCAACCTTTTGTTCAAGGTTTTGGGTGAA